>NW_012108697.1:2268698-2315471 GCF_000951045.1 Mandrillus leucophaeus
GAAGCAGTTTTATGTGAGCTTGGGTTGTCATTTGAGTTCTCTGGGCCTCAGTCTCCTCATTTAGCTTGCAGGAATCATAATACTTACCCTACCTTCCTTACAGGGCCATTGTGAAAATGAAACATGACAATTGATACGGAAAATCATTGGCAAATGATTCCTAAAGCACCCCAGAAACAAAAGGCATAAATCTACCATATTTGGGATGGAAAGTAAATTGCAGTTCATGTCAACAAAGACAGGTGACCAATGACAAAACAGGTCCTGGAGGGTATTATCTAAGTGCTTTCTACAACTACAGGGCCTAGACTTGCCCCAAAGCTTCTGGAAAGGAGGAAAGGCTGGTATGGTTATTGAGGTCAGCCAGAAAGAGCCCTCAGTTGTAGCCTGGACAGCTGGGAGGAGGACTGGAAAGGAATGATTTGGCTTGCTGGCAATGGGAGCCCAACAACCACAATGAACTCTTCTTTAACCAGCTTCCATTGGCCACATATCCTCCTGGTCAGTGCAGGTCCAAACACTAGTCTACATTAAAGGAAAGTAAATAGAACAGTATTGCTACCTGTTCTAAGCAACATATTCAAGGCTACAACATAAGGAAACACTTACAGAGGCTTTCTTTTAATCTTTTAAGCCTTTACATACCTTAATATTTAATCCTTGCAGCTACTAAATGAGGTGGGTTCCTTTTACTATTCCCATTCATAGATGAAGAAATTGAGGCACCAAGAGGTCAAATAATTTGTCCACCATCACACAACTCATACATTGCCAATCACCGGAGATCCCCGAGGTTTAGGCATCCCAAGATGCACATTCTAGCATCTCTAAAATTGGAATTATCTTTTAACTGATGGCATATCATGGTTGAAAAGTCAACATGTTTTTCTTTATTAGCGGTATGTAAAATAATAGAGCATCTTAAAATCACTGACATCTTATCTAGAATCAATAGAATATGAGACATGACTTCTTCTCACCTTCCCATCTCCCTTTGTCAACTTTTGATTTTAAAATGATCCTTCCCCCTAGAAGGAGGGGAAGGTAGACACAGCCATGATCCTGTTAGCATTCCTTCCTCATCCTTCCAGCTCTCTGGGTGAAAATGCAGGAAAAACTGACAAAAAGTGGCCAGTTGAAGCTCAAGGTAGCAGGAGTGGCTGTTTACCGTTCCTGCATGAGATGAGGTATTTGGGAACCAACCCAGCCTGTGTTTCTGTGGGGTCAGAGCCCCGGCCAAAGGTCCCTGCACATGGCACCCATTTTGGCTCCCTAGTGCTGAGAGCAAACCCATTCTCTCTTATGCAGAGATGGAGCCAGGAAACTCAAATAAGAACTCAGGGGCAACTGCAGAAGGCACATCTAAGGTGCTAGAGTTACTGAACAAGACACGAATCTGTGTCCATTTCTTGGGGGGTAAATACTACCACATGTGCCTGAAGCTCTCACATCATTTAGTCTGTGCTGACATGAATCCCCTTGGAAGAGTTAGCATTTGGTTAGGTAAACGTTTCCCCTCTCCCGTCCCTCCTAACCTCCCCTGTTCTCCATCAATATCTTGCAGATGTTGGAACAATACGTTGACTGACTCCTTTCCCACACTGGAATGCCGGCCTAGGGAAGAATGTGGCTGAGCACTCTGGCCGCCTTCGACCCTCAGCTACGAGGGGCCTCCTACATTCTCTCGCTTGTGTATCAAGCCGTTAGCTGCTCGCTGCCAAGTATTAAGTGCTTGTTCCACAAACCTGGTGTAGATTATCACTTTGCTGTATAGATGTATCTAATAGAATTAAATTGTTGGCTCCTGACCAGTAACAGATGTGCTACATATAATGCAATAATAATGAGATTGAAACTACCATGTAATATTAAGGGAAAAGTGGAGGGCGACTTGCATTTCTCTAGTTTGGAAGTAAACTTGGAGAAAAAGGAAACTAGAAAGGATGACCACTTATTTGCACTGATTGAGTCCTGTCTGTGTGCTTCAGATTCCCCCAAGAATGCCTTTCGTAGCCGCATGTGCACCCTTGATACAAGTACAAGGCAAATAGGGTAGGAATAGGGATATGTTCGTGCTGGAGGTGAATTAATCCAGGTCAGTGACCACCTGCCTCCCCAGCCTTGTGCTGCCCACCTTTGTGGGGGCTGTAATGACTTCAGAATGAGAGAAATTCTTGCAGGCTGCTCCAGGTGAGGGGTGAGAGTGAAACTCATGCTCAGGGGGTCCGTGCATGAACAGGGAGAAGACAAAAGTATAGATGAGGACAAATGGAAATCTGGCTGCTGCTGGGCAGGCCCCAGTGTTCCCAAGTGTAGACTCCAGTGCTCTCTCTTGATGTTTATGTAGTTCTGGGACTTTTCTCAGAATTAGGATGAGTGGACATCTGCTTCCCAAGAGTCTGCAACTCCGCTTCCTGGAAGTGCCCAACAGGAGACTCAGAAGGGATTATTCCAACAGAGAAAGAGGTAGCCTAGAGATCAAAGAGTAGGCTCAGTCATAGGAGTGATGCACGCAGAAGTTTGAAAAAGTGTATGCCTATTTCTGCCAACCCTCTTGCACAACTGAACTTCTATACGACTTTACTGAATGTGAATCCAGAGCTTGGGCTTTTCTGGGTGCTTTGACCTGCTGCTGTTCCCTCTGCCCTGTCTTTTCTTCCCCAGTTATCTACCTTTTCTCTTCTCTCCAATACAATGACCCTACCAGTTGGTTATTGCTGAGTAACAAACAGCCCCAAAATTTCATGTATGGTTTATTTTTTTTTCTCACAAATCTATGGGTCAGTTCTGTCATCTAAGGCCAGCCTTGACTGATCTTATCTGGGTTTGCTCATGTGTCTATAGTTAGCTGGCAGATTTGTGGGACACTGGCTTGTCTAGGATGGTCTTGGCTTTTCGTGGTTCTTACAACCCTCTGGTAGGCTAGCCCGGGTATGTTCTTATGGCAGTATCATGATGGAGGAATCATGGCAGGAATCATGATGGAGAACAAGCTCAATTATGTGAGAAAGAGGGTTGGTAAAAATAGGTATGTACTTTTTCAAGCCTCTACTTGCATCACATTTGCTGTCATCCTATGGGCAAGCAAGTCTCATGGCTAAGTTAGAATCAGGGTGAGAAGGATGATACAGCTATGGGGCAAAGGGCATAGATTAAAAGACAGCATGAATTAGGGCCATTGAAACAATCAATCTACCGCAGTATTCTTGGAATTTTCTTGAGGTTTCCAAGTACACTCATTAGGAACAGTCAATGGGACAGGTCAGTGACATGCCCTGAAACTCAAGTCCTTCTTCAGTCCATCCAAAGAAATGGTCGAGAAGCTGTCAAGTCAGTTTCTGGTTTTCTCTACCTGGACTTCTGTTTGTTAGCTTGCCACATGCTGACAATTTGGGATTATTTGCTTCTCTTCTCCCTATCCCTCCTCCCCCCAACCCATATGCATACATATACAAAATAGATCTTGGTTCAATTTCTGGGGACCCTTTCCACCACAGTCACCAGTCCCCAAAAGAATGGGTACGACAGAGAAAGTCTGGGTGTGAGGCATGGAACACAGTCCTAGAGGGATTGGGTGGCAAGAGATGAAGGACAAAGGAGGAAAACAGACATGATGCTGAGAAGAAGGTAAACAAGGGGGGGAGGCTCTCAGGTACTGGACCCAGAGGTACAACTGAAGCCAAGACAAGATGGGGGTAAACAGGCACATCCAATCAGGGGAACAAAGTCAAGGGTTGCATAGTCAAGCCCTCTGTAGAGCACCAGGAGGATTAGACTAGAAAAGCAAAAGGAAATTTGCTTAGCACATAATAATTGCTCAATGAATATTTGTGGACTGACCAACTAGGAAACTATCCTAAGAAACCAGTAGAATCTCAAACACAAACTTGGGAAAAAGGAGAGACATTGAAGCATTATTTGTAGTAGTAGATAGAAGCATACCAAATGTTCAATGATAGGAAAAGATTAAATAATTTATGGTACATCTATATAATGGCATATGATATGGTTATTCAAAATGATGTTTTAAATTAAATTTTTATGACTGGAGAAGCAGTTCACCATGTAATATGAAGTGAAAAAGCAGGTTACAAAACTGTATGCAATATAATTGCAAGTAGGCATAAAATAAGTGCGGTTTTAACAGTGGTTTATGGAAGATTTTTGTATCTTTACACTTTCTATATTTTCCAGGTTTTCCATAATGAGAATATATTTCCTTTATGACTATAAAAATACCTGAAGTTCTAAAAAGAATGTGAATCTTGATTTTGAAAGGGGGACCAAAATGTTAACTTCTTCAGTTATATCAAGTACCCCTTATATATTCTCCTGTAATTTTATTGGTAGCATTTACCACAAATTATGAACAGTTAGAGGTCTCTCATCTCTCTCTCCAACAGAATGTAGACCACAGGAGAGTGAGGATTTTGCCTGTCTTGTTCATTGATATGTTTCCAGTACTCACCACAGCCTTGTAGACAGCAGGCCCTCAGGAAATGTTTGTTGAATGAATGAATGACTAAAGCAACTCAAAAAAAAATTCCCTTTCCTTTCTACTGAATTGACTGAGACCTGCTGTAGCATCAGTATTAGGAGCACCTTGACTGGTCCACAGGGAGACGTGTTAGGAGCTGAGCAACCTTGATTTGTAAATACTCACTGCCTCCAAGGGCTATCGATTGTCTAATGGGGGCTCAGCATGGTACCAAATACTATGCGTCTCAAGACGGAAGAACTTACCTGGCAGGGTATAACTGCAGAATAGAGTGCTCGTCGGGTCAAATAGGGAAACTCAAACATAGAGCACAAAGAAAGGCACAGTTACACATGCCCCCTCCTTCCTCCTTGAGATGCATGCACTGTTTCTAAGTTCTTGAAGAACCCACAGACGTGTTCTTGGGCTCCTGCGCCACTTGGGAATCAGTACCAGGAACACATGTGTCCTCCCCTCCCATCCTCTTCAGGCAAATGATGCCCATTCCAGGCCCTGCTCTGCTCTGTCTTCCAGCCCATGGAACACGTGATTGCATCTTGTCCAGTTCTTTGTCTACAGGTCCAGACATGAAGGAACTCTATTCTGCAGCCTTGGTTGTGTCACTTCTTTCCCAGGCACATCAACATAAATTTTATTTTAGTCTCTTTCTTCTTGTTTCTTTGCTTTTCCTTCTGTCCTATTTTGGGTCATCCCCTTTCTCCTAGAAAGTCTCTAACACCACTAGGAAGCAAATGTTAATGACAGGAAAGGAAAAAGAGAGATAACAGCAAAATGAGCCATAAGAAGCACATCCACTGTTTAGCGTCCCTGAAAGTGCCCCAAGATTTGTTTCAGATGCTTCTGTCCATTCTTTAATTAAATCTGCCTTTCCTCACCCACCAATGCTTGAGATAAGAAAAACAAGTATTTTGGCCAGGAGTCTTGCTGGTCTCTTTAGTTTCATTATAAGTGAATTTTCCACTATTTTTAAAGAAGTACATATGTACAGTATTTCACTTGGTAATAATAATAGCTACCATTAATTGAACTCTTACTAATGCCCAGGAGGTATGCTAAGGACTGAGTCTACCTAAATTATTTAATTACCTCAACAACCCATGGGCTAGTGGTATTATTATTCACATTTTACAGATGCAGAAACTGAGGCTCAAAGAGAGTTGGCAACTTGCCCACAGTCATCCAATTAAGTTATTCTTACATCTGGAAGAATAACTACCACTTATAGGATTGTTTCTACGAGAAAATACATATGCCTGTTCCAGATGACCAACACACACACACAGACGAGTGCACACACACATACACACACACAAGCGTGCGCACATGTGCAAGGAACACAAACTGCTTCTGTTTCTTAGAGGAAAGAAGAGTCAATATGGATGACACTTTTGTCACCATAGCAGATATGAGTTAGGATGGCTTTGCAGCTTACGATTAATTGATCCTCCTCTTTTGGTGATCTATCAATAGATCTGTCTCTGGATGAATGCAAGTTCCTGTCCTCTCCCAGCCACACTAATTGGTCCACAAGCTGAACCTATAACCCAAGCTGGGCCAACCAGTCTCCTTCCCAAGGATTTTAGAATTTGAAACTGGGAGGAAGTGTTACTCTGCCTCATGTCTCCTCAATGAATGGCTGTGAGTACAGAGTCACTGAAGGCTGCAGAAGGAGGAGACAGCCAATTTACAGGCAGAGAGGAGGCCGGAAAGAGAGAAGCAGAAACTAGTGGTGACAGAGAGGGAAGGAGGAGGGAATGAGATTGAATCTGGTTGTCCCCTGCTTCCTCTTTCAGTTTTGTAAGCTGTGTCTTCAACTGCTTCCTTTTTTTTTTTTTTGACGGAGTCTTGCTCTGTCTCCCAGGCTGGAGTACAACGGTGCAATCTCAGCTCACTGCAACCTCCGCCCTCCGCCTCCTGGGTTCAAGCAATTCTCCTGCCTCAGCCTCCTGAGTAGCTGGGATTACAGGTGCCTGCCACCACACCCAGCTAATTTTTGTATTTTTTAGTAGAGACGGATTTTGCTATGTTGGCCAAGTTGGTCTTGAACTCCTGACCTCAGGTGATCTGCCCGCCTCGGCCTCCCAACGTGCTAGGATTACAGGCATGAGCCACCACGCCCAACCCAACTGCTTCCTTCTTTTTATAATTGAGGAAACTGAGCTTAGAATAGTGAAAAGACTTGCCCAAGATTATGCATTAAACTAAGGGCAGAGCCCAGCCTGGAGCAAAGTCCCTGGCTCCAGTACATTGCTCTTAAGGACAACCATAGGCCTGGGAAATCGAGGGCAGGGACAAACTGAGGGTTGAGAAGGGAGAAGCACTCTGTGCTTCCTGTAGCATTTAGGCATCGCCCATGGCTCCGTCCCTCCACACTGAGCTCCTGCCGCAGCTCCCTGCCTGCTGCCTGGATGGCTCTGCAGCAGCCCAGTTCATGCCTCATTAACTGGATCCACCTGTGGGCACTTTATTTAATTATCTCAATTGGAATGGACTCAAGATGCTGGAGTTAATGTCCTTCCATTTTCTGGGAGCTAATTATCACCTGTAGCTTGGCCCCAGGCACATACAGAAGGGGTCACCAGTGGCGCTGTAAATGCGTTGGTTGAGTCAAATACGTTCCCTCTCATTTTGGCGGGCAAGGTGAGTTAAACATGACAGGGGTCAGCAAGCATCTGGGCCAGTCACTCGCCTCCAGACATCAGAGCCTGGTGCCCTGGGTCGTAACAGTTCCAACACCAGGCTGGGCATAACCGAGTGCCCAGAATCCTGGGCCTGGAAAACAACAATAGCTGCCTCCTTGGCCCCCCAGCTGTAAGCACCAGGTCTAAGGGTTTTTCTACCTGCACTTCTGCCTGGGAAGGGTCTGTTGGCTCAGAGAGGTTAAGTAATTTGCCTGGAGTTACACTGGTAGGCAGCTAAGGTAGGATTTAAACTTCCATCTGGCTGATGTTGTAGTTCAGATATTTTTCTGCCTCATGGCAAAAAAATCATTATCCCCGCTTGCCTCATGGGTGGTAATTGATTACCTACTAGGTGCCAAGCCCTGCGATCAGGGAAAGGAACTGAAGGATGAAATTCAAAGATGTACAAGACACAGTCCTTTACTTCAAGGGCGCGCATAAGCTTTTTATGGTGTTGAGACAGTTACACTCTCCTGACACCGTAATGGTAGGGTGGCATGAAAAGCACGTAGAATGTGGAGCCGAAAGGCATGGATTTGCCCTCTAGCTCCACGCTCCCTCACTGTGTCATCTTCCAGAAATCGCGTCACTTTTCTAACCTCAGACCTGCATTATGGAGCATGGAACGTGGAACTCATTCCATCTGCCCTGTTTCACAGGGTCTCCAGGAGCTCCACTCAGATAACATACACGAAAACGCTGTTTACACATGCACGCCTTTGTTTGTTGTAGAAACTATTATTATTGGATGGACTCCAAGATCCACTTTACTCCTCAAGAGGCTCAACTGTAGCATAACTCACAAGTGAGAGGTGTCAGCCCAGCAATGGGAACTGGGTCCTTGCTCAGGAATGCCTTCTCCTGCCTTCCACAGGTCCAGTGGGAAGCCGAAAGAGACCCTCTGTGCCTTTAAAATGACCTGCTGGCTAATAAATAATAAACAGAAATCATCATTTACTTACAGACACTCCAGAACTGGAATGTAAGATGATTTTCTTCCCTCTTTGCCTGGAAGATTGTTTGAGGGGACACTTTTGGTCTTGTTACACAACAGTAGCATGTGCCATTATTGCTGTTTCTGTCTTCATTTGTCATTTATGAGGAGGGTATTTTGGGGGTGCCCTGTGGGCAAGAAACAGGCTTGCCTTCACTAGACCAATTTGCCAGTTCACCTAATAGAGACTAAGCTACAAAAATCCACTTTGTCATAAACACCGACAAAGGTCACTCAGTGTCAATCCACCCACACCGAGGGTGACCAGCTAGTCCCAGTTTGTCAGGGACATTCCTGGCTTTAGCAGAAGCTCTGCTCCCTCAGGACCAAGCAGACTGGGGCAGATGATAACGCTGCACACACCTCACCTCCCTGCTAGGTCAGGAGAGCACAGTGGGACTGAGCCTAGGGTCTGGTGTCCCACATGGGCCTCATCCCTTTTCTGTTATGTAGGACAAGTTGCCTCACTTCTCTGGGTCTCAGTTTCTTCATCCGTAAATGGAGACAAGAGCAGAACCTATCTCATTGATCAGTGTGATGATCAAGTGAACATACATGGAAAGTACTCTATCCAGCGCAGTCACCTAGGACCCAAAAGTCCTTAGTTATTGTTATTGCCTGACCTGGCCACAAGGAGCTTACGCTCAAGTTGAGGAGACGGACAAATTCCTTAAAAGATGGTTTAGCTCCTTCTTCCTCTTCCCTTTGCATTTCTCTTTCAGGTTTTACCTCCCTCCTAACTCCCTGTTCCCCAATTCCATCCCGCCGCTTCTTGTTCCCCCGTCCAAGGATGCAGGACGCTGTTTCTCTCACAGCGCATTATTCATTTCTTGGCAGGGAGTGCTGTGCTCATAAGAATTAACATTTGGGTTTTATTTACTGGCTTGCAAAGTGCCAGGATTGCATGGGGGACTCAGTTGCACAAACTCTCTTCATGGGAAATCATTGACAAATTGAGAAAAGGGGAGTCTTGAGGATCAAACAGCAAACCCTTTGCAGTCCTTGTTTGAAAACTCAGTCCTGGCTGATTTATTGCCTTCCCCAGAGTGGTATAGGGGAGGGACATGGTCTCTCTCCGGAGTCTCCTTGCTGACCACCACACCAAACAGTTAGACCCATTCCCAGTCTTACATGAGATTAGTCACAGGATATTTCATTTTAAGTCCAACGGAATGTTTTCCTAAATCAGACAAGACTCTTTCAGTGTTTATAGCTGTTTTGTTGGAATTCTCTTTGGCTCCAGGAGGGATTTGAAAATTAACTACATTTCCTTTTGGTGACCTGGGGCCAAGTTGGAGGAAGATGAGGCCTTAGGTTTGAGCCAGCAGCAACTTGTCAGACTTGTTCCAAAAAGTCTCTTCCATTGGCCAGCCTTCCCCAGCACCTGCAGCCCACCGTGGTGACCAGGCCAGGCCAGGCACCCCATCCCCACAAGTCTTTGTTCCATGAACTGGCCGGCCCATACACCATGGGAAATTGGAGATGCAACACAAACATTTTGCAAAATGAAAAGAATGGGGTGAGCCCGAGCCATTTGGAAGAGAAGTGGAAGGCTCACACGGGGCTTCTTTACATGTCAGAGCTTTCTTTTTGCCTGTGTGGTGGATGAAAATATGGAATTATTAGACAAGTAATGTGGTCAGAGGCTGCAGAATTTCTCTGATACAGCAGATTGTTGTTTCACTTGTCATTAACATAGATGAAGAGATGAAAAGAGAGACAGTTATAGAGAAATGATGGAGAGATGAGGTAATGGCCAAACAAGCATAGTCAGCTGCCTGACAACTAATACTCTTTGTTCTCCAAAGCAATATCTTCCCTGGAGATTGATGAAATCCTAAAGGTATGTTTTTCCCATTTTATAATTTCAAGTGAGTTCTATTTTAATTGCACATTTCTACCTCTTGCCTTCTACACTTATTATCTGTGGACCATAACCCACAGCAGATGAGTAGCAGGGGAGCTAGTGGCACAGACTCCAGCCAAACCAACTGAATTTGAATCTAGTTTCAGCCACTTACTGGTCGTGTGTCTTTGAACAAGTTACTTAGTGTCTCAGTATAAAATGTAGATAACGGTAGGACCTGCCTCACACAGTTGTTGAGAAGATTAAATGAAGAATGTAAACTGCTCAGACAAGTCCCTGATACACAGCAAGGTCTGAAAAAGTGCTTGCTGTGATTAAATCTGACTGAATCCACAAGTTGTTTCTAGAAAGACTCTATTCACACAAGAATGAGTTTCCTCAGAGCATGTTGTAGGTAGTCAGGTGAGCAGAAGTTGGGCTATGTTTCCTCTGGGGGAGTCCAAAGCCCTGATGAAGCCAGCTGGAGGTATAACCATCTACAAACCTCCTGGTTCTGTTTTATCAATTGTGTCCATGAGGATGTGCTAAACTGCAAATAATAGAAAACTCTATTCACACTGGCTAAAACACTAAGGAATGCATCATATACCAAGTGCAGAAAGTCCAGAGGTATCTGGGATTACAGTTGTCTCTGGAGGATCAACTAGATCACCAGGGACCCATGTTTCTCCCATATCTCACTCTGGCATCCATGGAGTAGGTGTCCTCCTAAGGCAGCTTCCCTCGCGATTGTAATAGGGCTGGTAACAGTCAGAGTGAGGTGTCTTGTTATGTCTGTCAAGAGATAGCATAGAACGATACTCTCTGAAAGCCCTTTATTGACAAGAAGGCCAGACTTTCTCAGAAGCCTCCAGGCAATCTCTTCCTGTATTGTATTGCATTGTCTTCAGTTAAATAACATTCCTGAACCTATCATTGACTAGAAGGATGAGATTACCCCTAGTCTGTGGTCAAATCAAAAAACAGCACTATTGTGACTCAATGGAAGAGGAACAGACCAACATTGGTGGAAGGGGAGAAGGTAGTCAGCTTAACTGTTCACCACTCTGCAGGTTCCATGCCCCCTACTTTAGGTGGTGAGTAATGTTCAGGGTTTTTTGACTTTTCAGGAGCTCCAGAAAGTCCCATGATATTGGTTAATTCTGTATGACATTCTACATAATGGAATTTCTAGGAATGGAGTTCTGAAGATAAGACTTTTAAAAAATATATAATGGTGAACATTAGGCCCACTGTGTATCCTCCCCATATCAAAGCTCTCAGCTTTGACTTAAATATTGTATTAGATTAGACAGAATATTTCAACACCCTCCCCCAATTCTTCCTCCTCATGGCCAGTGAGAACACGGATTACTTCTGGCTACTTCACCATTGTATTCCATGCTGCCTGGCCAATAGTAACTTAATCAATATTTATTGAATGCATGAAAACTCCCTGCCACTGCTCTCTATCAAAAAAAAAACACTATGGGCTCAGACCCTTTTATCAACTTATATTCATGCCCTTTGTTCCTCTTTCCTTAAGTGTTTTCTTTCTGTGTGCTGTCTTAGATGCCTTAGAGGTCTTGAAGTTAACCACTTCCTCTAAGAATAAAATAGCTTTCATTTGTTTACTGCGCACTTATTTTCTGTCTTGCCCAGTGCTAAGCACTTCACAGATATTACCTTATTTAATATTCAAAAATCCTACAAGATAGGTTTACAGGTGAAGAAAATGCCTTAACGAAGGCCATAACATCTATAAACAGAAACAGACTACAGACTCAAGCCCAGATCTGAACGGAGGCCACATCTGGCCTCCTAACCACTCCCTGTGCCTTCCTAGACTTTCACAGCCCACAGTACACTCTTCCAGTGCTGTTCTCTTGGTCTGTGCTCTCCTATTCTTTTCTGATGTCCATGTGTGAGTCTTACTTCTCCAACACCATGTTATGCTCTGAAGGCTAGGTGGGCTAGGGGCTGTGTCTTGAAACTGCTGGGCTCCCAACACTCACCCTAGCAGAGATCCCTGTCTTGAATAGATGCCATTTGAATTGAACTGCATCCAGGCCCCTGGCCTCTGGATGGCCCAACTGCAGCCAATGTGTGGAGACTGTGAGGCTTCCCCAGCCCAGCCTGTATGTATGTGTTTTGTGTGTTGGCCAAGTCAGCTTGCAGCAGGCAGTCTCAACCAGGCACCCTAGAGCAAAGCTCAGTTTCCATCTGAACAAAGCAGAAGTCTGCCATGGGTCCCAGGCTGACCGGCTTGACCTGGTTCTCTTCTACATGAGCAAGCTTGGTGACCTTGGCCCCCTGGATCTGCTGTAGGCCTCTGTGGCTCATCCTTCCACTGAAGTATTTGTCTATGTGTGCATAGCTCTTCCAGGCTAGGGGGAGCACCAGGGAACTGGACTCTTCCTCCTCCATTAAAAGAACTGTGTGAAAACTATTGACCTCTCCCTGAAGGCACAAGAATGGAACAATTTACAGCTGCCTGTTATGGGTTGTGTCTCTTGGGGCATGCCTTATGAGCTTTCAGCTGGGCCACACATACATGCACAATCTGCTCAGCACAATTCTGGTCACTTGTTCCCGGAGCTCAGCCAAATTTAGGGCAAGTGTGTGGCCACTGGCCTATTGGATCAACCACTGAAGAAGCTGCTAGAGTTATGGGATGGTTTAGTCACCTGGAAACCAAAAGCAATTGCTGATACCTGGAAGCCATGGGGTGCATTCCAAGTGCCGGGTCATTAGCCACAGTCATGGGAGAGGAAAGCTCTGTTAGTCAGGGAAGGGACAGAAAGAAAGCCACTTCTCTTATTACCATTTCTCAAGAAAAGGCTGAAATCCCTCTCCCACCAAAGCAGGTCCCTAACTGGGTAAATCAAATTCTATGGTTGAGATTGTGAAGCTTTATCTGGCTCTGTCTGGTGGATATTTAAGCCATTTGTTTCTACCTTCTCTGCTTGTTGTTCTCTCTGATCTCATCCCTTACTCTTTCCCCCATTTCCATGTGGGCAGAAAGACTAGGGGAGCAACATTCCATTCTATTCTTGGCTCAGCACCCAGTTTTGTCCTTCCTGTACTTGATCTCTAGGCCTCAGGGGAAAAAAAAGAAGATTGGGAGATGCAGGACACAAAGGAATAAAATTTCCTGATTTCCTAAGGAAGTCAGGGAAGCACCCATATGTAGTTTCTATATAAGATTAAAAGACAACACAATGTGTGCTCTCATCCCTTATGCTCAATACAAAGCAGATTGAGAAGACAGAAAGATTTGACAAGCCAAAAACCAAACAAACAAAAAATGGTTTGATAAATCCAAGCAGCTGAGTGATCACAATAAATATGAATGGATCAAATCCATCATATTAAAGGATAAAGACTTTCAGACTGAATTTTTAAAATATCCCAAAGTGACTTTATGGTACTTCAAAGAGATAGATGAAGGAAAATGACACAAGGAGGTTAAAATAAAGGAATGATAAAAAACTATCAGATTCAAAAAAAGGGAAAGTAAAGTGAGGAATAGGCAGAATGGCTACTAGGTGCATCTTCTTTCTCCAAGAAACAATATATTTAGAAACAATCTGTCACTTAACTTTATCCTCAAAGTAATCTTGAGGAAAAGCATTTAGAAAATATGTCCAGGGAAGACTCCACACTAAACGTCTCCTCCATTCAGTCCCCACCCCCTCCAATTTTAGAAGTAGGTGAAGCACAGAAGTCTCTTGGGCATCTCTGCTCCATTTGTCCACTCTCTATAAATGAAAGCAAAGTTGTTAAATTAAAGACAAGTTTAGAATTCTCCATGTGTTTCTTCTCACTACCACCCTAGAAAATGGCCTCAGGCAGGCAAGTTTGGATAATCCCCAGGCAAAGAGATGATGTACAGACCACAGAGCCAATTTTGTTATTGAGCCAATTGGGCTTCCCATTTAGCATCCAAGTGAAACCAGAACAAAGGAAAATGGTGGCAAACAACAGAGGAACCGATGGACAAATATGTGGACTACACTGCATGCAGGTAGTCCATGGATGGGTCTCAGCCCTTAATATTTTATGTAAATTATGAATGTATGAACTTCCCCCTCACAATAGCTTTCAGCACATTTTCAAATGGATTCATGACTCCAAAGGGTTTTGAAACCAATGACTGGCTGGTGAAATAATTTCAAAACTGAAATGAGAGTCAATACCCTGCATCCTGCAAAGACTCACAAGTCAAGGCTTAGGCTTCTACTGCCATTTACAGAGCAGAGATGTTTCTGAAGTTGGTAAAACTAAGCATAGCGCTCAGCCCTTAATCTTTTGGGGTGAAGGGGGGCTATGGTATTGGGGTTGAGAAGGGTGGAGGCTTGTGTAGGCCTCGTGGTTAGCCAAGAGTGGAATTACCTTCTCTCTGGTTCTCTCTCCCAATCACTCCACAATCCATTTCATATGGAAAAGCATTTTCCAGAGTGACCCATTTAACAAATCCCATAGACTTTACCTTGAAAAAAACATGGGCTTATTGGTAGAATAAATGTGACAAATGCTGTATAAGTTACCCTCCCCCAATGAAGATTCACACGGTACATTTTTATAATAAAGGTTGTGACAAATCCTGCAATAAAGAAACCCATTTAATTTAATTTAACTTAACATAGTGTTTCCAAAAGTTATTTGAGCAGACTTTTCTCCCCCCTAGAACTTCTTTCTGCATGCCACTAAACCAGAGTTCTGGTGCACATGCTTTGGGGAATGCAAAGAAAGTCAAAAGTCTAACGTACTTCCTGGCATTCGAAGCCTTCTTCTTGCTTCTTCTCTGCCTCTCCCTTTCCATGAGCCATTACCCCTCCAGCCAAACTTGGTGCCCACTCTAAGCCCATCACACCTTGCCCTTCACCACCTCTTACTTCCACAGGCATCATACACTGTCCCCAGCAGCACCCTTCCCAGTCTTCCTGGTGTTCCAAATCTTATCCATCATCGGTCCTAGCCCACATTCCTTCTTTCTTTCACAAAGACTTTCCAGCAGTGAGCAGATGCAAAATAAAAGCATGACTTGGGGGTAGGGACACAGATATAGCAAGGAGAGTAACCCTCTCTGGTCACCCCCGCCATCTCCCAGGTCCTTTTGGACAAATTGTGTTCGTAGGTGTGGACATCTAGTTTTCACCTTAGTTCAACAATGACTGCAGCTCTGTCATCTCTATGCATTTCCAGGCTGGGGGTAACAGGATAATGGAGGAAAAAAAAAACAAAGCAAATTTAAGAAATGGATGAGTATTAAGTGCAGAGTCAAGATACACTTGTCTCAATCCTGACTTCTTTTGCCAGAAATTTGCTTTTATGTTCAGAGTGAGGCTCTTCTAGACCCAATCCAGAAATTTTACACCAGCTCCTATGATGAATCCACAGTCTGAAGTGTAGACTTGATGAAGGTTAAGCCATAGGGCAGGGAGGACTTGGTGACATGCTGAACTCCAGTGAACCTTAGATAGTCAACCAAAGAGGCATGGAACACTAAGTGAGGTCCTGGCACCCCAAAAACTTCCCTAGAATGCCAGCCCACTTCAGAATGACTTCTTTGTGCAGCATAGAGATCTCTGGTTAGTCAGGTCTCCAAGTTCAGATAGTAGAGCCCTTAGCTGCAGAAACTACAGCCACCTCTTCCTCCATGGCCCTCAGACACAGAATTTTGTTTCTTAAACTTAGATTAAGGCGTGGGCATGAATCCACCCTTGGGTCTGTGGAAGCTCTTTGCCTTGAAAAGACCCAGGCAGTAGAAATTAGTCCTCAAGGCAGTAGCATAGCAATAAAAGGTGGCAAGAGGTGTGATGAACATCCAGGTTCATGCCCTTCCTCCATCACTTCTGGGCTGTGCAGCCTTAGATAGGTTACTTAGCCTCTCTGAGCCCTAGCTGTTTTATTCATGAAATGAGGACAGTAAGCACATTCATATCACAGGTCTGTTATAAGGGTTAAATAAAACATAAACCCTCTTAAAAAGTGCCTGGCTCATGTAGACACTTGTGGATAGTAACTGTCATTATCATTATGACCATTATTACCATATAATACCCTGGATTGGGAATCAGAATGCCTTGAGTTCCAGGCCCAGATATACAACTAATGTTCTTCCTGGCCTTGGAACACGGTGGGCCTCAGTTTTCCCATCTGTAAACGGAGAGTTCTATATACCCTCAGAGGAGAGTCATGAGGCTCAAATGAGATAAAAAGTGTTAAAGTGCTTTGTACAATGACGACTCTAAGAGATTTGTAAGTACCATTAGGGATGAGCATACAGTCTGGGTCACCAGCTATTCTTTACTCATTATTTTGTTGTTGTTGTTGTTGTTGTTGTTTTCAGACAGAGTCTCATTCTGTCGCCAGGCTGGAGTGCAGTGGCATAATCTTGGCTCATTGCAACCTCCGCTCCCAGGTTCAAGTGATTCTCCTGCCTCAGCCTCCCGAGTAGCTGGGACTACAGGCATCCATCACCACACCCGGCTAATTTTTTGTATTTTTAGTAGAGACAGAGTTTCACCATGTTGGCCAGGATGGTCTCAATCTCTTGAACTTGTGATCCACCCACCTCGGCCTCCCAAAGTGCTGGGATCACAGGCATGAGCCACCGTGCCTAGCCTCTTTACTCATTCTTAACTTTGCACATGGTTCCTCTTTCTCTCTCTTAGCTCCTCCTTCTTGCTCAGATTCTGGACTCAGATGGCTCATCCTGGTGTCTGATGTGGCTGCCAGGATTTCCTTTGCTGTGGCCAGTCCTTTAGGATTCTCTGCAGAGTAGAGAGAAGACAAAGAATACTCCGTCTTCCAGAATCTCAGAGGGCTTCCTTGATTTCATTAATTTCATGTTGTCTGGCTAGACACCACAGTCTTCAGAATAACTGGAAAACTAGAGCTTCTGAGCAAGGCTTACATAAGAAAGCCAAAAATGCTCCCTGTGGCAAGATTTGTTACTATCATCATTATGATTATCATTATTGTTGCTATTATTAGCAAATGTTATCAGTAGCATGATGATGATGAGCATTTACTGAGAGCCATGCAGAGGCCAGCACCCTAGGAGGCCGAGGCAGGTGGATCATTTGAGGTCAAGAGTTCAAGACCAGCCTGGCCAACATGGTGAAACCCCATCTCTACTAAAAATACAAAAATTAGCCAGGCATGGTGGTGAGTGCCTGTAATCCCAGCTACCTGGGAGGCTGAGACAGGAGAATCAGTTGATCCTGGGAGGTGGAGGTTGCTGTGAGCCGAGATCGTGCCACTGCACTCCAGCCTGAATGACAGAGTGAGACTCTGTCAAAACAAAACAAAACAACAACAACAAAAGCCTTGCAGTATGCTGAGAACTGGTCACACATTTACACATTCACTCCTCACCACAGCCTTACGAAGGAGGTACTAGCATTGCTCCCATTTTACAGACGGTGAAACTGAAGCTCAGACTGCTCCCAGCCCCATAACAACTCACTCTGCAAGGTGGCAGTGAAGAAACTGTGGTCAGGGAAAGAGAAACAGTCTCCTCTGAATTGGTCATTTTCCTCTGGAAGTTTTGGGGCTAGGCAGCATGTCTCCTGGCTTCCCTTGGTGAGCTCCTTTGTGCCTGGATATGTAGCCCATGAGCATGGAAGGATCCAGGATGAGCTGGTAATCTTGGCACCATGGCATCACTTGGACCCTCAACCTCATGTTTATCATTAGAAGATGGTCAACATGACATCACTTTTCATCACTTTCTGCTTAGGACAGGAGGTTGAGCTAATCATACTCTTCAGCTCATGGTACATTATCATCACTGGTGGAATGATTCAGTCATTCGTTTTATTTCTTCTTTTTATTTTTACAGCCCATTTCCATTCCTCTCCTCCCATAGACAGCTCTTCTAACGCGTTTAAGGTGATCTTTTTGTTTCATAAATACTGCTGCTTTACATGTGTGTACTTTTCATAGTGTCTTATCCTGTTTAGTTTATTTATTTTGTTTTTACTAAGCTCAGGATCACGTTCTGAAGATCCATCCATGTTGGGGCATGTATATACACACTGAGTTTATCACACTACAACAAATGAGCAGATTTCTAAGGGAAGGGTGAAGCCAATAAGACAAAGGGCATGCAGGGTGTGTCACAGATGAGTCAATGCAGGAGTCTGAGAGAAGGAAGGGGAAAGTTCCAAGTGGAACAGCAGCATATTCAGGCGCTTTCTCCCTGCCCAGCCTATGCACTCACCAAGAAGTCCAGAACAGGCTCCCAGCTTCTGCAGACACCACATTCAGCAATATCAGCCTGAAATGGGGGAAGGGAAGAAGCAAGAGGTGGAGGTCACAGCACAGTGGGTCCTGACCTAGTCTCTTCTGCTCTGACAAACCCACATCTTCTTCTAGGATGTCTGCAGTGGCTCAGCCTCACACAACTTCACCCAGGTTACACTGCTATATGGTCAGTGGTGCATGTATGGCTCTGGGGCTTCAGGCTGCTCCTCTATCAAGTCATAGGAGAGTTTTCCATGTGCCCTGGGCATAGAAATTTGACCTAAGGGTCTGTCAAAGCTGGGAGCTAGGGGGTTGCTGGTCTTCGAAGGGGACCCAGTTTTTTGGCAGCTTTTTCTATCCTCTCTACATCTACACAGAACCAGAGAAATGGGCTGACTTCTTAATAAATCCAAATCAGTTTCACTTTTTAAAATTGAAATTTCACAGGTCATCAGCCTACCCCATGGCCCACTGCCCTTGGAGAGGATGGAAAAATAATTGGAATCATATGAACCAGTTTGATTAGAAAAGTAAATGTGGTTTGGAGCGAAGGCCTGGATTCCCTGTCCTTGGTGACTAACTTGACCTCGCCTTCCCCAAGCCTAAACCCTGTAGAGATGAAGCTGCCTTCCTGCCTGGGGAAATTAGCTCAACTTAAGAGGCAAGAGGTCACCTACTTCCCCAGAGGCCAAGATTGTTCACTACCAGAAAAAACAGTTGAAAAGTGAAAAATTCAGCTACACAATGGGGTGTTTCCAAACTTCTGATGGATGGCTGCCCCCACCCTCCAGCTCACTGCAATTATTATTTGTTTGATTGGGCTGTAGACACAATTGTAGACAACACAACTTTATCAATGTCCCCAGTTGTCAGAGTTTGCTGGGAGAAACTATTATATTTCAAGCTTGCAAATGGCTCTAAAAACCATGACGTGGGAAAGGGGTGGGGAAATGCATCCATATATCTTCATTAAGGTTTCTTATTATGCATCTCTGAACATTTTCTGGGAGATCTGACACACGGCTTCTAATTTAGCAGAGACTGTATCAAATCAGGTTGAGTGACGGGAACAATTAGTTTGCTTCTCTTACTCAACAACGAATCAAGACAAACTCCCAGAAATCTATTCTTTGACTAGTTCCTACACTCTCTTCTTGGTCATCCTAAGTAATATGCAAAGAAATATGCGCCAGGAGCTAATGAAGGGACACGGTTCTTCCTTAATGGTGCATTTCCATCCAGAAGTTTTAGAAGTTGTGCTTTGGAATTGGAAGAGTGCTTTCACTTGAGCAGTCTTTTCTAAGTTGTGAAACATTTTCTTTTATGACTAAGTCACTCACAAATCCCCTCAATTCCCTAAACCTAGGAACATGTCCACATTTTCCACAGAGCATGAATAGCAATCTCCCTGCACTGACAAGAAAAGGTTCTCCTATGAGACTTTGTAACTGGTCACACGAAAACAACCATCCTTCAAAACAAAGAAATCAAGACAAATGTCTTTCTTTATTTTTAGTTTTTAATTGTAAATTGACAAATTATAGTCATATAGTCATATATATTTAAGTACAAAGTGATGTTATGATTTATTAATACAATGTGGAAAAATTCAATAAACTAATTGATCCATCACCTCAAATACTTATCTTTTTTGTGGTAAGAACATTTGAAATTTACTCTCTTAGTGATTTTGAAATGTACAATACTTTATTATTATATTCATAATACTTTGCAATATATCTCAAAGGGAAAAAAACTATTTCTCCTGTCTAATTAAGGCTTTGTACTCTTTGAACATCATCTCTCAGTTCTCTCCACCCACCCCCAGCCTCTGGTAACCATCTTTCCACTCTCTGCTTCTTCTAGTTCATTTTTTTATTTTTTTATTTTTTTTAGATTACACATACAAGTGAGAACACGCAGCATTTGTCCTTCTGTGTCCTGTTTACTTCATTTAGCATAATGTCCTCCAGTCCCATCTGATATGATTTGGCTCAGTGCCTCCACCCAAACCTCACCTTGAATTGTAATAGTCCCCATGTGTCAAGCATGGGACCAGATGGAGATAGTTGAATCCCCCATGCTGTTCTCATGATAGTGAGTGAGTTCTCATGAGATGTGCTGGTTTGATAAGGGGGCTTTTCCCCCTTAGCTCTGCACTTCTCCTTCCTGCCATCATGTGAAAAAGGACATGTTTGCTTCCCCTTCCACCATGATTGTAAGTTTCCTGAGGCCTCCCAAGCCATGTGGAACTGAGTCAATTAAGCCTCTTTCCTTTATAAATGACCCAGTCTCGGGTATGTCTTTATTAGCAGCGTGAGAACCGACTAACACACCATCTATGTTGTCGCTTCCCACTTACAGGTATTTACCCAGAATATTTGAAATCAGCATGTCGAAAAGAAGTTTGCTCTCCCATTTTCATTGCGGGACTATCCACAGTAACCAAGTTATGGAATCAGCCTAGACAAGTGTCTTCCATGAGTACCTTGTAAGTCTAAAATCTCCCAGTCCAAAACTTAAGAGTAGGGAATTGGTGAAAAGCCTCAGAATTGCCTCCAGCTGCCTGAGCTCTCCTGATAACCTATTTTGACCCCTGCAAACCAATCCCTCAGCCATATCAAATGCAGACCAGTAATGACCTCTAACAACGTGGAACTTAACAGCCCAGTCTCTCTGAGCCAGGAGTGGCTTAAGCCAGATGTGCATGCAAAATAGAGCTGGTAAAATTCTGAACAATACCTCTTGTTAAACATGTTTTTCCAAGACCTCCAGCTATCTATTGCTCCTTTTTTTTCTCTTTCTTTTTTTTTTTTTTTTAGGCTTAGTGAGGTGAACTACCTTTCCCCCACAGACCTCCCTGCAAATTGCTTTTCAATAATCCTAACACAACCTGCTGGCAGCCGTATTCTACATAACAATGCAACTCGAAAATACATCACCTGCAATTATAACTCTTGCTTTGATGTAAGACCAATTTAAAGATAGAGAATCTAGGTCTAATTAAGGCAGCTCAAGCTCAGGCTGATAAGGGCCACCTTCATTACAGCTCAAGTGAGCCCAAAGCAGCCCTAAAGAGTCAAGAATCGGCTGGGAATATTTTCAAGGCATTTCAAAGCACACTGCATTTTAAAACAGGATTTTGGTCCCTGCATCTACTTCTATGGACTCACTAGCAGAGTTATTTCTTCCCTTGGTCTACCCATGCGGAACATTTTCTCAGTATCTGAAAGGCACAATGACAAAAAGAGGTACTGTTCTGGAAGATGCTTATCCTCCGTCAGTCCAATGATGTCAAGTCATCTCTACATAAAACCCTTCAGTGGCGTCCTGTTGCTCTTCGAATAAAATCTCATCTCCTTTTGTCCTGGCCCACAAGGCTTTGCACAGCCTGGGCCCCATCTATAGGTACAGCCTTATCTCACTGCCTGCTCCCTTTGGTTACAGGATTCAGCCACTACATGGAACTATGCCTGGCTCGTGGTACTGGTATTTGTGGTTCCCTCTGCCTGGAATCTTGTTCTCTGCATAGTTGGCTCCTTCGCATTGTCTCAGACCCAATGTCACCTTCTAGGAGAGCTCTTCCCTAACCACTCCATTTACAGTAGACACACTCTTCTTTCATATCATCCTGTTTCATTTTCTGTGTGTGATCTCTTTTGTTCATGTTTTAAATTTTGGATAGTTTCCTGGTACCTAGTAGAGCACCTAGTAAGCACTCAATACAAAATTGGAGAAGGAGTAAATTGACGAAAGGCAAATGGCCTCTTGTTAATGCACCGATACAATATGCAAGGGTTTGCTGGGGGTGGGGGACTCAGATGCCTCTTGCCATGCTAAGACTCCTCCTCCAAGGACAGAAATGAGTGTCCCGAGCCTCTGCTTGGACACCTGTGGTGACATCTTGCCTTGTTGGCCATGGGAGCCCATTTTCCACAAAGCTGATTTGAATCTCCATGAAAAAACTCCAGGGTAGACATTACTCAAAAGCATTCATTGCAATGCTGACTTCCCTGCACCATCCCTTCCTGACAATGAGCAGGATGCAAGCAGTTCATTTTGGCTTCTGGCCCCCTCCACATAAAGGGCTTCCTGGCCAGATTTAGAATAATATTAATGAATATGAGGCTAGTGATGGTATTCAACATTTATTGAGTACATGCCATGTGCTGCATCCCGACAGGGATGCTTCTGCAAAGCCGCTGGCATACAATTAATTTGCAGGCATGAGGCTGTTGGGTGCCCTTCCCCACCAGCCATGGGCACACTAATGAACTAAGTTTGTGCCTCAGCTTTGGCCTTGACCACAGCAGCGCTGGCCCAGCCAGAGTAGAGGCCATGATTACCAAGGGCCAGCTGGGCCCGAGCTCAGCCGGGGAGCCTCTGCACAGTGTGGCTGCCCTGCCGGCGCGCTGTGTAAATGATTTCACACTTCGGTGGCCGAATCAATTGGGTGTTTCTCTGCTTAAGAATTGCTGGGATAAAATGTTTCCTTCCCTATAGTCAGGGCATGTTCTTGGCCCTTCAGGGGGCCTTTGAAAAGGGCTGGTTTTGTATTTAAGAAGAAAGTGTCGCTATCAAGAATTTTTAATATATTCTTCAGCAATTGAGAGGTGACACTCGCCTCGGAACCCCCTGACAGAGATGCCTCTGAAGGGATTTGGAAGCATCCTGGGAGGGAGAAATGTCGTGTTGCCAGCTCTTGGCTGAAGACAGGCAACTCCAGGATGGGGAGTGACGTCAGAGGTGGGGAGGCAGGGGAGATGTTCAGAAGAAAAGGAGGAGGGCAGAGCAGGTGGGGATATAGCCCCACATGGAGCTCATGGGGCCGCCCCTGGAAAAGGAAGCCAAGCCGGTGGCATCTGGGTGGTCAGCTGTGCTGAGGGCCTCTAGAGTGCATTTGGTGAGTGTTGGGGAAAGGGATGGAGCTTCTTGTATTCTCCTTTGGCGTGTGAGTACCCTCAGAATTCTCATCTGCCTTAGAAAACCGACTTCGTATGACCTGAAACAAGGACATGCTATGAACCCCAGGGTGAGGCAAGAATTTCCACATCATGGGCATAGGCTTGGTTAGACTTTTGTTGGGGGACAATGGTGGGAAGGAGGTGGCTCATCGTTTTTATCCAGTGCATACATTGGAGGTGGGGGCAGGGAGGCTGGATGGAGCCTTGGGTTCACAGGGCCACCAGAACAAGTTCTACCCTGGAGTATCTTCATGCTCCTCCATGGGAAGGGGCCAAGGGGGCCATTTCTGTAAGGTTGTTGCCTCATGGTGAGGGCAGGGGGCAGGTGAAGGAGGGAGAGATCTGGAGAAATCTTATGGGAACTTTCATCTTGAAACTTCCTGATCTGAGTTCCTCCGGGGAACTCAGAGGCTAATCTACCTGTGTGTAGGTGGAAGAATCAGTTCAGGCAACTAGCTGGTCAATTAATGGACAAGGCCCAGGCCCCAGTTCAAAATACTTGTTTTCCTGAAGAATTTAATCTATTTAGTCAAAGTGATTGATTCTCTTTCCTGAGTGGACCATGGATAGCAGCATCCTAGTCCTATGTGAGTCTCTGTTTCCACAAGTTTCCCCAAGCTGTTGTCTGCAGGCGAAGCAAGTACTTCTCCCCTATTCAAAGCAACAGCAGCTACCTTTTTTAAAAGTAAAATATACAAAAGAGAGGGATAAAGCCGCTCAGGGTGCCAGCACCCACCTCTGCTCCTCAGGCTCTCTCAAAGCCAGGAAAGAAGCTTCTGGAAGCTCAGCACAGTTGACTCTGATGACAGGTCTCACACAGCAACCTAAACCTAAAATAACACCTCTCATCTTATGGTCAATCATTGAATTGACTGTAATTTTTATTAAGAGGAAAACCGCCATTTCATATTTTAATAGAGTCTTTTCAGAAGAAAACAAAACTTAGAAGTGTGAAAAGATGGTAAAATCTAAAGATTCAACTACTCACAATGAATTTTCCATATGACCTGTTCAGGCACATGGATGAAAAATGAACATTGAATAATATACAGATGAAAAATCACAGGCAAATGAATAAGAGGGGAAGGTAAACACATCCATACCCCAAAAAAGATGCTGGACACTGTTGTCACCAGGAAGGGGTTGGACCTATCCCTACAAATTAAACAAATGAGACAACTATCTGTGTGGCCAAATCCCACCTCTCCAAATATTCAGACAATTTGAGCTGCAAAGTGCATTTCCCTAAATAGGGTAGTGGGCTTGGTTCTAGAGGCTTCTTGTAGCATCATAATCTGCCAGCACTGTCTGACTCCCAGGTAGCACCGCTAGGCAGAATAATCAGCCAGGATTCCTCCCCTGCAGTCCCCAGGCAGGGAGGGGGTTGGGGAGGAGGTGGCTTCAGACAGTATTGACGTTGTCTTTGGTGCATCGGAAAACCTCTTCAAGATTTCTAATGCCTTCTCCCCAAAGATCGTTAGCTAAGTCTTCAGGTATATTCAATATTTTCAACTTAGGAGAGGGAACGCCAAGTCGATGCCATTGTCCCGGCATCTTTTCATATGGAAGCCTTTCAAATGCATAACCACATTATAAATGATCCCACCCCAGTCAGGGGGCCTCTCCACAGCATGAAGAATGGAGCCCATAAAGTCTGCTTGACATTCGAAACCTGCTTTGACCACCCATGGACTGCACGGGCCTCAATCTGCCTCGGGGAGGGCATGCGGTGCTGAGAGGGGCGCAGAGCACAGCTTTTGTTAGAACCCAGTGGTGTCTTCCAGAGAAGGGGGGCCCACTCCCAGAAGGCCCACAGCACTCATGCCAAAGACTGAGGCAGAGAGGCTGGAGACCTGGTGTCATGGAGCCCCCAGCCCCACACTGCACAGAAGCATTACTCTGGTGACATTGAGCACTAGCCATTCACTGAGGACTGGAGAACACCTGCCAGCCACCTGTCCTATCTGCCATCGTGTGACTACTGCTCTGCCCTGAGCTCCCTGGCTGGTGCACAAGCCTGGGCCTCAGTTTCTCCGTCTGTCAGACACATTTAGGTGAAATGGTTTCCAGGATGATACAAGCATTCCCCTTCTAGGAGATTGTACCAGTTTCCTAGAGCTACAGTGACAAATTACCACAAATTAGGTGGTTTGAAACAACAGCATTGTACCCTCTCCCAATTCTGGGAGCTAGACATCTGCAGCCAAGGTGTGGGTAGGACACATTCTCCCTGAAGGCTCTTGGGAAGGATCTTCCCTTGCTACTTCCGGGATTCCCGTGGTTGCTGGAAATCCTTGGCCTTCCTGGGCTCGTAGACGCATCACTCCGATCTCTGCCTGTTATCTTCACATGTCTGTCTTCCCTGTGTGTCTCCGTCTCTGTCCAAATTTTCCTCTTCTTACAAGGACTGCCAGCCATTTGATTAGTGTCACCCCAATCCCGTATGCCCTCATCTTAACTTGATTTTATCTGCAAAGACCCTGTGTCCAAATAAGGTTGCATTCAGAAGTGTCAGGGGTTAAGACCTGACATATATTTTGGGAGGATTTGATTCAACCCAGTACAGAGATTGTACATTTTCCTTCTATTACATTGAACTGAGAATTTGGCGTTTGTGTTGGCTTCAGGGCGATCACAGGGAATGTTAAGCACATGTGCTTTGTCTTGTAGGCTAAGGAAGAAGTTAAGCCACCTCTTCAGAGACTGAGGATATCTGTGTCCAATATTCTGGAGGCTGACTTTGGACAAAACTTCCCCTTGCCACCGTTCTGAAATCTTCAGCCTTCTCCTTTACTGGATGATGGAGTAGAGGGGCTGAGAAGTGGCTGGAGTTTGCACAGCTGTGATGGGAGTGGCAGCATCACCTAGTGACTCAGGGAAATCTGCTTTCAAATCCTGGCTTTGACTTCCTCCTAGTAGCCATGTTCACTTGAGAACATCCCTTCATCCTATAAAACTGGGGATGACGAAGACAAAACAATACTTGCTTCACAGGGTTATACTGAGGATTAAATGAGTTCACAAATAATAAATGTAGTTATTGCTCTGCCTGGAACTCAGGGCTGGATAAAGTTCAGTCATGGTCATTGGTAGACCTGTTTGTCTGAGAGGGCACCTTATTGGATCTGGGAGTGTGGGTGAGTAGATTACTGCAAAGTTGCCAAGTTCGATTGAATGTTATGACCCAAAGACATGTCTAAGAGATTGTGCAGGTTCTGCTACCAGTAAGAAAGACATTAAATGAGCACCTACCGTGTGTCAAGCTAGTGCTATGTGCTTTACATTCCACATCTTGGACACAATTAACCTAAAAGCTGGGGCCTATTTTTATGCCCATTGCACAGATGAGGCAACTGAAGCCTAGAGTACTTCAGTGTCTTGCTCAGGTCACACAGCTGACTCTGTAGCCCTAGGCTTCCAACCCAGGTAAAACTAATGACCTCTAAGTTCTCCTGGCCTTAGATTCCCACCCTAGCATCCTCTGATGGGGAAGAACTGGGACTGGAATGGAAAAATCTTGCCTTAAGCCTTGGAAGGCAAGCCAACCATGCACATAGAAAGCACAGAATCCTGGGACCAGGCACTCTGGCTCACGCTTGTAATCCCAGCACTTTGGGCGGCCAAGGCAAGCGGATCACGATGTCAAGAGATCGACACCATCCTGGCCAACATGGTGAAACCCCGTCTCCACCAAAAATACAAAAATTAGCTGGGCGTGGTGGCGCTTGCCTGTAGTCCCAGCTACTCGGGAGGCTGAGGTAGGAGAATCGTTTGAACCTGGGAGGTAGAGGTTGCAGTGAGCCGAGATCATGGCACTGCACTCTAGCCTGGTGACAGAGTGAGACTCTGTCTTGAAAAAAAAAAAAAGGAAAAAGAAAGAAAGCGCAGAATTCCTGGCAGGACCCAGGCTGACACGCACACCTGAAGCAGAAAGACCAGCCCAGGGCCTGGCTAGCTCTGCTCACAACTGGAAGCAGCTTGCTCTCCAACCCCAGGTTTATGAGCACCACTCCCCATTTCCTCTTTTCCGTTCTTTCAGCCAGAGAGGAGCCACAGTCACTCCCAGATCCTCCTCACATTGCAGCTTAGGAGTTCCCAGCAGCAAATACAAACACACACAAATGAGAGTGACAGCTTCCGTCCTGGAAGCTAGATTCCCCTTCACCCTTTCTCAGGCAGAAACATGCAGGGGTATAAGCTAAGCTCCCAGGGTCACAGTTGGCCATTGTGTAATTCCAAGCCTCATGCCTCGCTTCTCCCAGCTCCCAGCTCCCAGCTCTGTGCACAAGCTTTGGCACAGTTGTAGCTAATGGCCAATCAGAGTCTGGCAGGTCAATGCCACTGGGAGATCATTTTTCACACTGTGACAGCCACAGAGCCAAAGTAGGTAGAAGGTGTGGGGGAAGGGGCCACCAGCCTTCAGCCTCACTCCCAGCCCAGTGACACTGTCACTGCTGGCTGCCACCCTCCCTGGCCCACCATGCTTGCATATCCTTTTCCTTCCTGCCTGGCTAAAGGCTTTGACTTAAGCCCACTCTAATGTTCAGGGCTTTGAGAAGCAGGAGGTTCATTACCAGGGCAGCAGGGATAAACACCTAGTCCATCAAGAAATTGGGATTCTGCCCCAGATGTTGACTGTTTTCCTACTGATGGGGGAAGTTACCAATCAATCATTCCTAGGCATCAGTTTCCTCATCTGCTAAATGGGTATAATACCATCCTCATGTATGAGAATTGAAAGAATGTCCCCAAAGCACTCATCTTGGAGCCTGCCACATGCCATAGACGTTGCCTACATCATTATCATCATCATCATCAGAGGAATGCTCATGAATTTGGAAAGGGTGCTTAGCTGCAATTTTGGGCAGGGGAGTGGAAAACAGGGCTGGTCCAATGATTCATAGGAGAAGGATGGTAACCTTGACTTTCGCTTTCCTGGTCTGGACTTTGTGGAAATGGGGAGGAAGTGGCAGAACAACTATGTGAGAAAGGAAGTCAGGGAAGATGGGTGTTAGAAGAAAAGAGAAACCAAACTTCTCCCAGGCCTGGCTAGTGCCAGAGTCTGGGCTAGAAACACAAGCTATTTCATTTAGTCTTCCCCAGAGCCCAGCCAGGCAGGTAAAGTTTCTGTTATTTTGCAGAAGAGGAAACTGAAGGTTAGTGATCATAAGAGACATGCCCCAAGTCCCTTGGCTGTGTAGAAGATGATGTTGAGATCTGAACCCAACTCAGGCCGACCGTGTCAATGTGAACAGCAGTTTCACACCACTGGTGGAGAGAAAAGCTACCTCCTAGACATAAACATCAACAAAGGCCAAAGCTGGAAAGTGCCTTGATCCATGAGTCCAGTACACCTTTTGTAGATTAAGGAAACCAGGCTCAGAGAGGTTAAGTGACTTGTCAAAAGACACATAGTGAACTGGTGATGGGATGAGAACCAGAGCCCAGAGCTACAACATTGTGCCAGGTTACTTCAGAATGGTCTCAGAATGCTCACAGCTCAGAAATACAGGCTTGTATTTGAAAGGAAAAGAGACATTTTGAATGTGCAGAAAGAAAGTTCCAGGAGTCTCTTGGTGAGGAGTTTGGGTGAGTGCCTGTCCTTTCCTTTTCCTTTTTCATCTCACACCAGGGGGCTCACCCTCCTGCAGAGCCCCTTCCTCCTTCTGCCAACTGAGGATTTCACAGCTGACTCTGACAATGAATATGATTTCCTCATCTCAGTCTTACCGAGGAGAAAGGATCAAACACCTCACTTTCAGGATTCGTGAACTATTGTTGAAGGGGTAATAGACCCCTGTACATGTAATTTTTCAGGAAACTTTTGGGTCTTGAAAATATACGTTGTGTCAAGAGGCTGCATCATTTAGAAGAACATTCTTGCCAATCTTGAAAGGATTTTTGTAGCTGCTGTTGAGAGCTGTGCCCAACAAAAGGGGCTGGGTTAAATGTTTCTTATTAAGCTAACCTAGGATCACAGCTGTTTAGGTGCCTTCAACTTGAATCATTCTTATCACAATGACAACAATATTATTCACAACAGTATTTATGGAATGTTTTTCTCTGTGTCCGGTACTGTGCTGAACATGTTACATGAGTTCATCTCACTCTCACATACACCCTCCACACACACCCCTGCCACGTAGGTAGTGTAGTTAATATTGCCATTTTACAAGTGAGAAAATTGAGGATCAGGGAGGTCAAGTCACTTGCCCAAGGACACACAGACATTTAGAAGCCGGGGTTTAAACCTGGGACATGCACCTCCAAGCCTTCATCATGAAGCCATTGACTAAAGAGACATCAGATGAAGACACACCCACCTGTCTTCCTATGTCTCACCAGCCATTACTTTCATACAGGTATGCCCAATTTCCCGCTCTTACCTGTGAGCTTGGGCCTGTTACAAGGCCTTCATATATCCAGTCAACAAACCTCCCCACATACTGACTCTTATGGTCTGAACATGTGTGCTCCTACCAAAATTCTGTTGAAACCTCATCTCCAACGTGGTATTAAGATGGGGGCCTCTTAATGAGCTCAGATGAATGGGAGTAGTGCCCTCATAAAAGAGGCCTGAGGGTACTCTTTCACCTCTCTCCCTTTCACCACCTGAGGATGCAGCAAGAAGGCCAATCTAGGAGAAGGAGGGCCCTTACCTGATTCTGAATCAGCCAGCACTTTGATCTTGGACTTCCCAGCCCCCAGAACTGTGAACAATACATTTCTATTGTTTTTCAATTACCCACTCTAAGGTATTTTGCTTTAGCGGCCAGACAGACAAAGACACGGATCATCTAACTAGGAGACAGGTGCTGTCCTGTGCTCTGGAGATCAAAGGGTGAAGAAGGTGATGTTCTGCTTTCAAGGTCCCATTGTCTACTGGGTGAGGCACGCCATAAACGGGGACATGAGGCCCCCAGTGATAACAGAACAAAGCGTGGAGGGGATAGAGCTAGGAGCAGCCAAACCTGCAAAGAATGTGGCACTGAAGCTCAATCTCTAGGAAATTTCAAGGATGAAGGGGAGCTTGCTCGACACAGAGGAGGCCCAGGGGCCATTTTATGCTGAAGGCACAGCATGGACGACAGCACAGAGGCATGAAAGGGCCGGGCAGGCCTGAGATCAGTGAGAAGAACGGCCTGGATTCCAGGCGTCGTCCTGACCTTGCTGGAGCATTCAGCGCTCGCTGCCCTGACGGCTGTCCTGAATTCTCACTTCCTTCTGTATGTTCCTAATCCCCTTCTTTGATTCCTGGGGCTCTCTATTTCTGCTGGATTTGGCTGTTTGTCTGCTTGGCTGTTGCCCACTCACCAAGTTTCTGATTCACAGCATCTCTTGACTTTTATACTAACAGGTCCTAAATTTTTGGAGGGCCAAAATGATTTCTAAATTTAGGACCTCTTAGGATCCCTGCTTCCCCGCACTGAGCTGGGAAACGAAATAGGTGCTTTAAAAATCGTGGTGGTGAGGAAATTCTATCCTGGTTTCTGTTTGTTCCTCTGAGGATGGTGCCCACAAGTCCAGGGCACACTCTGGGCCACTTACCAGGTGGAGGGCTTCAGACCCCTGCCTCCTGAGCCAGGTGCTGGGAGGGCACTTCCCCCTGCCCTCCCTCTTCTGCCCTGGCCTCCTATCCTTGGCCTTCCAGGTACCTGTCCCTGAGTCCAGTCTCCTGAGCCAAGTTTTCTGGAGACTGGACTCAGGGACAGGTACCTGGAAGGCCAAAGATGGGGAGGGAAAGTTACTGTAACCATCCAATGTCCAGGGTGGGTTTTGTGGAGGAGGTCCAGAACCCCATCACATATGCCATGTTTTTTTTTTGTTTTGTTTTGTTTTGTTTTGTTTTTTTGAGACGGAGTCTCGCTCTGTCGCCCAGGCTGGAGTGCAGTGGCGCCATCTCAGCTCACTGCAAGCTCCGCCTCCCGGGTTCCCGCCATTCTCCTGCCTCAGCCTCCCGAGTAGCTGGGACTATAGGCGCCCACAACCGCGCCCGGCTAATTTTTTGTATTTTTAGTAGAGACGGGGTTTCACCGTGGTCTCGATCTCCTGACCTTGTGATCCGCCCGCCTCGGCCTCCCAAAGTGCTGGGATTACAGGCGTGAGCCACCGCGCCCGGCCATATGCCATGTTTTGACATGAGGGCATCTGTGTATTTTTAGGGAAGTAATTCAACGTAGGGTTTAAAGAATCAGGCTCAGAAGCAAGGGTACCTGGGTTCAAACCTGACTTTACTTCTTAGTAAGTGGTATGGGTTGATTGTGTCCTCTAAAAAGATATGGTGAAGTCCTAGCCCCCAATACCACAGAATGTGACCTTATTTGGAAATTGGGTCCTTGCAGATGTAATTAGTTAAAATGAGGTCTGGTATCCTTCTTTAAAAAAAAAGAGGAAGAAGAGACACAGACAGACACAGAGAAAGAGGTGACCATAGAGGCAGAGGCTGGAGTTATTCAGCTGCAAGCCAAAGACTGCCAAGCATGGCCAGCAACAGCAGCAGCCAGGAGAAAGGTGTTGGACAGACTCTACCTTCAAGCCTTTAAGAGAGGACGGCCCTGCCCACACTTCAAGCTCTAGTTCAGACCCTCCCCAGAACCGTGAAAGAATACATTTCTATTGTTTTAGGGCACCCAGTTATACTTCCTTGTGGCAACCCTGGGAAACGAATGCACAAAGTATAGCTGTGGCCGAGTTACTTAACTTTCTATGCCTCAGTATTTGCATTTGGCGAGAATAAATAGTATCTGCCTTCAAGGCTTGTTCAGAGGTTAAATAATCCAGGAAACATTCAGCATAGGGCCTGGCACAAGGTCAGTACTCCACAAAAGTTGCCATTATTCCTACTTACATGTTCGTTTTTGTAGGAAAAAGGACCATGGATTTGATTGGATTCTCAAATAGATCACGTCCCAAAAAGAGGGTTAAGAAGCACAGCCCTGGGTCTTTCTATCTACAAGAGACTGCAGAAACAGATAGGCAAAAGGCCACCCCTGCCAAACAGAGCCTTGTGGAACTCCACCCTCCTCCAGGACTCCCAATCCTGTGATTGTGTGCAAGGTCCTGCTCTGCCACAGAGGAAAGACACTGGAATTCTCTGAGCACCTCCTCTGCACTAGAGTTGCACAAGGTACTCATGATTCACAAATATGGCCTCATGGCATACTTTGAACCATTCCAAGGGGCAAGAAAAATCATCTCCATTGTATATATGAAGAAATCAAGTGATCAGTCACTCTTGCTCCCTCCTGCTAGAGACATCCATCACCCACCTTGCCTGGGACATATCTCAGAGGACCATGAGACTTCACAGATTTGACCAAGTAGGTAGTTAGACAAGGGGATCCCAAAACCAGAAAATCATGGGGACAAGTCCTCAACAAATGTCACAGCTTGGCCACAGTGAGGTGCTAACTTGGTGTTAAACAGGAAGTCAAAATTGTTTAGGAGACAAAAGTGGAATGAAATCATCCTCTGGCTTTTCATGTGACAATGGAAAATTACATCACAAGCCACCGAGTTACAGACTGTTACTGCTGATTCTCCCTGTGCCTGCAGACTTCTCCATGTCCACCCCCAGCCACTCAGCAGATGATGCTAATGAATGGGTATGTTCTCTTCTAGGAGAGGGCAGACAACATGTCGCCCAGGGCATTTCCTTTTTGGCTTCTGCTGCTAAAAATGTCCAGTCCAGGTCATTGTCCAGGTCCAAAAATCAACTTAGCCATGTCCCTCAAAGCAATGACTCTTTTTTCCACTTCCATGAGATAGCTCAGTTTCCTTTATTTGGCCAAGCATTGTCCTTTAATGCATGAACTTCCTCAAACCATCCAGGAAAAAGCTGGAAAGCAAACCCTAAATGCACAGTTACAATGCAATGGGCCATTAACTTAAAGTCTCCAAGAGATTGGCAGCAAGATGATTTTCCCGGATGGCAGAGCCACATCTGGAGGAGCCCGAGGAGTGCACAAAGCATGGAGGTGTCTTGGCCAAGTGGTGATTTCTTCACCCCAAGCCATGGCTAAGTGTGTGTGCCAGCATCTGCCACCTACTTATGTTTGGAGCTTGGTAGGAATGGTTGATTCTATCTTTAAATTGGTTCAATCCTTTTGACTAATTTTGTGGGTTTGTTCAGTCCCTCAAAAGTCAGAAGTTTTTTCCAAATTTTTATTAAAAACAACTTTTCTCTCAAATGTGTTAATTAACTGAGTGAGTACAAATGACCAAACTGGTTGGGTATACTTGTATATACAACTAATGCCACACATGTAGATCAGGATGGAGAAATGATTGAATTTTTTTACATACTGGTAAGAAATTACCACCTGTCTTGATCCTGGGAGGGAAGAAGGACATAAGTATGAATCATCCAAACTGAGTTTCTGCCTGGGGGAAGTTCACAACCTGCATGCCTCTCCTTGTCCCTTTTCCTGCCCCACCTGTGTTGATTTGGACCCAATCTTGGCCAGCGTAGGGTCTGAATTCTGATTGTCTGGGCCACCTTTCCTATAAAAGAGAATCTTGAGAAGAGATGTTGCAGGAGACAGCATTTCTGCTCCATTCCAGATGTATCCTTCCTGGGTTATTTCAACATTTCCTTCCCAGATATGAGATGAGATGCCATATGTGAGCACAGAACTCCATCTGCATCTGGCAAGCATGCTGACATTAGTTTCTTCCTCAGTGGTAGTAAAAAGACCAAGTTGCGGAGACCTCAGCCAGCTCCCCCAGATACCCTGGGAGTCCTGGAGCAGCTTAACATAACCGGGCCAAGTGGCAAACAGAGAGAAAAGCGAGCAATGTCCAGTAGATTCCAACATCTCTAGGTATCGATCACCAAAGCTCTCAGAGACCTAGCTTAGCACAGAGCCATATTCTCTCACCCGGATATCTTTTAAAAGAAGCACAATTCCTTGGAAGCTTTTGGACCCTTTTCTAAGCATGACTCAGCAGTGCCTCCCAACTCAAGTTTAGGGTTGTGAATCTTTCTTTATCATCATAGCCTACCAAGTCATTGCCTCACACTGTAGTCTGGTCACCAGTTCATGGAGTGGGCCCCCCAATAGCCTTCTTGTACACTTGGAACTTAAACATTGTAAAAGGCAACAGCACATGTTCAAACTTGAGTGGCCCAAAATACGCAGTTCCATTCACCTGACCTCTCATTGCCGACAGACTCAGCAGCCTTGCCAGAAAGCACAGGCTCCCACTAATTCGCTACCGACCTGCCAACAGCGTGCTGCCGATCTCTGGGATACAAGAGGGCTCAAGCATTCATCATCCCCCAGTGGGATGTTTCACTCTCCCCTGACTTTGTTCTGGATGTTTGGAAATAGAACGATGTTGATTACTTCTTTAGAAGAAAGTGCCACAGCCACTTCCTCACAGTCCCATGGCCAGCCTCCCAAAATGCACCATATAAATATTTATTATAGCGTAACCGGGGTCAACCTGAGTTCATTAGTTTTTCTGATTATCCCCGGCATTTGATGTGAGAAGGAGATACTGTAAATATTTACCGAGTACTCCGATCAGAGAGTCTGGCTTTGGCTCCAAATGGCTCACCCACATCTCACCCACAGGCGAGACAGGCACCAGCGCACGTGCACTGAGGGAAAACCCACAGGGACATGGTGGAGTTGCAGCTGCAAGCCAGGACAGCCACTCTGAGAAGGAACAGCCAAACAGGAGGTGCCCTGAGCTCTGAGTTTCTATAATGGAAGCACCTTTAATTATTCATAAACACGAGGGTTTAACACTATTTATAGTATTAAAGTTAATCATTTATTTAGCACAGTTTCTCCAAACGAGTTCAAGATAACCTTTATAATGCTCATTAAGCAGCAACTTACAATAATTAGTACTTGTTCCTTTTCTGTCTGCCCAGCTAGACCATAGACATCCCAAAGGCAGGGCCAGTATCTGACTGGTTGACTGCTTTATTTCATGTTTAGAACAGTCTTTTACATAGTAGGTGCTTAATATGTATTGGTAGACGAAATACGTCAATTAAGACCTTGGCTTTTCATTTGACTTCTAAAAAGGCACTTAGAAAATCAAATATATATATATTATTTCAAGGCTTCCTTCAGTTCAGGTAGGTTCCGCTCCCAAATTTGGGTTACCTTAAGCGTCTTTCTTTGGGGTCGTCTAAAGAGACCTGTACAGAGAATTAGGAGGCCTGGTACTCTTTCCACCACTGACCAGCCGTGTGAGTAAGGCCTAATAATCTTAAAAATGAAACACAAATCCCCAAGCCCACCACTCTAGTAATATCATTGCATTTTTAAACAGGTCTTAGAAATGGAAAAGTCTGGACTTAAAGGGCTAACATTGACTTAGACAAGCACTGACTTAGATCATTGATCAAGAGTTTTTCATGTGGAATCCTTGGATCCCCTAGAGATTCATGCTTCTAGGGCTATGAAACCCCCGAAATTGTATGCACAGATGCAAACAATACAAATGTCACTTACATCTGGTAAGAGAGACCACATAGCCTTAACTAGACTCTCTAAGGACTCCATAATGAAAATAAAGTTAAGAATCGGTCTCTCTGTTTCTCTAAGAGTTGGGATGGTGGTGGGACAGATTAACTCTGGCCTGTTTGGCACATAAATCCATGGTGAACATGCGCACCCTCTCCTAGCACTGGACACACCTTCCATCCTCTACCCCTGCCTGAGGTTTGCTCCCACCCTGGTCTATTAGCCCATCCTCCCTTCTGTATCCTGTGCTCCCAAAGTGACGAGTGGCTCCACTGGCCAGGACTGAGGACCTGTGGATTGATGCATCAATGTGGGCCTTTCCAGCCCTACATTCAAGCCTATGCCTGGCCTTTTCCTTCTCATCTTTAATCGAGTGCACAATGCTGTACAAACATACATTTTACATTTGCTACATTCTAAAGCAATAGTCTATTCTATTCGAATCTGCCTGTGATGCTGGCTTTGTGGAATGTTTTTGAGAGAAGGAGTGCAGGTGTCTCTCTAGGACTATGAGGGTAGTGACTGCAGGCCTGATTGCCCCATTCTGTGTAGAGCAGAGTATCTGCATGAGTAGTATCAAGACTTGAGACTTGAGTCCTATAGCCCAGATTCCAGCCAGGAATTAGTAGGGGGAGATCAGCTGGATGCATTACTAGCAGTTTCTAGTGGCTGTGTGTCAGCATCCATTTAGTGACAGTGCTATTTGTCTTGACTCTTCTGCCTGCCATTTAATTGTTAGAACACCTGCCCTTCAAGTTCAGACTTTTCCATTTCCAAGACCATTTAAAAATGCAATGATATTATTAGAGGAGGTGAGGTAGGGGATTTGTGTTGCTTTTTAGAGGTTATTAGCTAACACCTTAAGTTGTCACACTAAACCGAGGAGAGTCAGCTACTTGTAAGTGGGTGAATAATTTTATTTCTGTGGGCTCTTGTTTCCTCAGCTCGACAATGAAGTGGTTGGGTTATAGTAAGCAAATAGACTTCAACTCCAGTGTAACTCCGGGTGCCTAGCTCCACGCTTCTGAAACTGTATTGTGTATAGAGATCCTCCAGGATCTTGTTCAATGCAGATTGTATTAGTTCATTTTCATGCTGCTGATAAAGACATACCCAAGACTGGGTAATTTATAAAGAAAAAGAGGTTTAATGGACTGGACTCACAGTTCAATGTGGCAGGGGAGGCCTCACAATCATGGTGGAAGAAAAGGCACATCTCACATGGTGGCAGACAAGAGAGAATGAGAGAGCTTATGTAGGGAAACTCCCCTTTATACAACCATCAGATCTCATGAGGCTTATTCACTACCAGGAGAACAGCACGGGAAAGATCTGCCCCCATGATTCAATTACCTCCCACTGGGTCCCTTCCACAACATGTGGGAATTATGGGAGCTACAATTCAAGATGAGATTTGGGTGGGGACACAGCCAAACCATATCACAGATTCTAATTCAATAGTCCTGGAGCAGGGTTTGTGATTCCAAATATGTCTATCAAACTCTCAGATGATACCAGTGCTGCTGGTCCATGGAGCACATAGGTAGCAAGGTTCTAAACTACTGTATCAGGAGAATGTTGAGGCTAGTCTGGACCCATGAGGAAAAAGTAGCAGGACTAATGAGAAGGAAGAGGCAGCACGTGAATTTTTAATACTCAGACTAGATGTTTCTAAAGGAAGCCTTTAAAGTCTAACACAGTCATTCTCAAAATCGGTCCCCTGACCAGCAGCAACAGCATCACCAGGAAACTTGTTAGAGCTGCACAATCTTGGACCCTCTCATGCCAGACCCTACTGAATCAGAAGTGGGCTCCTGCAATCTGGAGTTTAACATGCCTTTTAGGTGATTCCAGCACATGTTCAAGTTTGAGAAGCATTCATCAACATACAAGTCTTCTACAGAATAAATGACTGTCAGCTCAGGTCAGGAATATGCACAGCTTCAGCAAGAGAGACAGGGGTGTTGTCCCAACGGAGAAAAGAGGTCTAGATAATACACTTTGATGGAGGCCAAAAACACCCCTCCCTATTTACTTCGTATTCAACTATGGCGCTCTGATAAAAAAATATTAAATATTAAGAGCACACTTCAATCTTCTTTGGTATACCCCAATTAAGTTTATTTTCCAATCCACAAAATGTAACATGGTAGCATGATCTACTTGTCATTCCCACAGCCTAGGGAATTGCGCCTAGTGAGTTTTGGACAAAATTCCATTTTGTTCATAGCTGGCACGTGAGCTGACTCTCGAGCTTGACCAACTGTTCCTTCCTGATTGGACTGTTTCCATATTGCCTAGACATTTTAAATAGCAAGTTCCAGAAATAGTCGAGTGCTGAAACCTTGGGTTCAAATAGAGTCCTGGCCCAAGAAAAATTAATGATAGTCCAACCACCTGTACCTTCTTCAAAATGGTAGAAAAATAATCGATACATCAAAAAGTAGGAAAGGACTCTCTCCTTGTACCCCATCTCCACTACTCTGGGAAAAATACTAAAAATCAAGAAAAACAGCACTCAGGTGTGAAACAGATTATGAATCAGCTGGAGGCAAAGAAGTTGCAATTCTATCCAATTACGCCAATTTAATTGGGTGTTAAAAAAATCCTAGGTCCCAACAGTAGTTTCTTGGCCAGACAGAGGTCTGTATTGAGAGTGAGTAGCACCTCTATTTGTTAGGAAATGTGATTTCGGGCTGGGGAGGGAAAGCAGCACACATTGCTTAGAGTACCCCAAGATGGGCGCCATTTTGACTTTGAGGAATCTGAAGCCTGGTTTGGATGGTGAAGACTTCAAAGTTCTTCTCCAGCACTTGAGAGAGCACGGTCTGAAGCAAGCCCCTCCAAATTCTTTTAGTCCATGGGCTACTAGGGAAAGTTCTATATTCAGTCTCTCCCACTCACTTCTTGTAAGTCTCAAATCAACCTCCAAATATGTAAAAAACTGGACACAACTTGAATGTCCAGCGTGAGAGAAAGGTTGAGAGACTTATGCTACATGGATAACATGGTGACCAGTGAAGCCAGCATAAACGTTCATGAAGAATTTCTAATGGCAGGGAGAAATGCCTGTGATGGAATGTTAAAAAATGTGGGATACATGATTGTGGTATGGTGTGTTCTCATCGATGTCCAAAAGGACATAGAAAACTACCCCGGATTCATAAGTGACTTCCATTCAATGATGGATTAACAGGCAATCGTATTTTCTCTGTCTTGTTTTATTGCATTTTACAAAATGCCACAACTTCATGTATTATTAATTTCTTTCCTTTTCTTTTCATTTTTGAGACAGAGTTTCGCTCTTATTGCCCAGACTGGAGTGCAATGGCATGATCTCAGCTCACTGCAACCACTGCCTCCCAGATTCAAGCGATTCTCCTGTCTCAGCCTCCCAAATAGCCGGGATTACAGGCATCCACCACCATGCCCAGCTAATTTTTATATTTTCAGTAGAGACGGGGATTTACCCTGCTGACCAGGTTAGTCTCTAACTTGTGACCTCAGGTGATCCACCCGACTTGACTTCCCAAAGTGCTAGAACTACAGGCATGAGCCACTGCGCCTGGCCTATTATTTTTTACACAGAAACAATAAGTTTAATTTAAACAAATTTGCTCCTAGTTAGATGTGTCACTTTAATTTGACTGGCCTGTCTTCTATACCTGGCTCACACCTTTTTTTTCAAACCTTCTGCTCCAAGCCATTCCTTCACCTGGCAGAGTCTCCTTGCTCCTCTCTGCCTACAAAAACTTTCTCCATCCTTCAGCCTGTTGGGTCCTCTATTCTTCCATGGAAGCCACTGGGACCATTCCAGTTGTACAGCATCCCCTCTTCTGAATTCCTGTACCACTGTTTCATCCACACCATTTGAGAAGCCTTGGAATGTGAGAATATTTCACTATCAGCCTGTCGTGGGGCCCAGGCATCAGTTCTTTTTAAAACTCCCTAGGTGGTTCCGGTATGTAGCCAGGATTGAGAATCACTCTAATCAAGTCAAAAGTCACCTCCTATCTATACAGTAACCATCTGTCCCAGATTTTCTGTGCCAATTCTATTTCAAATGTCTGTCATTGATCCCACATAAACCACAGAAGCTTCACAGAAATCCCAATGTTCCAGTGCTTAACTGTCATTATTATTATTATTACCATATTAACCATGTCTCTGAGATGCACTTGGATACCAGACCGACGTTACAGTTTTTTGAGTGGTTCAGATATATTTGTTTTGAGTTCCATAGGGATTTAGACCAAAAAAAAGAGACACCAAATTAAATTTGTGTTTCAGATGAACAACACGTACTTTTTAAGGATGCATATAGCCCAAATATTGCATGGGAGATACTTATCCTAAAAGTTTATTCAATGTTTATATGAAATGCAAATTTTAACTGGGCATCGGTACTTTATCTGGCAACACTTGGTTCAGAAGAAGGATTTCTGTACTTGAGAGCTTTTACTTTTTTACAGTGGAGCCCTCATATAGGCCAGGCTTCACCCTCAAAGTGGCAGAGTTACTGACTGCAGAATAGACTAACTCTAGAATCGGCAGGGGAAAAGGCCCAGCTTTCTAGGTTCTGTCCCCGAGGGGGCTTGTTAGTAAAATTTTACTTGCAGAAATACAGATAAGGCCAAAATATAAGTATTACTTCCAGGTTGCATCTGGAACTTGAAACTCAATAGTCTATATGGGCAGCGGCTCAAAGTACAAGGTTCTGGAGTGAGATCATTCTAGATGCGGCTCTCACCTCTCCCTGCCAATGTATGACTAGGGGCAAGCTAACTAACTTCCATAAGCCTCAATTTTTCTCCTGTGTAAAATGGGAATACTAATGTGTTTATACCTAATTGATTGGTCTGAAAATTAAATGAGATCATGTTTACAAAGTTCTTCGCATAGTGCTCGGTGCATTATTACTATTATTAATATATAAGCAATTTTTTCATATTCAGCCAACAAGCAAACAACATATACCAGGCGGCTTGCTGCTGCTCCACCCAACTACCCTCTGGTCCTTATCTGACCACTTCTGATACAAGCAGACCGCAACGCCTGGGAAGGGGGCAGGAGAGAAGCCTGCTACAGGAAAAGAGGGTGAGATTCTTTTAGAATTTGAAATTGAAGACTGCTTAAATAAGGCGTATCCCGGTTGGGTTGGTGGAATTTTATGCAAAGAAAAAACAAGTGGCTGACCTTTGTGAAAAGATGTGAAAAGATGTTACGCACCTGCATGTGGTCCTCGAGCAAGTCCAAGTAGAAATGAGTGGCCAGAGTCATCACACACACTGAGGTCTTTGATCGGCCCCGACTGCTGGAACCAAAGGCCAGTGCAACTCCTGTGCGTTACTTCTTCAAATTCCTGCAAGTCAAAAACCATGTTTCGCTTCTCAGCAATTGTTTCTACCCTGGGGCAATTCAGGATCACCTCTTCTGATGCTACCCAGAGCCACCCCTTCTGGAATAGCAAGACACTAACCAGACTCAAGGTTTTGGTTTCTCAAAAACAAGTCTGAAAAATATCACCTGGGACAGCCCCCCAAAAATGCCGGCCTGCCTGCTCCCTGGCAGTCCTTAAAGAGACACATCAGCTGCCAGTCACTGTCAACTTTCTGCCCAGACGGAGACAAGCCACCATGTGGGGAGGAGAAGGAGACCATGCAGCTATACCAGGTGTTGGGCACACTGTTTCCACACAGATCCCAGGAGGGGACTGAAAACAGAGCCTAAAGGGGAAAGTGGGCATGAGGGAGTCAGGAGCCCCAGGAGCAGGTGGCTTCAAGTCATTCCTCCAAGTTCATCTTCTCCTCCAAGAATGTTGGATTATTGGGAGCTCTCGAGACATGTTTAGGGAAGCGGGTGGAGAGCAGGAAGTCCTAGCCCCATCAGTACACAGGCAAATCACCTAACCTTTCTAAGTCCCAGTATCCTCCTGTGAAACAGAGATAACACTTTCTTTGCTCCTCTTACAGTGGCTGAGAGGGTCACAGGAGTTCACAAATGTGAAAGTGCTTGGCAGACTATAAAGCACTGAAGATATTCTGTGTTTTGCTATTACATCTCTTTCTTCACTAGAACAAAGCATCTATGCAGATGCTGAAACAGACAAAGTGAGGAAGAACTCCATGGTCTCCCCTCGCCTTGCAAGCTTAAGCCAGGAAGGCTGTTCAGGAATCCACAATAAACAACTGCCGCTGACCTGTTCTGTTTCCCGCACCATGGACCTGAGTTCTTTTCTAAAATCTGTTCTGTAGCAGGGAAGGTAAAGCTGGTAAGCCTCGGAGGGACACAGGGGGTGGCTAAGGAAAGCCGTGGGCTGGTGACGCTCTATGAGTTAGGAGTAGAAAGCCATCCTATTTGCTAAATGCAACTCAGAAACAGGATTGACCCTCTTCGTCTCTGCGCCGGCTGTCCACCCAAGTGAGGTGACAACACAATGCAAAGGCAGGGGGCTGGTCCTGTGGTTTCCCATCTGGTCTTGTTTGGCTTTTGGAGTTTGGCTCCTTTGACAGACACATGGAGAACAGCCTTGTCATTTTGAATCAGACAGTCGGCCTTCGTGTACATGAATACGTGTGAGATTTCGCACGTTTGCTAGAGGAAAGAGGCCATGGAGCGGGAGAGAAGGCACATTTACATTCTCTGCCAGTGTTTGGTTTTTTAAAGAAAAAAAAATAGACATTTCACAAGGCATGCTATAAACCAAGGTCAGTTTTCCCCTTGCATAGTATTGAAGTTCGAATAACCCAAAGCAGGAGAAAAACCTGATTCCAATCTGGCAGGGTTGGGAAGGCCCACCTGATTCATTCAAGAGTATTTTCTTTCCTTATTTACTCTGCCTACTAACATTTCACAATGAGCCCTTCCTCAATGTGATTTGGGGGAAGGATGGTATTTGTATGCTATTTTTAAAATCTATTCTGAGTAATACAGTCTATAATCCACATGCCAAGAACCAAAAAATGAAGTGTCTTGAAAGCAGAGGTGAGTATTTTAAAATATGGTTATTTTTACTTTTCTGTGTTATTTAACTGTTCACAGTAGGCACAGATTGCTTCACAAAGACAATAAAATAATTGTAAAAAAAGAAAGCAGTCATCATAAAGACTGCCATGGACACAAAGCTACATCACTAATGACCATGCAGCTGGAGACGGGAATGAGAAAGAGACCGGGAGCAAACAGTGTGGTTAGAAGGACAGCTATTACTCTCCAGCCACCCCTTTCTTTGACATGGGAGATTCCTGTCATTCAGAATTATTCTTCTCAGGGGTCCCCACCAATCTTAGCCATCTTGAGAAGTGCCACTGTGAAATTAGCTAAGAGGCATTCTTTTCTTTCTTTTTTTTTTTTTTGGAGACAGAGTCTTACTCTGTCACCCAGGCTGGAGTCCAGTGGCGTGATGTCGGTTCACTGCAACCTCTGCCTCCGGGTTCAAGAATCCAAGCAATCCTCATGCCTCAGCCTCCCAAGAAGCTGGGGGTACAGGCATGTGCCACCATGCCTGACTAATTTTTGTATTTTTAGTACAGACGGGGTCTCACCATGTTGGCCAGTCTGGTCTTGAACTCCTGGCTACCTAAGAGGCATTCATGAAAATGGAACAGTGCAGTGTGCTGGAGTTGACCAAAAACTTCCAGTTAAGTAGCTCCAATAACCCTGTGGGATGACAATTATCATCCCAATTTATAAGGGCTGAGACTGACATTCAGAGAAATGAGAACATTTTAGCTCCCATAGCTAAGAGGGAATAGAGCTAGGACTTCTGATTCCATATTCCATTCTGCATTCTTAAACTTAGGCAGGCGCCAAAACTGCTTTGTAGTTAAGCCTGCAGGCTCTCATGCCAGTTGGCCTGGGTGCAAGTCCTAGCTCCAGTCCTCACTTGTTTTGCTGACCGTGGGTAAGATACTTCAATTCTGTGACTCTCGGTTCACTCATCTATAAACTGGGGATGACAATAGCAGGGCCCAGTTCACAAGGTTGTCAGGGAACTTGCATAAAACGATACATATGTAGAGAGCGCTTAGCCCAATGAAGGGCCCTCACCAACATCGGCTCTCATCACTAACTCTTTCCCTTTCACCCTATCCTGCTCATCATAAAGAAGACCAACACCTGTGCTCCAGGGTGTGTATGTGTGTGTGTGTGTGTTTGTGTGTGTATGTGTGTGTGTGTAATTAAAGCGATCCCTGAACTTGAGAATTATTGAGCATAAATGCATTCAAACTATTCATATTTTCCATACTATTAAGATTTCCTGGCATGTCAATCTTCTTTGCGGCAGAAATCAATAGTCACTGTACTTCCTGAAAGAGGTCTCTCCAGACCAAAACCCCTGTGTCCCAGGGCTGGGAAATTGGCTCCTAGGAAATAAACTCTGGCCTGCAAACTTTTCCAGACTTTCCCCAAATCCCCAGTTGAGTAAAATAATGAGTCAGGCTCTCTAGGACATTGTCATACACCTTTTGGGGCAGAATAAAACACTTTAAAATAATTCCACAACTGAGGAAAAGATATAAAGAAAAAATCTGGAAGGGAGGAAGGGAAGTAATGGTTATCCCCAAAAGAATAGGATGTCTGTAGGGGCAAGGATGGTGACTTTTGGTACTTATACATTTCAGTAATGTTTGAATTTCTTACTACAACTATGTATTATTTTATAATGAGAAATTTTAAACTGACGCCATTCCTAGGCTGGTGGGAATAGGATAGGGAGGGTAACCTGTAGAAACTGCCCCCAGACCTTTCTTAACTGAGAAACTCTTAACTTTTCCTACAGGAAGCCCTTCCAGGTGCAATTCATTATCTCGACCTCTGCAACAGTGCCTACCAATGTTATAGCACTTCATTCATTCAGCCTTTCATTTGTTCATCCATTCAACAGCTATACTTTGAACAAGGCCCTGTGGGAGGCCCTGTGAGGCAAAGACAAGACAAGTGAGTTGCCTGTCACACGGAGCGTGGGCTGGCAAGGAGATCCACAGTAAACCCCCAGTCCTGGACTCACCCTTACGGCGTGTGCTTGGATAGAGATGGGACAAGGCCCAGAGGGGCACATGCTTCAGAGACTGGACCCCAGTCCAGAGGTCTGGGAAGGCTTCTCTGGGCAAGAGACCTTGCCTCTGGAAACTGAAAGATGAGAAGCAGCACTGACCAGGTGAAAGGGGTGGCAAGAGCAGGAGTGTCTGGGCTGAGCACCCAGGCAGGCACTGAGATAAGAAGAAACAGAGCTCACCAAGGAGATTTGAGGGAACTCAGCCTGCTGGAGGAAGGGCCAAGGCGAGATCAAAGAAGCAGGAAGGGGCCAGATCACCTGATGCTTTGCAGAATGTGAGATTTTAAACTTTACCCTAAGAACAGTTCGAAACCACTGAGAGAGGTATCCCTGAGGACTCCATTTGTTCTCCACTGTCTTTGTTCACTTCCACTCTGACACACAAGTTCCTAGCTCCATGCCTGGCAATTAACAAGAGCCTAATAATAATCAGCTGGATGGCTGAACCCAGTCACCCTAGAGAGGGAGAACCTGCAAGCAAAGACCATGACCGCACATCTGACATCTCACCTCTCTCTCCCTCCTTTTGTCTCCCCTGATCCAGGCCTGCAAGCTGAGAAGTATACAATCCTCACAACAAGGAATGATTGGCAATCAGATGCAGAACTAAGCTATTTCTTTCACCACCACAGTTCTTCCAAAATGTTCCCAACTGGCATCAGATATTCTCATCCTGACCAGTAAGACAACCCAATGAAAACTGGTGACTCAGGAAGGGTAAGCATTTGTCAAAGGCTGTACAGCAAATCCCCGGGTGCTCTGAGAGTCATGTCTTGGCCAGTTGTCAAGGGCAGTGTCTCCTATCTCATTCCTCAAATACATATTTCTTGGCTTAATTATGTGAATTTACTTTTCTTCGGCTCAAAAAAAGTAGGTATAGGGGCATTTTCAATGCTGCACACAACTGAAAGTAGATTGAAACCATCCTGACCTCAAACAGAATGTCAAAGCAGTTGGGTTTCTGAGCAGCAACAGAATACTTTTTATAGAATGGGAAGTCAATTGAGAAATCATAAAAAATTAGAGTTGGGAAGGACCTCTGCGCTCACGAGGGTCAGGTCCCAGGGGCTGCTGCAGAATTGTTCCCTGCGGTGAAGGGTCTAATGCTTTGTCCACTCAAGTTTTAAATATCTCAACCAATAGCTCGCCCCTGGGGACGCCTCTCCACAGGGCAATAGATCTTGCTGTCAGGGCTTTTTTCCTGCTATTCAATCTCACTTTTCCTTTCCTCCGCTTCATCCCATTTGTCTTTGGCAATAATTTAGACAAGAGTGTGCTGACGTTTGAAAACAAAAAGCCCTGTCTTTGCCTTCAATTTCGTTTTTCCAGACCCTTCTACCTACGGAAACTTCAAGATCTGGCAGGGAGAGAGGGAGGGAATGAGGACGAGAGGCAAACAAACAGGCTGGCGTGGGTTCTGGAAGAAGCTATCAAAGGGCCAGCCCCCAAGGCTTTGAGCCCACAGGTGGACAGGAAAAGAGGGCACTGCTGCCTCCGGAATGTGTAGGTTATAGGGGACTTGACTCTCAAAGGCAGAAAATCACCGAGTTTTCTGGGCAGTCCAGAGCTCAGCCACCTCTTGCTATGACACATAAGACAGAAGGTGGCAGCATAGCACCAGGCTGTGTGTGCTCAGCGGTCCTGTCCATCGCAGCACACCCCGACTGTTCCGGCTTCCAAACTCCACAAGCAACAAAACCCAACCGGCCGGAACGCCGGGCTTAGGCCAAGAGTGAGCTGCAAATCAAGGCCCTGGCCAGTTTTTTTAGTCAAATCCCAAACAGTTAGGATTGTGTGAGCAGAGTTCATTTTCTCCCCCAGAACATCGTGCAGCCAGAATGGAATTCAAAAAAATAACTGCGGTCCTAAACAGCGGTGTTTGTCCAAGCTGATCTAAACACATCAAGTTACCGTCTCGTCTGGTGTTTTGTGCACAAATTTTTGTGTTTAAGGAAATTTGGGGTTAATGCTCTTTTTTTTTTTTTTTTTTT
>NW_012108697.1:2315578-2348972 GCF_000951045.1 Mandrillus leucophaeus
TTTGGTAGTGTTTGCATGTGGTTCTTCTGAAAGCAAGGATCCACAGGGTATGCATTTCTGACTTGGAGCTGGAGTCCTGCTGGGGAACCAATTATATGTACTACCCACCAGGGAGAGCGTGATATTTTTTATTACTTTCTAATTTCAGGTCTTGAAACGGCTTCAGTGATCAGAACATTCTTCTGCTTAAGAACCTAAAAGAGCCAGTGAAAGGATGCTTTTGATTTGTATTTCATTTAGAATGGTCCATACTCACCAAGTGTACTCCAAGGATTTCCATGGGGCCTCAGAGGCTTGAAGTGGGGAAAAGCAAGACAAAGACAACAACAAAACTTTCTCGCTACTTGCCTTATCATACTGGGAAAATGCTGGCTACTTGAGGAAAGTCTTTGAGAAGCTGGTGAACTGAGAAAAAAATGGATAGAAGAATTAGAACAAAACAATTTCACTGGATTCTAAGTCTATTTAAACTACAGTAGTAAATTGAAACCATGCCTCTTTCTCATTACGCATGGCCCAATAGCAGAGCCTCCTAAATGCTTATTAAAGCAAAAGCAAGAGGTGTGTTTCATTTCTAAATACATTCACAAGAACCCCCAACAAGGTGGCTGCTTCTTTCTAACTGCTGTTTGTTTTATGCTTGTTTCTCTTCTTGAAAGAGTTATCATGAAACGGAAAGGCTTAAAAGGGGGGTGGGGGTGGGGGTGAGGGTCCAAATAGGTTCTAATGAGGAAGAAGGCAATAAAAGTCAGATTCTCCCTGAATGTCTGAATTCGTATTTATTTATCTTTGCAATAAGAGAGGATGCCTGACGATCCAGAACTGCTCTTGGATAAAACGAATCATACCAAACAGCTAACAACCCGGCAGAATAGCTCAAAGCCCAAATTATGAGCTATTTCAAATCCTTTCCACTTGCCATGGGGGTCTTGGTTGAGCTTTTTTTTTTCTTTTTTTCTTTTTTTCCTGGTTCACATGCTTAGCCAGGAGGTGATTCTGAATGTTTATCTGAAGTATCTCCCTGATATTCTGGGGGGACCTTTCTTTCAAGCAAAAGCTCTCCTGAAAAGAGGAGCTTGTTTTAATTCTCATTAAGTTACACTCAGTGTTGTGAACCTTTTACTAGTGAACCGTTAATTTTAGTAAGACCGACTGCAAGAAACTGCCACATATAACCATGCTCAGTGACAACTTTTTACAAAATGTGAGTCAAACATGAACATTTGCAATTTTCTAATAAGCCAGCTACCATATATGCTATTAGATGACGCTCTGTTAAAACAATCTTTTCTACTTTTAAATAGAGATCCTATGAGAGCAACAATGTTTATCTTTGTTGTGTATAGCCTCCTTAAGTACCACTTTATCATATTATTTAAAATTCAACAAATTAGCAGCCAGTATTTATTATTTAAAGAAAGGGTGTTTCTTCAGTTTGTCTGAATTAAAAATCACAAACCAATCCATCTCCCTTCTTTCCTTCCTTCTCTCTTTCCTTCCTTCCTTCTGTTCATTTTAAACCCAGCAACTAGATTTTGTTGGGTTTAAAAGGTCCTTTAAAAGTCAGTATTCCTTCAGGAATAAATATTTGTAGATTACTTGAAATGGCCAACTTCCTTAACAGGTCTTTAGGGAAAATACTCTATGTAACTTTGACTAAAAAGACAATGTTCCTGATCAAAATGTAATCTGAGTCTATACTGGCAAAGAGAATTGAACCAATATACAATGAATAGCAGCATAAACAAATGAATGAAGGAATATGCAGACAGGCATCAAGCAGAATCAAAATACTCAAAGCAGCCAGTTAACTGAGGCACTGAATTTCCTGGACAACTGTCTCAATTCCCCACGTTGCGTGGAGGCTCTTGCCTATAACCGAGTAAGCACTTATTCTGCAACCTCTTGCCTCTTGCAAGAGACAACAGATTGTTAGCCTCTGGGAAGTAGCACTATTTCAATCAACCAATTTGGCATGTTGTGTTTTACAGTTTCTAAAATTAACACAAAATCCAAACAAAAACATGGCTGGTGTGGAACTATATACAGCGAACACTGTCATCTGGTTGCTTCGAATCTGTTCATTATCAAAATTAGCTGTCTTGTTTGTCCTACTCCCATTTTTGAATGCACACCATTAATTAACCAACCTGTCATTATGTGCTGGTAATGACCAAGTTTTCCAGGATTCCACTGTAAATACAGGATTTTATAGGACTCCCAGAACTAGGAGGAAAGGAGAAAGTGGAGGAGGTAGGCGTGGCAGAGAAAGTAGAGGACATTAACACGTAGGACCCAGTATTGCTTCCAGCTACCCTTGCTTTCTAAAACAAGGGCTGCACGTGGAAACAATGCTGATTTATTCCCTTGCATTGAGCAAAGCTAAATTTTTCCAGGCTTCACTGAGGAATTTTCTTCACAATATCTGCATGAATTATGAAGCTGACGTCTAACCAGATGTCGGGTGCTCTGCCCTTCCTGTTCGCTGAGGATGAGACACATCAGTGTTTAACTCATCATGCCTCTCGAGTGTGTCTCATTTTTCAACCCATTCTCACTTGGAGGTTAAAAAGGAATTGGGGTTTCTTGTAAAGTCTCTTTGATTTTACCCAGTTTCGGTGAACAGATCCACGAAACTTCGAAGAGGATGTTGACAGAATTGAAGTAAGGGAGGGAAGGACAGAGGAGGGGGGCAGAAAGCAAAGCCGATCATAAAAAACAAACCAAAGAATATTTAACGACATATTTTCCCAAAGAGACTTCTGGCTGCCCACCGAAACTGAAACCATTACTCACATGGAAGACACTTCCTGGGGGTGTGCTATCTTGAGGAAACACATACCGTGAAGGCCTCTGCAGGAAGCAAATTCAATAGTAAAAGGAACCGCAGCAGATTCTTAAAATTCTGTCTTTTGCACCCTGACTTTCCACTTGAACATTCTTATTAAAAATTTCCTCCAGCATCCTTACCATATACAATTTTTCAAGTCAAAGAATGACTTTTTAGAGTCTCTGTGTGCCCATAAAATTCTGTCTTGAAGATTTTATTAATAATCATAAAAACATCAGTATCCATCAGGATCACTTTGGAAAGGGAGAGGCAATTTTTCCTAAACGTGTGTTCAAATGGTCTGAGACAGATGTTAAAATGAAAAGGGGGTGAACTGACTCATCCAGCCCCCTACTCCCCTACGGTTCATGGTCATGGGCGAGGACACCGCCACAAGCTAACACAAGCCAGCTTGGGAGCAGGCACCAGCCCTACCTGCGGCTGATGTAGCCCCACGTGGAGGGAAGCATTCCAACTCTCACTGCTGCAGGTTGTGTATTTATCTACTATGAGGAGGGAAGGAACAAAGTATACAGGACTACATATTTTCTTATGGCATCAGGATAGGTTCCTTGGGACTCTGAGAGGTCTAGAATAACATGCTTAAAATGACTATTTGACTATCTCCCAGCCAGTTCAAAGCATTGGCTGAGCAGCCTTCGCTTGTTGATTGTCAGTTAACAGCAACCGAAATAGCAAAATAGTAAAGTGATCCCTGCAAAAGGGATTTGTCAGGTGGTCTCCTTGGCTCACCTGTTAGAGGAGGTTGACTCTGTGATCATGATCCTTCCCCCAAGTGCTCTCACCTTTTCTGTTCACATTGTGCCTTAAGGCCTGCAGTCAGGCAAATCTTTGAACAGAGAAATTCCAACCCCTTAATGACCAAAGATTTTGATGGATCCCAAGAGATGGGGTGTGTTTCACAATGCAACCACCCCAATGAATAGGAGTTATTGACCAGGCAATGCAATGATCTCATAATCCACCAGTATGGAGGCAGCATGGGGTGGCTTCAAGGCATGAGCCCTGGAGTCAGAGAAGTTGAACTCCATCAGCTCTGCTACTTCCAGTTATTCAACCTCTCTGTGCCTCAGTTTCTTCATGTGCAAAAACTAGGATGATACTATCTACATACTTAAATGGGCTGTGGGCTTTCAGGAATCCATACTTGGAAAGCACCAGACACAGCACCTAGTATCTAGTGGGATATGCTATTGTCTCCATAATCAACTAGAAATTTCTTTGTGATTACTCACTGCAACAAAGAGGGTTCTCAAAACTGGCTGGAACCACCACAAACTAGGGAACTTTAAGAAATACATTCCCAGGTACTTTCAGCAGTGAGACCCAGAAATCTTCCCCAGGTGAAACTAATGTAGCCAACTTGGCCTAGGACCATAGACCCATACAATGTCCCATTACTATAAAGGATGGTGAAGCATCACATCCAGTCCCAGTCTCCAAGAGGTTGATGGTCTGATTGTGAAGACCAACACACAAACTGTAAGTAGAAACTATTCATGAGCAACATGAGATAGAATAAAGTTGGAGACTGTCTTGTGTGGCATTGTCAGTTTGCTGTGAAGGATTTCAGAGAAAGGAGAAACCCATAATTGGAATACACCAGAAAGTCCCAAGAGTATTGTGAATTCTGTGGTGGTCTTTCATGGTAGAGGTTCACAAAAGTTGATTTCTCAACTTTGTGTACATGTGCACATCTATTTTAGGGGGAGAAGTTCAGCTTTGATTACCTTCTCAAAGTGGTTCATGACCTCCAAAAGCTTAACACTGTGATTCTAATGGTGGATACTAATAAGTACTTATCATATGCCAGGACTGTTTCAAACACTTTACCTATGCCAGGACTGTTTCAAACACTTTACTTACATAATCCCAAGGAGTGCTCACACCACCCATATGGGGTAGGTACCATTATCATCTTCATCTTACAAATGAAGAAACATCAGACCTTGCCCATGGTTACTCAGGTAGTGAGTGAAAGAGAAGATTTGCCCCTCTGGCTCCAGGGCTTCTGTTCTTACCAACTCAATTTAATCCAACATGCTTCATTTTGACACTTGCTTCACTTCCAGAACAATCTGAATCTTATGGCTCTGTCTCAGAAGATCTACAAAGCACCTGGTAGGAACCAAGAGCTACTCTTACCCCTTGAGAACCAGCCCTCTCTGAGCAAACAAAGCCAGACTGGGTACACTGGCATCCTTCATTTGGAAATCATTTGTTCGGCTATTCATTCATCCATTCATCCATTCATCTGTCTACAGAGGGACTTGGGGCTTGGAACAAGAAGGGGAGGAAAAGTTGATGGCAGAGCAGAAGGATTGTTTTCAACAACCCAGCCTCAAGAAAGAGGGAAAAGCACAGGACCTTGAGGCCACCTTCTCATGTCATGAGGGATGTCGAGAGGTAGAAAAGCCCTGGTGTGCCACCGTTGCTCTTGACTCAATTCAAGTCAATTGTCTTTGACACACTTTGGGCCAGGAGTTCTCAATTTTGCCACTATTGACATTTAGGATCTGATAAGTTTGTTGTTGGGGTGGGGGGGGGGCTTTCCTGTGCATTACAGGATGTTTAGCAACATTCCTGGTTTCTACCCAGCAGACACAAAAGGCATTCCTTCTCCTAGTTGTGATGAACAAAAATGCCTCCGGACACTGCCAAATGTTTCCTGGGAGACAATAATCACCCTCCTTTGAGAACCACTGGCTTAAGGTAAATAAAATAGATTCTTAAAAGTTACATAATACTTCTTCCAGCAAAAGTCTCCATGTCATCCTGTGGTGCCCCTTAAGCCATGATCAAAGGAGAGGTAAGCAAATATATTTGTTTGATAAACACTTGCTGTATTAGTTTGATTGTAAGGCAGTTTTTCCCCTTATGGGAAAATAGCTTAAGCAAAAGCTGTTCCATAGTGCATAAGTTTTTACAAAGTTTCTCACTCCTGATGCTTTCTCAATTACTTTATTCTGAGCACCAAGGAAGTGTTTGGGGAAAGACATTAGTCCAAAGAGATCTCAATGGATGATAGTTGCTGGGGGAGATGAGATGGGGAAACTTATAGACATCATCTGATAGTATCGGGGGGGAAAAAAGAGGCAAAATATTTCATGCAGATTCAGTCGTTATTTCCGAGGATATGACTTCATCATTAAATACATGGGAGGTATTTTAAGCAAGTCTTTTAAATTTTGCCTTTTTTAAAAAAGCATATTATAAATGGTGACCTTGTGGAGATCATAAATATCCACCCATAGGACAAATGGAAAAAATATATTGGGGCCACAAATAAAATTATCAGTGACAGCATCTTACATCATTCAAAGTGCTGTGTCTTGAACAATTTAGAAGTGAAGATAATGTGGGATGGAGAACTGAGTTATGATTCAAAAATGGCTTCGGTGACAAGGAAGGCAAATGACAAAGGTGCCCGGGAAGACTGTGAATATAATTATTTCATGAGCTAAAATTTTTTTTAAGATTAGGGAATATCTATTTCTAAATGTTTATACTATTTTATATAATATGTGCTATAAGCAAATAAATCGATGCATTTAGTATGAAAGTAGAGATTTTACTATTTTGTAAAAGCTTATATATTTCAGTTGGCTTTCTCTTTGGAAAATGAGACATTGCCTTATATTCAGGCTTGTCTTACACTTGGGCACATAGCCAATCTAAGCACCTAGTGTTGTCAGGATTCTGTGCAAGTCACATGGAGCCATGTTTCTGTCCCCTGGAGAGTTTGTGTTCTCTGTGGGAACACAAGACATAAGCAAGGGAGGCAGCTTTCACATAATTCAGTGTAATTTGCCTCCAACTAAGTTATTCAGATGATCTGCTATGCGGAGGAGACAGGATGTCCTTTGAGGGATGCCTTCAGATGACCTTCTTGAAGCTCAATTCAGATGTGTCACTTCCTACTGCAAGGGTAAAGACCAACCTCCCTAACGTGGGTTCCAGGACCCACATGGTTTGTGCATCTCCTCCCTGTCCCCGCCATCCCTAGCTTTAACTCTCACTCTGTTGATCTCTGGCCTTGACTACTCCTTGGACACCCCTCTTCCATCTCCGGCTTTGATTCTCCTTCACTCCCTCCCTCTCTCTTGGCTGTACCTTCCTTCCCTTGGCACCTCCTCTTCTCTCTGTCTGTCTTTGCAACTGGTACTCTCCTGTCCTCTTCTGTTAGAAACTCCCACTCCTTCTTCAGAGTTCATCCCAATCCTCACTTCTCCTGGGAAGCCTTCTCTGGACCCTCCATTTTGGTCAGGTTCCTTTGTTTTCAGCTGTCACAAAACTGTACTTTGTTTCTTTGAAGTATTTCTCTCCATTAATTCTCATGGATGTAACAATGCCACTGTTGACTGATGTGTATCTCTCCTTTCATGCTGTAAGCTTAGTGAGAGCAGAGCCTTCACCTTTATGACTCATCATTGCAGCCCTAGAACATGGCCCAAAGTAGATACTCAATAAATAGCAATTGAGTGAATTGTTGATTAATCAAATGAATGTTTGTTACAACTTTTAGCTTTAGGTTTGCTCTTACTGACATTGTTATAGAACAAAGCTATGATCCAATGGCGTTACTATAAGTCAAGCACTGTATGTGTATTATCTCAGTTAATCCTCACAAAATCCTGTGATGTAGGTTCTACTGTTATTATTATCCTGTTTCATATGAAGAAACTGGGGCTCAGAAGGGCAGTAACTTGGTCAAGGTCATAGGCATAACCAGTATGCAGAGGAGCTGCAATTGGATCCCTGGTATTTATGACTCCAGACCACTACCTCATCATATTGTATCATAACATATCATATTAATTATCTCACTTATTATACTCACTTAGAATAACCCAGATGATTTTGTATGAGATCTAACACCTCTAAGAAGTTCTTGACCATGCTCCTCATCTCCACCCTCTTACATTATTTTAAACTGGCTTCCCAGCATAGGTAACTGATGTCTTGGTTTGTGGAGTTAGTCTCACTATTTATAAACACAGCTGACATATCTTTATTATATTGTTTCTTTATTGAGACTGGAATAGGGGGCCTCCAGAGGTAGGAAATGCATCTTATATTTCTATGTGATTCATGACATCTGGCACATAGTGGGGACTCACCTAACACTCCTTTATTGGTTGATAAAGGTCTCCTAAATCATCACAACGATTTACTTAGAAGCAACAACTCAAAGTTCAGAATTGAAGCATAAACCAAGGCTAGATCTTGTATACCTTTGATGTTATTGCCTTCTCCAGAATTTAATCATCATCTTGTCTCTAATGGTAACAGAATATTTATCTTAAAAATCTTGTGCACTTCATTGAGCTCATCAGCAAATACAGATATTGGTTGACAATGGTCTTTATGGTCCTCCTGCTTGTCCTCTCTCCCGGTTATCTGAGTAGCTTGTTTAACTTACTCAGACCACTGGGTGACTCTGTAGGGAGCCACTTCATCATTAACACCACTAAAGGCACCCAGTCACCACAACACATGAGCCTTTCAATCTGGCTGTCAGATGCCTCCCCAAGACTTAAGGGAAGCCCAGCAACAAGGCATTAGTGGCACTACAGAGATTTTATATGAGATCAAAATAACAGCAGAACTTTTAAATTGTGAAACAATGGATCAAGAGAAGAAGAATCAAATAAGAAATGGTAAATATTCAATAAAGAGAATGATTAGAGTTCTCAGGCAGGGAATACCCACAGCTATCTTTATACCAACTTAAATCAGGCAGAAGTTCTAACGACAAGAATAAAATGAAATAATGGATGCATTATTTCTAGTGGGACTTGCATTGCTATTTGGCCTAATTATTTGTGATATTTCACCCATGGTAGGAGAAGCTTCTTCAGAGGAAAGAAATAATAACTTGTCTCCTTGAGAACAAAGGGTTCTGATGCTCTCCAGAAGCTCTTCTGTCATTAGCAGGAGAAAGAATCTGTCCATTAGCAGGAAATACCACCCCCGCCAGAAGTCCTGAATATCTCCCCCAAATGACCTTCAAATACCCACAAGGAGGAAGATGCAAAAGTCGTAGGCCTTGTTGCAAAGGTAAGACAGAAGATGTAGTTTAGGGACCATGCAGGTGAAAGAAATGTTCCCTCCATCCTTGCTGTATGGTGTCTGGTGTGTTTGCATGTGTGTGTGCACACGTGCATGTGTGTACTATAGCCATGCACTATAGCCATAAAACGGTAAAGGAGAGAGTATCCACAGGTTTGCTTCTCCATATGTCCCCTAGTATAAAGGATTCATTTGGCTAAGGATGATAGAAAACTCAAAATAACAATGGCATAAACAAGACAGACGTTTATTTTTCTGTCACAGGGAAATCTGCTTGAGCAGTTTAGGGCTGAAATAGTGGCCCACAATCTGTAGGATCTCAGACTCTGTCAGTATTTTTGCTCTGCCATGCCCCACTCATGGCTTCCATTGCATGGTTCAAGATGGCTGCTTCCTCTCCATACACTGTGTCCACATTCTAGAAAAGGGAGGGCCACGTATTTAGCTAAAAGTCAAAGGGTTCTATTGCTATCAAAGAAGGGGAAAAGAGATACCAGGGAACAACTAGCAGTCTCTGCAACATTCTTCAAAGTATCATAGCTTTGGGGATTTCTTCTTAGGTCACACCACTCCCTTCCAGCCACCAGAGTCAATCTACACTGCTGAGCCATCCTTACCGCAGTGAGTTGGATCAAGAGTTTACAGAAACTCAAGTTGAATCAATTATATGTTCTCTCCCAGGAATTTGGGATTAGGATATAGTGACTATCATTAGTCTCTCAAACTAGAATCATCCTGGATACAATTGAGTGGCCAACTTCTGCCAAATTTGTCTGCAGAACCCCAGAGAGAAGCAAGTGCAAGAGACATGCAAGCCTTGGCCAGGGAAAGGTGAAGAGAGGGGCCACCCTAGCACCTGATGTCTTTCTGGTTCTGGGGGCTCAGCAGCACTTCCTCCCCTTGGGTTGCATAAGAAACCCCCGAGTCCTTAGAAAAGGCCTCCATTTTTGGCTTAAGCTAGTTTGAATGGGTTTCTCTTCCTTTCGACCAGCAGAACCTTGATGATGACATGTCTCTGTGTGGCTCCGGTTCTGGCCAGGTGATAGCAGTCAAGTCAGTGGTCTTCTCATCCTTCCTTCTTGGCTGGGGAAAAAAAGTACATCTCTCTCCCACCGGACTGTGAGCTCTTAGGCTAGTAAACTCACCAAGTTGATTCACTTTAAGAGTTTACACTCTTCTCCTTCCTTTGCAACACATTTTCACTAGGTCTTGGGCTACCTGGAGACACCGCATCGTACCATGAAATACCACAAAGGAGGGAGTATTGTTGGAAATATTGGAGCACAAGTCAGGAGTTGGGAGAGATATTTGGGGGCTAGTGGGCCATCCAGTGACCCTTAGGTAGAGAGCCACATCTGGAACCCCCAATATCCTCACCACTGTGGTGATAAATCTTGTCCTTATGATCGCAACTCCTACAGAAACAATTCCATCTGAGTGTGCAGGGTTAGGCCTGAGTGCTGGATGTTACAGCTATTACTGGTGGATTCTCCTCTGCATCTGTCAAACATTTAACACCTGGAGAAGCAACCAGATGAATCCTCCTGACTAACAACTTGTCTGTCTAAACCAAGCTCCCAAGTAAAATAATCTAGCTTGACCCTTTGCCTCTCTGGGCCTCAGTGTTCTCCTTTGTAAAATGAAGGGGTGGTACTAGAACCCCCTTCTAATGGGGAGGTTGCATGGATCCCTACCCACAGAGAGGGTAGGATCACCTAGTAGTTTCTTTTTTAGAGAGAGATAAGGTCTCACTATGTTGGCCAGGTTGGTCTTGAACTCCTCGCCTCAAGCAATCCTCCCACCTCAGCTTCCCCAAGTGCTGGGATTACAGGCATGAGCCACCATGCCCTGCCCTCACTCAGTGGTTTCTGAAGACAGAAGAAGACAGTTCAAATGTAAGTTCTGCTACTTACTAGCTGTCCATAGCTGGGCAATATACCTCTGACCCTAAATATCAATTTCTAATCTGTAAATGAAGAACAGTGATAGTGCCCACCTGGTAGGGGCCTCCCATGGCCTGCATGATCATATTAAATGCTCAGCACAGTGTGGCCAACACATGGTAGGTGTGCAATGAGTGTTAGAGTCATTCAGAGCTCCCTGAAATGGATCCATCTTGCAGATTATCACAGCCACCTGCAACACCCTATGACACACACACAGAATGACTTGACATCCTTGATAAATGTTGCTTTTATTAATTAACTCTGTGTGAGGGAAAGCTAAAGCAAAGGGATGGAGGGTGTAGGAGTAAAACCTCCAGAGCTGTGAAAAATTCCTGAGTTATTATCCAAATAATCTGGTGGCTTGGCAAAAAGAAAAGGAGAAAAAAAATCCCTTACCAAGCACATATCCTGCTGGTTTTCAAACCCGAGTGTGTATTTCAATGGCAATTTAATCCATGTGTTTCTTATTCTTCTGTACTTAAAACTATCAAAGTATTGTTTGAAAATAATAATTTGATGTCCAATAAACAGTCTTTCCTTTTGAGTTTCCCATGCAACCACCTGTGTGATTGTTCCCTGAAAGGTGAGTAGCCCAGTTGAGTCTCAAGGTGCCTACCTACCCAAACCCTGTGGACTGAGCAGCTGTCCTTATGACCCTCTCCTCTTGGTTAGAGATGGACTGGTATGGTCATCTGACCTGGGGTGACCATCCATGGCCCCCTCTGAGCACAGCATGACTTAAATAGACATGCTTAACCAATCTTTCTGTTGGGTATTTGAATAAAGTGAGACAGAATGACACTGCTAGTGAGCTATGAGTGCTGGAACTGCATGGTTATGTCAATACAGGCTAGGGCCATCATGGGCTATTTTAGTGTATTCCCACAGAAGTAAAACCTTGAGTCTATTTGGGAGGTGGTCCCAGAAAATACTGATTAGGAAACGGGAAAGTGGGACAGGACAGGGTACGAGCCAATGAAACATTTTCACTGCGGAGTAGCCTTGCTGGGGAACTCTAAGGGTCAAAGCAAAACATGTCCTTCAGAGTTATCTCGGCCAAGGGGTGAGGGAGTTGGGGTATTTATCCTCTAACTTCTCTCAGTTGTTGGTTGAGAAGTGCCTGAAGGGGTGTTAGTTCCCTAGCACTACTGGTCTGCCCTGTAAGAAAGCCCTCAGTAAAGAGTCACAAGTCCTGGCAGTTAAGCCATGAACCGTTGTGACCAGAAGTGATGAGTGTTGAGGGCATTTGTACAGGGCACTGACAGCACCTCTACATGGGCTTGCATGAAGCAGAATCTCCAATAGACAGAGAGATGATAGAACAGAACATCAATAATGGCACAGAAAAGAACGGTAAGCGGGGGTGGAGAAAGAAAGGGGAGGCCCTTCATTCCTTTTCTACTTCAAACCTAATAGTTCAACTTTTTCTAGATTCCCATGAAGACTCTGTATCTTTACACCCCCTCCACCCCACCCCCATATCCTTCAGCCAGTCAGAATGGATTTGTTTCTTGTTCAAGAAAGAAAGGATTTTCCTTTCCTTGCATTACCAGCAATCACAGAGATGCAGAATCTCAGAGAAGATACCCTAACTTCTTCATGCCACCACATTAGTAGCAGTTGTTTTGATTGCAAGCAACAGAAACTAACACTGATGAACTTAGCAACAAAAAAAAATGAATCTACTAGAAGAATCTGAGGTACATAGGGAGGCAAAGGAAAGCCACAGAACCCAGCTAGGGATGGACAGGAACCAGATATAAGGTCTCTGTGGCAGGAACCCCTTGATCTTCTCATCTGGGCATTGCTACTGTAAAGAAGGAGCACCAATCATTTGATCATTTTGCCATTCAGTCAGGATTCAGAGGCAAGGGCCCAGCTAGCCAAACTTAGGTCCACCATTGCTTGGCTGCACTGGGCAGTAAGACAAAATGCCTATAGAAGGTTCTTCAAAAGGAGTGAGAATTCCTGGAAGAAAATGCTATTAGGATGGAGGATGCAAAGTGGGGGGCGGGGGGATGTATGCACACAGGCACGCATGCACACACACACACACACTACACCTATACATTCAGGTAACCTACTGTGTAGTGAGGGAGTCGGAGGTTATAACACAATATAAGACATGCTATAGTAGAGGCATATACATACAAAGAACTCTAGAAATCCAAAGAAAGGAGTTACTGGGGACAAACGGAGGTCAGAAAGGTTTTCCAAAGATCCAATTCGACAATGAGCAATGATTATATGCCAAGCATTGTGCCCACCATGACATTTAAGCAGAGTCTAGAAAGATAAGACAGTGTTCTTAGGTATAACCTAAGACTGAAAGTGGGCATTACAGGGAGAATAAATAGCATGTGTGAAATCATGGCAGTGTGAAACTGCAAAGGCAGAGACAGCATAGGAGACAGGGAGAGATTGTGTAGAGGAAAGAATGGGGAAACAGGAGTGATCTCAGTTCATGAATTCACAACAGGTTTTCCGTGCCAAATTCAGGAGACCAGATTTATCCCAAACGCAGTGGTCAGACATGAAGGATATTGCATGTGTCATGGGATTGAGGTCTAGAGCAATCTCTGTGGTGGATTGCAATGGATGGATCTTGAGTATATTATGGGAGATGCAGTACAGCTGACACTAAAGTCCAATTAGATGCCTAGGACACCACTCCAAGAACAGTATGATGAGGGCTGATCAAGTTCATGCCTTAGGGAGGGATAACAATTATGAGTAATATCTGCAGGCCAGAATTAGCAGGAGTTGGTCACCAGCTTTTGAGGGTAGAAAGAGAATAGATAGTACTAATGTAGAGAGCTCATCGGGTGACCATATTCAACAGTAATTGCAAAGCTTTCCCTGGCCTCCCATTGTGGAAATGGGAGGGTCTAGTCTATTCTTTTAACCAGAAATGCAGTGGTCATCTATGGAGCCTCAACCTGGTTCTCAGAGCTCACCAAGGAGGAAAGTGTGCTGGGAAGTGTCTCAGGGGGCGAGAGGAATGGAGTAGGATCCAGTTGTCCCCTACAGGGCTGACTGTGCAGGTGCTCATCCTCCCCGTGCTGTTCTTTCGAAACTCTTGACTTTCCATTTGAGACCTTTCAAACACAGATGTCAATCTGATGCATCAACTTTATCTCCCACTCCTTTCCAATACATAGATGGTACTCCAAACTAGACTTACTGCTTTTCCAACTCCATATCTCTATTCAGGCCATTCCAACCATCCAGAAAGCCTTCCACATCCTCCAGGTTCCAACACCACCTCCCTCTTCCATGGAGCCAGCCAGAGGATTAGGAATTAGGAAGCCGGAAGCAGAAAGCGGGAAACACAGTAGATAACACAGGCTGGTGTAGCCAGGATTCAAGGTGCCAGGAGAGAGAAACTGATCACCCACCTGCCTGGCCCTGCTTGTGTGAAAGAGTAGCCAGAGAAAGAAGCCCAACCCCTCAGCTTCCATGTAGAAAGAGGGTACCAGACCTTACACCCTTGCCAAAATTTCACATTATGGCAGATGGAGGAAGAAGATAATTCCCCATAAAAAAAAAAACTCAAGGTCCTGCATGTAACCAGAAATCAAACATCTCCTGCAGTGAGGAATGAGGAATGAGTTGGGTCTGACTAGAGGACTTTGGGGGCTGGTGGACACTCCTTGGCCATGTTCTGTTGTAAAGCAGTACATGGTGGCTGCCTTTCAGGAGGCTCTGAGGCGCCCTTCTGGGCTGGAGTGAAGTAGGAGAGGGAAGCTTTTCTCCTATGTTCCAGCCTTGTTGGAGGGCAACAGACTAGAACAGCTGATACTGATTGGGATCTTTCCTTGGGAGATCACACAGATGGCTTTTTCTTTCCTAGTACAGGATATTCAGAGTAAGAAGGAAGTCGAATTGAATATAGAAGTGAAGGTCAGAGAGTTCAGAACCCTGACTTGTCCTTCCCCATCTAGTTCTGCCACTTAAGGGCAAGTCCCTTGGTTTCCACCTGTGTGAAACAGGCATGCAAGATTGCTCACCTGGTTTACCAGCTGGTGAGAGTGAAAATAAATCACAACTGTAAATGTGGTTGAAAAATATTATACCCATAAATATCTCTATCACTAGTAGAGGGACCCCATCAGCAATTATCCAAATTGGTAGATGATTATAACTGACCCCTCCCCGCAATTCTCCTGCAAAAGCATATATAGATATAGATATATCATGGAGACTTTTGCACAAACATTGCTCTTGGGTTTCAGCTGAAAAGTATCCAGCCCACCACATGTCCCCCTTGGGGCATGATCTGTTGAGGAGTAGGGCTGAGAGTTTTATCACTCTTCCTGTAGCAACCTAGATTTCCTTGGGCCTCTCCCAAGTCAAGTAAAACAGTGAGAGTAAAACGCTAGCTCAGCATTTCAGTTTCTGCGAGAACATGTGCCAACATGATATGGATCAGGGACTCAGGGGAGTTTTCAAACCAATAATGCAAATAAAAATAAAATAAGTTTGGGCAAGCAGCCTGCGATGTTAATATTACATTCAGTGTTATAAGCTACCTTTCCCTGAAAATTATTACCTAGAGGTACTTGTTGGAAAACCAGAAATTGCTCTCCTAACTTAGAGATTTTAATCCTTGAGCTTGAAATCTACCAGATGCCAAAGTTTTCAGTGGGGCTTCTTCCAACCTTCATTTGAATGTTAATTGCAGTCCTCCTTGCTTTATCTCACTCTCCCTTCCATATATCCACTGTTCTGTTCTACTTTCCTGGCAGAGAGTTGAATTTCCTGGGTAGAAACAGTTGTTCTCTGTCAGTGGTTTCTAAACATATCGGAACTCTTTCCAAATTGTACAATCTCATCTCGCTTACAACTCCAGCCCACCTTTCTGGTTGTTGTAGCAGTTGTAAAGCAGGATTAGTGATGGGAAATGGGCAAATAATTAAGCCCTAACTACATTTCATTCAAAAGTAAACCTGGGAAGAAAGTTCTCCATGGCTTAAAAGGCAAATGTTAATTTTGCATTGTAAAAAGGAGGGAATGCAGCCCTCTGGGCCTGCCCATCCCTTGCCTAAGTGGAGATCTCTGTCAGATTGCTGTTCGCAATCTGATGGCAATCTGTGTTCCCAATCTAAGTGGGTTGGTGTAAGGGGCTCAGCCAGGGGCTCAGAGTCCAGAGACTCAGGACGAGGGGCATGCTCTGGGGACTGGGAGGACACGGGCCAGGCAGGCCTGACATGTGTGATTGGAGATGGAGCAGAGGGAGGAACAGCACCTCTGGGGAAGGCCAGATGAAAATCCTAGGGGACTACTCTACTCTGCACGTCAGGTAGGGTCCAGATACTTAGCATGGCCCAATGGAGAAGAGGGCAGGAAAAACTCCAGCAGAGATGGAGGAGGGGAGCCATTTCTGCCCTGTCCAGTGAGCAGGTGGATGACTTTCACAAGGACCCGCTGGGAAGGAGGTGAGAGTGGATGACTGTCTTCCCAATAATGAAAATGAATTTCTTTTTCTTGGTTTTGCATGAGAGCCAAGGATGGTTTCAGAAAGAACCACAGTCAGAAGGGAGAAACTTCCTGTGCTCTTCAGTAGATGGAGGAGAGACCAAGTTGAGTCAACTCTACCTAGATAGTCACGTAAGCATAGCCTCAGGGGAACATGGGAGCTACACACAACTCATAGTCCGCAGGCGTGGCATGCCAATATCCCACTCGGGAAACGAGATCATGGCAAGCCCATCAAAAGCCCACAAAACCAGCCACAGGCATGTGGCCTATACAACAGTGTTCTGGTGCAGTACTTGGGGCACCTACCTTTTTGGAATTACATCACCTGGGTTCAAACCCCCTCCCCTTCTCTCATCCTCAGCTTCACAATGGAGCTGATAATAGCACCTACCTCACAGGGTTATTTGAAGAATGAGGAAAATGCATAAAATACTTGGGATAGCATCTGGCACCAAGTAAGTGTTCAATAAACATCAGTTGCTACTATTTGCTCTCAGGCAATATAAAGAAAATAGAGGACGACTGGGCTCCCATCTTGTAATGAGATCCACCAGCACCACATCTCATGTCTCTTTCTTCCCACATACCTTTGTATTAAGCTTTTTACTGACTGTGTGAAAAAAGTCAAATCAGCTTTGCCCGAGACTTAACTTATCCAGAAGGTTCAACTGGAAGATCATGTGTGACAATAGCCCACGGATATATTAAATATAAATGAAAAGGAGATATTTCTTCATTCGATGCCCACCATTTAATGAGGTTTCATATGTGTCCGCACTTCCCACCTCATTTTATCCTGTAAAAGTTTTGCAAGTAAGTATTATTATTCCTACTTCACACACACACACACACACACACACACACGCACACACACACAAGAAAGAAAAGGAAAGGAGACCTGGATTGGCTTGTGCTTTTTTTTTTTTTTTTTTTTGCAGGCCTTCATAGACTGTAAGTCACACTGGACGCAGTAGCAATTCCAAGTGGGCGAGGAAAAAAGAGCTGATCAGCCAAAGAACCCCTGGAAGAGAATCAAGGCTTCCTCCTCCTGCTGCAGGAGCCACCTCAAGGGGCACCTTCTTGGGAAGCTTTCCCTGACTCTCCTTGAAGACACAGCTTCTCCCACCTTCCTACTCCCCTGGGTCTTGCCCACGCTTCCTGTGATGATGATGATGATGAGGTTGTGTCATCACCTCTCCTGGGAAGACTGCAAACTCTTTTTCAAGAGCCCCCACCCCGGCACCTGGACAACACATGGTATAGAAAAGGAGCTCAAGCTTGAATTGAATGAAGATAAAATTCTGTATTTCATGGGTGTCCAAAAAAACAAAACATGACTAAGTTTCAAGCCTTTTTACAATGGACTGAATATTTATGTTCCCCATCTCCCACAAATTTATATATTGAAATACTAACCCACAATGTGATGATGTTAGGAGGCAGGGCCTTAGGGAGGTGATTAGGTCATGAGGGTGGAGCCCTCATGAATGGGATTAGCACCCTTATGATAGAGGCCAGAGAGAGGCCCTTTGCCCCTTCCACCATGTGAGGACACAGCTAGGTGTCATCTCTGACCCAGAACACAGGTCCTCACCAGATACTGAATCTGCCGGCACCTTGATCCTGGATTTTCTAGCCTCTAGAACTCTGAGAACTACATTTCTGTTGTTTAAAATCCACCCAGTTTGTGGTATTTTGTTATAGCAGCCTGAATGAGCTAAAACATTTCTTTATTCCTTTCATTTGCAATCCTAAAAGAGTGATAGTTGGGTCTTTCATGAGCAAAGAGTCTGTCACCAAGATGGTAAGAAGTTAGAGGAAAGTTACAAAGTAGACAAAGATGCCCACTTCTACTTAACACAGCTCTGGAGGTCCTGGCTTACGCCAAAGACACGAAAAAGAAGTGAGGCCTGTGGAACGGAATAGAAGAGACAATCTGTAATTTCCAGATGTTATGATTTTATGATTGCCCACATTAAAAAAAATCCAAAAGAATCCACAAATGATTAGAACTAATAAGAGACAGTATCAGCATAAGATAGAAAATCAATCTCCTAAAATTACTAGAAGGAGAAGCAAAAAGAGAAAGTAGACATATGAACAAAGAAACGAAATGTGTTTCTAGTTAAATACCTCATTGTCTTTGGGAGAAAGGGGAGGGATATGGAAATTTTTGATCAAGCAAAGCACAGGGCCCTTTGGCCACATTTCAGCTTGCAACAAGGAAGACTTTCCTAACCAGGGAGAACTGTGTGGAGGCCTTCAAGTTGAGTTGGCACAGAGAGTATGGGGCATGTTATTAAATGTGAATTGAACTATATGACCTTTCTGGTTCCCTCTAATCCTGAGACCCATTTAGGATAAAACACGCTGGCATATTCAAAAGGAAGAATATACACAATCATTGCTTTGTTTGGAGAATGTCATAGGCAAACTCTAAGATGGCTTCCAATGATCCCAGCCTCCTGGTATTCACGCCCTTTGTGTAAAACTCTCTTGTTGAGTGTGGACTGAATTTACTGACTTGTCCCTAACAAACAGAATAGAGCAGAAGCGACGAGATGTCACTCTCAAAATGCAGTTATAAAAAGACCGTGGTTTCCATCTTGGGTGCTTTTTGTCACTGCAAATCTAGCCCTAAGAAAAGCCGGTTGCCAGGTTATATGGAGAGATCCACGTGGCTAAAACTGAGAGAGGCTTCTGTCTGATACCCAGCAAGAAACGGAGGCATTCAATCCAATGTCCATGAGAAACTCAATCCAGTCGACAACCCCATGAGTGAGTTTAGAAGCAGATCCTCCCCAGTCAGCCCTTCAAATGAGAGTGCAGCCCTGGCTGACACTTTGACTCCAACTTCATGAGAGGCCATAATCCCAGAGGTGCCTAGCTAAGCTGCATCCAGATTCTTGACCCATAGAAATTGTGGGATAATATATGTTTGTTGTTTTAAGCTACTGAGTTTTGAGATGATTTGCTATATAGGCAAGTAACTAATGCAGGGGTCTTTTAACGTGTACTTCACACCAGGAACATGTGCTTCTGGTCAGTAGCCTATATTTTTTACAAGAAATTTTAAAATTTAAATCTCTTGAAGTCTCACTTTATGACAGTCATATTTCTTTGAATTCTGGGCCTCACCCTACTTTTGAATCTTATTTGGAAAGAAGTAGGAGGAGGGAGCTACAGGGTCTGCCTTAACATTCAGGGATGTGTACTTATGTTGACTTGATGATCTTCATTCAGAAAATTAACAATCTACTAACATGTTCCCACTGCATCTTCTCTGGCCACACAGACGCAAGTGTCAAAAGCATCAACGAGCACACTACCTGAAATTAACCATGATTCTGAGGTGGAATTAACAAGGCAGGTCATGTCCATGATTTGGCCATGGTTTTGGTGTTTATCATTCTTCCATTCAGTGGTACTGGGTTTCCACTGACAACCTGATGCTCATTCAAGCATCTGGCCATGTGAATATTGCAGTTCCCCAATACCCTCTCAGGCTAGGCTTCATAATACTCTCTCCCTTACCTCTTCACATTACCTGCTACTTGTTCTTTATCTTTCATCTTAGGAACCACTTCCTTTGTGATGAGTTTCTTGACCACTTAAACCAAGATGTTGTTAGATGCTCATCCTACATTCTCCAACAATTCCTTGTACTTCCCCAGTCACAGCACTTCTCACATTATTATAACTACTTGGTTATAAACCTTTTTCACCTCCAGACTTAAGCTGTAAGACTAGCTATTTTGTCTCTTCTGGTTCTGTTGCATCCTTAAAGCCTAGCAAAGTCTCTAGCACTTAATAATTGAATAATAAATACATAACAAATAAATATATATATAAATGCTTTGTACTCTTCAGGCCAAAAGTTTGCTTCCAGAACTTACCCAAGCACCCTACCACCAAAACCTCATAGAACAGCAACCTGGATTAAAACAATGTAAACAATAAAAGGAAGTCAGAATGCAAAAGGACAGACATACTCAAAGGACAGGAGAAGAACAAGACAGCCATCCAGATAATACAAGCTGTCAGACACACTTTGGCTGCAATTCACTGGTGAATTCAGGTGGGGGTGTCCTGTTGGCCTAAATTATCTGGATATGCCTTCATTTTGCTTTGGGCCATAAACTCTTTTATCTCCTCTACAACTGGGAAGTTGGCAAAGCTTGCTTCTCCCACCAGAGAATGCAGATGAGCTCCCAGGCACTGGTCTTCCTCCTATTCAGTTTCATCCCTTTTAGTTCCATTTCATTTCCTTTAGTTCCAGTTGGTTCCCTGGGTTAAGGACTCCAGAACTGTTTCAGAGCTACTTTCTATTTCAACTGATCTTACGATCGAACCTCAGTGAGCTTCAGCACATGGTAGTCACTTTGCACATTATTCCAGCTTTGAGAATGTTGATGCCAAACTTTTTAAATATGATGGAAGGAACAACTTTAAAATAGTTTCAGAAAAAAATTTATTGATGTCTTAAATCTCCTTGTCTTTTGCAATTTATTTTAAACCACATGACTGTACAAAATAGCTACTAGAAGGCTTGCCATCCCCTAGGCTGTCTCTACAGAAAAATATATATATATATATCACTTTGAACAAAAATGAGTTTAAAATCCTATTTAAATGACTGGTTGATCCAATCAACAAGGGGAATAATAGGGTGGATGCCACCTGATCAATTTACTGTTGCTATATAGCAAACCACCCCACAACTTTGTGGCTTAGAACAATTTTTAATTTAACTCTCAATGCTATGTGTTGGCTGGGTGGTCTTTGTATGGCTGGTTAAGCTATCTCTGTTGCTGGTCCCTCTCATGCCACAGTAGTCAGCTGATAGGTGGGCCAGTGGCTGGGTGATCTGGAATGGCCTCTCTACATGACTGGTAGGTGACAGGGTATCAGCAGGGGACTTGGCTATCATCTTCCAGTAGGCTAGTTCAAGCTCATCTGCATACAATTCAGTGTTCCCAGCCCAGCAAGAGAGAGAAAGCTCAAATGGACAAGCAATTTTCAAATCTCTGCTTGCTTTGCATTTGCTGATGCCCCAAATCACATAGCTAACCAAGATTCGAGGGATGGGGACATCAACTCTACCTCTTAATGAGGTATCTGCAACATCAAAGGAAAGTAACTAGATGGAGAGAAGGGAAGTATTGGTGCCATTTTTGTTCTCTATTATAATTTATATAATTTGTACAATTTTCTGTTATAATTTCCATACAATTTGCCTTGTTCATTTCCCATGGATACTCTTTGAAAGAGCACTTATTTCCATTTTATGGATGACAACACTGAGGCACAAAGAAGTGAAGTAGAATGTCCACGGTTATACCACTAATAAATGACAGAGCTGGGATTTGGACTCAGTATCACATTGCTCTGAAGCCTGCATTTCCAATCATTCCCTTTTGTGTATAACCCAAGTACTGGCTGGTTGCTAACAGGTTGCTAATCTGAATTCAAACTTTAAAAAAAAAAATTCATGTATGTAGGCAGCAGCCTCAGTCTGTATTTATCAAATATTTTCAAAATATTTTGCAGAGATTATTTTTATTACTAGTTCAATAAAACCTCAAGCCCCAGATGTGGTTAGTCAGGCTCTCTTCTCCTGAACTTTCAAGCCCTAAGGCACTTTATGGTAATGAAACCTCAACTTCTTCAACTCCTTAGTGACATTCCTTCCCACTTATAAACAGAAAGAATCTTCTTTTTTGAAACCATGAAATTCTACTGCAGTTTCCACCCTTGGAAGAGACAAGACTCAGAATCTCTGGGCTCATTCCCAGCCCCAGCTCTCCTTTCAAAACCATGGGGAACTGGGACCAGAACCAGGGATATTGCCTCTTTGCATAGATAAGAACTGGTCATGTGAGCCCATCAAGTTTCAGGCAGATTACTAACCACTCCAAAAATGAAACCAGAGCCACAGTGAGCAGTGCCTCAAAGCTGGTCTCTCCCCAGTCCTTGCAAAGGTAGGTTTTCTCCATGTCCTGTTTCTGCCTCTCCTCTCCTCCTGGTGCTCTCCCTTTCTCACTGGTCTCTTTGGCTCTCTCTCCTTCCATTTCCATTTCTTTTAATCCAAACTTCCTTTCCTCCCCCATACCCCTCTTTGACTGTGGAATACCATTAGGAATACCACTTCCATTGAAATTAGTCCAAAAGATGCCTTTGGCTGTAATATGAAGTGATAGAAGACCCAGGAGGTGAATTAAATGCACTCAGTGAATCTGGTAATCCTGTTTATTTTGAGGGAATAGAAATACATTATTTCTTACATGTAGTCTACTTCTACTCTGAAGTCTCCCATTGACTAGGAATGAATTTATCTTCATTTGACAGTTTTATGACCCAAATCAGCTAGCTCTGTCCATTGATCTGATTTAAAATGCAACCAAAGGGTTGGGTTGCTTTAACAGAAATCTCAACATGGCCAACAGTGCCTGCCATCACCTAGATTTTTCATAATATGTGAGTTTCTCAGTGTGGCTGTCGGGACCTCCTGGTGAAGCTTACCTCTTGAATGGCCATTACTTAGCAATAGAAATGATTCAGCAACGAAAACAAGTGCTTGACTTTTTTTTCTTTTTAAAAGATTTATTAAAGCTCCTCAGAGGTTGTTTTTATAAAACCCAGCCCTTAGAGTGGTTGACCTTAAAAATGTGTTTATCTAAGCTATATTCCCCAAAACGTTGACCAACATAATAAATAATTTATTTAATGTTTCCTTAAATATTATTTTGTTTGGTTTAAACCCAAAGTAGAAACTTCTCCCCAAAAGGAACACTGTCTCATTTTTGTATACAATGGAAACATTCGGGAACAAATAAAAGAAATATCATCTTTCTCACAAATGTTGGCTTACTAAGTGAGCTGGTTAATCCAGGGGATGCAAAATAAATGTTGTGACATTTGGCTGTTAAATTAGAAGCTGGGAACTTTGGTTGATGGTTATATCGTTATTTTTAGTACTTCGTTATACTAGTAGGAAAATAAATATCCACAAATAAACATAGCAAGTAGGGCACAAAGGGATTATCAACAGGAAAATGCCCTTCGCCCAAACCATGGGGGAGCAGCTACATGGTCTGTGTTCACACTTACAAATGTCTTTTTCCAGAGATGTTGGTAAATCTAGAGCTTAGCTACATTGGAACTGCCTTCAGGACAACTTGCTAAATGTACCCCCACTTCCTCTGCAGAGCTGTCCCTTCATCCATAGTGGGACTAATCACAGAAGTCCTGCCCCTGGGCCACAGAGGGGGGCCCTGACAGGCAAGTCAATTAGATTCCACTTTGTGAGCCCTGACGTAAGCTAGCCAATTAGATTCGCTTTGTGAGTCCTGACATAGGCTAGCCAAACAGATTCCACTTTCTAGGACTCTGTGTTTGGGCAAGAAGCACATTTGACTCAACCTCAGCCAATTATAATTTGGTGTATATATATGAAACAGGAGGAGAAGGAGCCTGCTCTTTAGGTCATAAAACTAGAGGCAAATCAAAGGCTGCCCAGGAAAAAGCCTGGTTACAACAGAGGGCACTAGAGAAGCAGAACTGAGCGATGGTGATGCGTGATTTCTGACAACGCTGTATAAGCCCCTGAGTCCAGCCATGCCCAACCATTAATTCCCCCTTTTGCTTAAACTGGCTGGAATCAGTGTTGGCATGTCCTGTAATAACCAAAAGAGTCTTGACTAATCCCAGGCACCCAGGATGAGGCACAAGTTGTCCTCAGGGGATATTTGTTCATTTTATCCCTGTAGCTTTCTGATACTAACTTAGATTTATACCTATCTTAAATCCCACCTTCAGCGCTACATATATTTCTGTTCATCCCCTTTTTTGGTGAAACATTCTCTATAGGGACAGGAAGTCAGGACAACTAGTCAGAGTCTCACAGCAATGAGTGTGATGACCACATCCTAGACCAAGCCAGTTCCTTAGAAGCAGTCTTGCTGATTTCAGAGCATATTTTTGGATTAAAATTAAATGTGGGTGTGAGCTCAATGACCCAAGGATTCTTACTCTTTAAATACAATTATGGGCTGGGCACGGTGGCTCACGCCTGTAATCCCAGCACTTTGGAAGGCTGAAGCGGGCAAATCATGAGGTCAGGAGATCAAGACCATCCTGGTGAACACTGTGAAACCCTGTCTCTACTAAAAATACAAAAAAAAAAAAAAAAAAAATTAGCCGAGCATGGTGGCGAGTGCCTGTAGTCCCAGCTACTCGGGATGCTGAGGCAGAAGAATGGCGTGAACCCGGGAGGCGGAGCTTGCAGTGAGCCGAGACGGTGCCACTGCACTCCAGCCTGGGCAACAGAGCGAGACTCCGTTTCCAAAAAAAACAAAACAAAATAAAATAATTTTTAAAAATAAAAAATAAATACAATTATGAAACTAGTCTGTGAAGGCTCGTTTTGGGTTCAGCTGGAGACACATGTGGCACCTTAAAAATCAGATATCTGCACTGTACAGAGTACCTTACTTATATTGTCTCATTAACACCTCCCCCAAACCTTGTGTGGCAGGTATCATTACTATCCCATTTCACAGAAAAGGAAGAAACACTCAGAATGGTTCAGAAACTTATACAGTTAATTAGTTGTGGAGGCTGGAAGAAATTCTGTGTCTATAATATTCTATCCTTCCCTAAATGCTGGCCACTATGCTAAGACAGTAAGGAAGCAGAGGGGTGGCCATGAGGGCTATCAGTCTACCATGTGAGATTCAAGAAGAGTTATTAAGAACAGTCACCAGTAAGCAAAGAACACTGAACTCGGAATTAGACCGTTCTGAAATTGACACCCTAGCTCTGCCCCTCATTTCTTCTGTGTTCTTGGGCACTTTTCTTTATCCCTTGAAGTCTCAGTTTCTCCACTGTGAAACATGGTTAATTATAATATAGTAGAGAGTCCTATTGCTTCTTGGCCCTTTGACTAAGATCAAGTGTATAGTAGACAGTCTCCAAGGACAGCTGCCAATAATTCCCCATCCCTGTTCATGAACATCACTCCTTGCTTTAAGAGGAGGAGTCTACTTATTACCCTCTCCATAAATGTGGGCTGGCCTCAGGGCTTGTACAGGCAAATAGAATGTGGAGAAAGTGACATTCTCTGACTTCTGAGCCCAGGTCTTAAGCTTCTGCTTCTTCTCCCTTGAAGGCCAGGATTTAAGGAAGTCCAACCTAGACTAATGAACGATTAGATGCCCTGAGGATGAATGACCATATGAACATCAAGACTTGACCAAACTCTAAACTAAATGCAGCCTCAAGAAAGACCCTAAGCAAGGCCAGTAGAAGAACTGGCCCAGCTAAACCCCAGCCAAACCACTGAATTGTAAGAAATAATATGTTATTGTTATTTTAAGCCTTACTCTCTGGGATGATTTGTTACGTAACAATAGATAACTGACTTGCCTCAGGTTGCTGGGAAGATTTAACAGGTTAATGTATGTAAAAGCAAGAACACCTAGAACAAAGTTTGCCATTCATGTATTCAACACATGTTTATTGGGCAAGTACTTTATGGGCACCACTGCAGAGGCAATTGGGATTCTGAGGGGAGCAGGGCAAAGTCACCACTCTCTTGGAGCTTACATTGCAATAAGAGGAATAATAAATAATAAAAAAATAAATAATACAATGTCAAGTACTGACTTCTGCTGAGAACAGTTGCTGTGTAGCAACCCTGTATTATTTGTATGTGCTGCTAACTATCCTTGGTTTACATGCTCTTGGTTCAGGCCTTCAGAAATTCAGTGAAAGTGAAGCAAAGTAGGGAGGTAAAGGCTGAGAGGGAGAAGACCTATTTTAGATGGTGTGGTCCAAATGGCCCTTTTAGCATGGGGTATTTGAATAGACACCTGAATGATAGAGGAAGTCAGCCATGCCTTCCCTGTACAGCCATGACTCCTATGCATGCACCTGTTCACATAATGTATTCTAGTTATTTGTTTTTGTCTTATCTTCCCTCATTGACAGAGAGCTCTCATAGGCAGGCAGAGGCATTTCACATTCAGATCCTCTGTGGTTTGGGCAGCGGTTGATGCCCAGTAGGTGCTCAGGGAACACTGATTGACCATATGAAGGCATGTCATGGAGCCATCCACTACTCAACTCAAGGGTTAAAGTCACTGAGCCAAAAAGAAGGCCCAAAATGTAGCTACTACCCTCCGCAGGAGACCCTGCAGAACACAGGCCAGATTCCCCCTTTACAGAAAGCTTCATTGGCAGCCCAACTGTCCCATGACCTCCATGCGAAGCCTGAGGAAACCCTGGCTTACTTGGGTCCAGTTGCTGGGAACAGCCACCCACCTGTCCTATACCCTTAGGCAGAAACCTCTATGTCCATCACCAGAAGGGAGGTGTCTACCTGCACTTTCCTTGAGCTGCCCAGGCACTATGGTACAGGGAGCAAGATCTCTAAGGACAGGGGAAAACCCAGGGGATCTGAGATCTGCCTCCTCCTGCACCCAGCAGCCAGGCTGCAAGTTCCAGGCAGGATGTGATGGGAGGGAAGCCTGGTGGAGTAGAGGTGTTTGCTCAGCAGGAGAAACTCTGTCATTCCCTGTCCTCCCCTGACTCCACCTCATCTGGCCCACTAGTAACAACATCCCAGTTGGCCTCATGAAAAATACCACGCCCGATTTCAACGAAGACACCTTGGTTGTGCACAGCCACAGGCCTGCGGGGTGTGCTTTCACCTCTGCCCTTCCCACCAAACCCTCCTTTATTATCCACCAGACCAGATAGCAATAGGGCGACTTCGTCTTCCTGAGCAGCTCCACATTCCACAAAGGGGCCGTTGCTATTTGCCACTCTGGGAGAGAAAGCCCGTCACGGGCCTTCCCCTATGGAGCCCTCTCTCTTTCCCTGCCTCTCCTCCAGCTGCTCCTGGTTCAAGCCGCTGCCTGCCCTGGCTAATAATGCCTTGTCATGCAGTGACAGAATTATGGCCTCACACTGGTTTCACATGTCACAAATAATTGTGCTCATTGCGCATCATATTGAAGTTGTCAGGTCTCTCTTACGCCTATAATTTGTGTGAGTTGATCATACTTTGGTAAATCAGCAGGTCGCGACCTGTGCCCTTTAGCCCCCGTGGCTGGCTGAGAATGACCTACAAATCTTGTGACAGGGACAACAGAGAGGGTATGAACTGCTCAATTGCTCGTGTCTATCAGCTGCTGTGGAGACAGTCCGTTGCTCTCTGCTTTCACCATCACTTTAAACGGCTAACGCGGCACCCTATGTCAGCCCATCTTAATTTCTTCACATCTGTTTTTTTTTTTCCTCTAGATTTTTTTTAAGTACTTTTGGATATTTCTAATTTTTTATCCTTTACCACAAGACATTTTGGTGCCAAACCCAAGTGTCTTTCTTGCATGTGTTTTAAATAAAAACCTCCAGCGACTGTGATAAAGGGAACAGACCTCACTTTCTCTGTCCAGCCCAACTGAACAGAGCTCCACGCAATGGTTAAATCTGGCTGGCAGCTTTATGAGCTCCATTGCTAACACTTTATTGGGTAACACGTTCACAAATAGTGTTCCTGAGACTTTGTTTTCATTAAGGTACAACATGTACCATCAAGTTGCATTTAATTCTCTGCTTCACATTTTATACACAGTATCGCTGACCGTGGCCTTCAGTATCTAATGCTGGAAAGAGAGTAATGAAGTTCAAGCTGCTTTTATTACCCTGGACCTTCAATAACTGGCTTCTTAAAAAGCCAGTGGAAAAGAAGCAAGATGACCAAGTTCTGTCCAGACTGATACTCTGCAGAAATGCTGGAGTGAGGTCAAGAATAAAATCGTTTTATGTGGGTCTGTCTCCAGGGCAGCTGTTGCAAGTTAGGTGCCCAGAGAGTGGCTAGCCTCCTCCTAGGTTAAGAAACAGAACATGGTGTCAATGGCTCCATGATGTTTGCTCTGGTGGCTTCCCATTCTTTGGCAAGCTACCTCACTCCTGCAGAGAAGCACCAGTGGGTGGGTTTGTAATTCTGAAAGCAGACGGCAACATCTGACTGCCCATGTTGGGATGTCAGGAAGTGAGGATGATGCCACTTGTTGGAGCAATAACAGGCATAAGGGCAGTGGGTGAAAGGAGAGCAAATGAGCAAGGCTCTCTCTCCACACCTATACAAGGCATGCCCATTTAATTTCCAAAAGCGTCAACTGAGGGCGTGTGAACAAGGAATAATTAGTAGCACACACAAGCAATGCACAGTTGTTACAGAAGACACAAACTCATGTTGCTTGAGTGTTTGGATTCCTTTCCCCCTTACCTCTTCTGGTCATAGGCACAGACCCATGATGATTCTCAGCACTGAAAGGCATATCGCTTTCGACGCAATTTACAACAGCCAATCACCAAGTTAAGGCAGGAGTGGGGAAAGAAAATGTTGTGTCTGGGTTGCAACTATAACCCTCCAAAGGCCCCAGCTATGAAGCAAGTTCAATGCAGATGTGGGTGGTTATGGACTGGAGATTTATTTTTCAGGAGTATCTCTTTGCTGAGAAAACTTAATGGAAATGTAGACAGACAGGGGTTCAGATCACAGTACAACCTGTAACTAGCTGGGTGACCTAGGCACGTTACCTTAACTCTCCATGTCTCAGTTCCTCAACCTGCACAGTAGTTGGCTCATAGTAGGTGCTGAGTAGATCTTATTTTTTTTCTCAGTCTAGGTTTTCATTTGCAAGCAAAGCAGTGTGACAGTTAAGCAGAAAAGGAATATATAGGGAAGATGTGGGCAGCTTACAGAGTCTGAAGAAACGCTGGAGCGCTGAGATGAAAAATGAGCTGGAACCAAAGGAGGTGAGAGGGCAAAGAACATAGCTGACACCAGACCATGAGCACAATCCAGTTATGATGCTGCCCCTGGCACCACCTCCATTGGCCCTTGGATTCTACCACTGAACCCCAGACTCCAGTATCTTCTTCCTTCTCATTCTTTACCTGGGGCTGGGGGAAGGAAGCAGTTCAGGCTTCAGGTTTTACCCACAACCCCTTTAATACTTTAATACTGTATATATTATTTTTTGGTTCTTTTTCAACAAAGGTGTGGGGTGTGGGGTGGAGAATCTGCATTAAAGCAACCTGATCAGCTTATCCAAAGCCATGCTGTGAATCAGTGACACTGTTTGGAATGGAAACACACCCGCATCTCCAGTTCCCCTTAAGTTGTGTCCATAACTAGCTCATGGAATGACTGTGGGAGAATTCAGGGGGAATAGTGAAACTCTGGCTTACCCATAGGAGCAGTGAAGACACTGGCTACCAAGTGCAAAGTCATCTTTGACTCCCACCTCTGTTACTGGTGAGACAGGGCTCTAAAGAAGTGCCTTGGATGGCCTTGAAAGATGGGACTCAGTCAAATCCATGGATAGTTAGAGAATGAAAAACGAATCTGGAAAATTCAGTCACACACTCCATTATTGAGTGGTTATGTTCTAGGCACTAGGCTAAGTTCTTTTGTGGCATTATTTTATTTAACATTCACATTAAATCAATGAGCTATTGTTATCCCCATTTTACAAATGAGGAAATCAAGTCTTCTGAGTCGGAGGGCATGTGGTAACATGGACATAGCACAAAAGCTTTGCCTTCAAAGCGGGACGTGCCCACAGATGTCTCTGGGTGGCGGCGGCATAGAAAAAGGACACGGGAACCCCAGGGCACAATATCATGGGTACTTAAGAAATGCCTGGTGATCTCATAATCTCCAAAACCGGTATTGTTTGGGCTAAGGGATCAAGAGACAAAAAGCTAAGGAATATTTCATGATCTGGAGACTTTCAGTTCCTTTAATATGAAAATGCTCAACATGAAGTATTAAAGATGTAAGGATTCGGAGGTTGCAGGAGGCCAAAGAAGATTAAGAGATTCTTTCCCCCCAAATGAAGTGCATAGTGTATCCATTACAGGGCATGGAGATTTCCCCTCCCCTCCCCTGTCCCTTCCGCTTAATAGAGAAAATGCTGAAAACTTTGAAGAAATACATTCTTTGTTCCTTAAGTTTCATGATTAATTAGGTATAAGCCATGTTTCAAAATGTTTAGTCATTTATTTGTAATTCTCCCCAGAGTGTGTACAGTAACTTGGCTCAGAACACATAGATTACATTGCAAATGCTACTCATATGCTGAAACTTTTTATGTGTCTTTCCCTTTCCTTCTCTGCTTTCCCCTATAGTACTTGAGTGGAAGAACAAAGCTGGATTTCCATCGAAGAGCACACCCTGCTTTGAGTGGATTTCTCCAGCCTATGGGGAACCGACAGAAGGGGGACTGGAAACAGTCAGCAGGCAGCTGTGCGCCCACACAGGCATGGAGCCTCCCAGGTTGCTCTAACCCCCGTATCTCTGGATCAGTCAAGCAAAGCTGTGCATTTGCTTTAAGTCAGTCTTCATCTCTCCATCTCTCTTCACACACCCCTCCCCAGGAGTAACGCCCAGGATTGATCCCAAGGATACATAAGCTAGGCAGCAATACAGTGTAGCCGTAAACACTTGGGATCCAACGATGGAGCTCTGACTCCATTTTTAGAGCTTTGTCTTTTTCTCATCTATTAAATGGGGATAAGAATAGCCTCCGAGATCCACTGGGTCATCGTAGGAGCAAATGTGATTTAACAGGGTGCTTCATTCAGAATACGCTTTCTACGGGTGTTCACATTATGTTTGTTATTTTCAATTTGGCCCAACTCCCAACTCCCAACACACACACACACACACACACACACACACACACACACACTGGGGCCAAGTGACTTAGAATAGTGCTTGGAGCAGTGAATTTGAGTCTGTGGAAGAGAAATTGGATCGGTCAAATTCCCAAGTTGAAGCAATCTGTGTTATGCACACACACACAAAACACACAACACACACGTACACATGCACGCACACACAGCTCAGGTTACAAGATTTGTTGCTGATTCCAAGGCAGAGGCTGCTCTTCTTGCTTTCCATCAGACCCCCTGACTTGCCGCAGAGGTAGCCCCTCCCTTTGAAATATTTTTACTTCCATATCTTTGCTTCCCATCACTCATCAAGAAAAACATTCCTCCTCCAAAGCTCAGATCAAATGCCACCACCAGCTTACAGTCCTCACTTTGCCACTCTTTAAGGTGGACTGCGTATGGTCAAGGGTGAGGCCTCATCTCCTAGGCTTCAACTGCCTGGGCCTTGAAGGTGCATTGAATTGAATCACCAGGTATATCAGTTTCCTGGGGCTGCCATAACAAAGTACACAAACCTGGCGGTTTAAACACCAGAAACTTATAGTCTCACGATTCTGGATTCTAAAAATTCAAAGTCAAGGTGTCAGCAGGGTGGCTCCTTCTGAGGGCTGCGAGGGAGAATCTGTTCCATTCCTCCCTCTTAGCTTCCGGTGGTTTGGTGGTGATCTTTGGGGTTTCTTCATTTGCAGAAGCATCACCCCAATCAGATTCATACAGCATTTTCCCAGTAAGGGTGTCTGTCTCTGTGTCAAAATAGGCCCCTTTTTGGGGGGGTATCAGGGTAAAGTTCTGGTAAAAATACAGAAAATCTGCTAGACAAATTCAAAAAGAACTGTAACACTCATCATTTGTCCTTATTATAAGAACACAATTACTTTGGATTAGGGCCCACCCTAATGACCTCATCTTAACTCGATCAACTGTGAGGACCCTATTTCCAAATAAGGCCACATTCACAGGTACTGGAGAAGAGGACTCTAACTTTTTTCTCAGGAGAGGCAGGGGACAGTGTTCAACCCATGACCAGGGGTGAATGAATAACAACTCTGAGTCAGAGTCCATAGGTTCATTCTGTTTTTCTTTTCTTTTTTCTTTTTTTTTTTTTTTTGAGAGATGGGATCTTGCTTTGTTGCCCAGGCTGCAGTGCAGCAGCATGATCACAGCTCACTGTAGCCCCAAACTCCCAGGCTCAAGCAATTCTACTGCCTCATGCTCCCAAGTAGCTGGGAATACAGGCTAATTTTTAAAATTTTTTTGTAGAGATGGGGGGGGGGGCGGGGTCTGGCTATGTTGCCCTGGCTGGACTTGAACTCCTGTCCTCAAGCAATCCTCCTGCCTCAGCCTTCCAAAGCACTGGGACTACAGGTGTGAGCCTCTGCTCTCAGCCTCTTTCTAATTCTAGCAGGGAAGAGCAGTGAGAATACTGAAAGGGTAACATCCAAGCCTACCCTTATCATCAAACACAGATAGTTCCCATCTGGTGGTTCTTGAGCCCTGCTGCCACATTAGTCTCACCTGTAGATCCTAAAGGCAAAATGAGACAAAACCAAACAACGATGCTGGGATGGGGAAGACAGGTCAGTGGGACTCAGCCATCACTTTCTTTCAGGTGCAGCCAAGGAGGAGCTCCACTGCACTAGACTAAACACACGAACAATCCATGTGCTTTTCCATGGTCTAGCCCGAGAGCCATTTCTTGTTTGGGGGCTTACAGTGTTACTTGGGATGTTTAAACAACTCTTAAAAAATTAAACTGACCTCTTATGTAGAATTCTATAAAGAATATAGAATGTTAAAAATCTCCAGATGGTTGAGATTAAGGAAAAAACATACGCTTTTCCTAAAATATGCAGCCATTCGTCTACTTTTGGTAGAACTAACTCTTGCCCAAATGGAGAGGTAGAGGCGGGGGTTTCGGTCTCATAGTTGGAAATGCTTTGAGATCCAAGAGGGAGAGATTTTGTAGATCATGAAGACACTACTGCTGGCTGTTCTCGTGGTGGTCAGCATGATACTCCAGGCTTATACTCAACGTGTCTTGCTGGTTCAGTGTGGACATGGTATTACTGGTGCCTCGTGTTTCCGTTGGCGAGATGAGCTGGCATATGAAGAATATGCAGACACCTGGAGAGGAATGAGCAATCCATGGGCCCAGGTTTTTTAGCAGAAAAGAGAGCAGGCGCACTGGTGATCATAACAATAGGGAACACTTCCATGAGTATATCATGCAACTGATAGTTAATAGTAGCGACGTCCTCATTACTTCTAATTTTTTTTTTTTTTTTTTTTTTTT
>NW_012108697.1:2349028-2393340 GCF_000951045.1 Mandrillus leucophaeus
CAAGCTCTGCCTCCTGGGTTCACGCCATTCTCCTGCTTCAGCCTCTACAGGCATCTGCCACCACGCCCGGCTAATTTTTTTTGTATTTTTAGTAGAGACGGGGTTTCACCGTGATAGCCAGGATGGTCTCGATCTTCTGACCTCATCATCCACCTGCCTCGGCCTCCCAAAGTGCTGGGATTACAGGTGTGAGCCACCACACCCGGCCACTTCTAAACTTTTTGTGCCAATTTTCTAACTACCAAAATCTAATTTCGAACATTTGGCTACTTGAGTGACTACATCTACTCCGTGTTTTGGAAACATGAACACAAAGCAGATTCTTTGGAAATTAAACACATTTGTTTCGGGGATATTTTATTAAACAGACTAGAAGGACAAAAGTCACTTACATTGGCAGTTCAGTCTTTGCTACCTGAGAACAAGTTCTAAGAAACAGCAAATAACAGGCATACAGGCCCTATAAAGGAACTGTGAAATTACTCATTCTGATAAAATTCAGGTTTCTTATTTCAGAGGGAATTGGGGGAGGAGGTGTAGAAGAAAATTGGATAGTCAATTAGGACTAACTACATGGCTAATCGCAAAGATTACAAATCCCAGGGATGTAAATGATACCTACGGCCCCGATATCTTCAGTAAACATTTAAAATAATAAAAACGATAAATTATCCATTGCCACAAGTTTGACCTCTTACCCTGGTCGTATCAGAGTGGGTCCAGCAGAAAGGGGAGGAAGGTCTAAACTTTGCCTGGGTGATGTGAGGTTAGGGACTGAGGACCCTCTTCTGCCAAAAAGTTAATCTCTAGTATTTATTTGGGTGCAAAAGAAAGTAGAATAATGGGGAAGGAGGTCCTTCATGTAAAAGAAACTCAAAAGCTTTACAGACTGAATTAGGTGTAATCCTTATGGGATCCCTAACAGCTCATAAATAACTTTTAATGAGATTTCCAGCGAGTAAAATAGCACGTGGGGGAAAAAAGTATTCTTTTTTATTTTTGTTATTTTGTTTTCAATAAAGCACATGCTTCATATCGTTGTTTTCCAAACCCATAACCAAAAGAAGGGAAACCATTTCAATAAGAAGAGATTAGTACTGAAAATATTTAATTAACTGATAGGGACAGGAAACGCTTGAATATGTCATTGAAAATATTTGACATTGACCACTAATCTATGGAAACTTATAGAGCTGAGTCTAAAGCATGTTCCGGAGTTAAGCAGAGAAATAAATCAAGGTTTGCAAATGTCATTTAAGTTTTCACCTGTCCCACGATTCAAAATTATTGGCTTCCCAATGAAAAGCATATGTTGTGTCCCATGCCTGGGGAGTAGTAATGAAGTGAGGCAGACACTCTCCAGCGCTCCCTCCCATGGTGCCCCTCTTTATTTCCCATCAAGTGAAAATAATTACTGTATCCTTAAGGGAGCGCTTCCCTGCGTCTGGTCTGCCGATAAGGGCTGCCATGCTGGCTCCTCCCGCCCTGCCCCTCTTCCTTGAGGGACCATGGTTTGATTTATGAGAAAATAGTTGGCAAATTGCGATGTCCATCTTGATGGATGACATCATTTGGACCATTTTGCTGATCATGTATGACTACCTTTTTTTATTTAGCCTGGTTGCAATTGATCCGTAGCTCCAACAGCTGAAGAAGGGGGAAAAAATAGCAATCGCCTTTTCTTGGAGAGGTCACTAAGCAGAAAGAGCTCTGGCCTTTTGTTCCCTAGAAACTCACCAGTGATGTTCAAGCCCTTTACAAAGAGCTCTCATAGATATTATCTTAGACCATCCAAACAAAGGCTCTCAGAAGTAGGCAAGATGGATATAGTTCTTCTCATTGGGAAGATAAACAAAGTAAAGTTCAGAGAGACTGAGTGCATTCCCCCAGGTCACACAGTTAGTCAAAATCAGGGGTTCAAATCTTGGTCTTTTGACTCCCAAGCAAATTCTTTCTCTTTTCATTGTTTCTTGATGGAACAAGAATGTACACTTAGTGACAAAACCAAACTCCCCCTATAATAGGCTATTCAGTCCTGCTCCTTCCCGAGTTTCTGGGAGCTTTCTAACTGAGCTCCAAGCCCCCGATATCTCCCTTCACCATCTTTCCTTCTAGCCACCACAAGCATTATAACCCTGCAACACAAACCCAATTATGTCACGACCCTGTTAACTTTCAGTGCCTTCTTATCCCCCAACACTTGCCTCTCAGGACTTTCCACCTTATCCTCTCTAACAAGAAGGTTGCGGAGGTGTGGAGTGGAACCTAAAGTGGTCTATTTCGAATTTATTTGAAATCTCATGCTTCATATCTAATTTTATTATTTATTTATTTTGAGATGGAATCTCGTTCGTCACCCAGGCTGAAGTGCAGTGGTGTGATCTCGGCTCACTGAAAGCTCTGTCTCCCAGGTTCACGCCATTCTCCTGCCTCAGCCTCCTGAGTAGCTAGGACTACAGGTGCCCGCCACCATGCCCGGCTAATTTTTTTGTATTTTTAGTAGAGACAGGGTTTTACCATGTTAGCCAGGATGGTCTCGATATCCTGACCTCGTGATCCACCCGCCTCAGCCTCCCTTCATATCTAATTTTAATAGGGACTTTGCATTATATTCAATATATTCTTGTTTGCTTTCACTTAAAAACAACGATTTCAATCTAATCTTTAATTAAAATGAATGCCTGGGGAAAGCAGCCTCATCTTTATTTTATGGCTTTGGGCTCTTCTTAGTGTACCTCCTATTTTGAGTACTCCTAGTACACATCCTGGGTCCCAAGGGATCAGGTCTAGGGCCTTAGCATTGACTATAAGGTCCTCGTTCAGCCACCTTACCTTCCTCCTAGCCTGATTTCTACCACTCATACGCTGACCTCTTACACTACAGCCATGCTGATCTTTCATGCCTCCATGCCTTTGCACATGATCCTCCCTCAGCCTGAAAGTCTTTTCTCCCTTTACCTCGAAATTCCCAGCAGGCATGCATGGCACCCCTCAGTGCACCTTCCGTTGTGTCCCCAACTGTGGCTCTATCACCTGCACCCCATTCCTGGTAGCAGTTAACCCTTTGGGTCCTAGTCATCTACGAGAATGTCCCTCTTCTCCCACTAAACTAAGTTCCCTTACCCACTAGCTTCATAGCTACCAGAGCCCAGTACACTTGGCATAAACTAGGTACTAAATAAATGCTTGTAAAATAAATAAAAACTATTAAAATGCTTTCCACTAGGAGATTTGTTTTTAGAAGCTAGCCTAATCTCAGTTGCTTATATTGTACAGTTTTTAAGAGTTTTATACATTTAAAAAAATCAATCATGTGCATTTTTTATGCGTGCCAGGTGCATGATCTTATTGGATATTCATGATCTCATTTTTCTTCAAAAAAGCAGGTAGAGCAACACCTCATTCTCTTGCCATACTTGGAGGTAAACTCCAGATCCTGGAGTTCAAATGCCTGCGTTTGGATCACCCTCCTCTCCTTACTATCTCTGCTTAAGCTCAGTTTCCTCAGCTGTAAAAGGGGATGATAATGGTACTAATACTTGGCAATAAAGGCCATGAGCTCTAGAAATGATGGACTAGGTCAGGAATTGGCAAACGATGGCCCATAGGCCAAATCCAGCCCACCACCTGTTTGTGTGTGACCTGGGAGCTGAGAATGGTTTTTATAATCTTAAGTGATTTTAAAAAATCAAGAGAGTAATCATATGTTGTGATCCATGAATATTCTATGAAATTCAAATTGCAATGCCTATAAACAAAGTTTTACTGAGATATAGCCCTGCCCATTTGTTTACATATTGTGTGGCACTGTTTCTGTGCCACAATGGCAGAGTTGAGTTTCTATGACAGAGACCAGTCAGCCCACCAAGGCTAACATGCTTACTGTCTGACCCTTTGCTGACCCCTGACCTACGGTCAAGTCCTCGTTCCACCCCTCACGAGCTCTGGGACCTTGGGAAGATTGGGTAACCTCTCTAGGCCAGTTTCCCCTGTGAAGGAGAGATAATAATATCTGCCTCCTAGGGCTTTATGAGATTAAGTGAGGTAACACACTTAAAGCGCTTGGTAAGGACCCAGTACTATGAATGTTAGCTAATGTTACTAAGCTACCTTCCCAGAGGGCTAGAATTTGCCAAGTAGCAGAATAGGGGTGGGAAGGAGGTACCAGTGCCAGCTGTGTGGACGGTTCCAACCTGATGTAATTGGAGAGGCTGAGAGGCAGGATGAGAGCCAAATGGAGCTGAAGAGAAAGCCAAGTGCCAAGGTGCAGCTTTGGCGCTTTGGCCAAGTGCCAAAGGGCCCAGCCAGGACCCAAGCTGGGTCCCAAAGTTGAGTTCCCGGTTGGGTTTAGAGGGGACCAACTCAGAAGTCAGTGAGGAACAAGCTGGGAATGCGGATAGAGGGCTCTGGAAGATTTCTCCAGGACTCAGACAGCACTCCACAGGAGGACAGGTTTAAAGATACAGGCTTGACATCCCCATTTACTCATGAGACAGAAGCTCTGGGTAATCAAATGTCTTGCCCAAGAGAATACAACTAGTAAAAGTGACTAAATGCAAAACACCAGGTGCCCAGACCTGAACTTCTCCATCCACTTTAGCCTGCTGACTTTCCTAACCGATGTTTCAGGTTCAAATTCTTTGGTGAATCTTAGGAACTATACCATTGAGTCTAAGGGACTAAGGGAAACAGTATGTTGTGCTGTTTTGTTTTTTCAAAGAACAGAGGGCACTAATTTTCTTAAAACCATCGAACATGAATTAAAGGTGTTTTCGCCCTTTATACATTTAGATTCCTTGTTGCTGAAGGTAGCAGGAACATGCTCTGCAGGCTCAGATTTTCAGTGAGGCCTCTGACAGGGGTCTCTAGCCTAAGGGCGTGTTTTTCTCCACAGTTCAATGACAACCCTGCAAATGGCAAATTGTTTATGATTTGAGAGCTGCAAGGATCCAAGCTGCATTGAAAGGAGAAGGAAGGAAAAAAGCATGCTAAGAAAAGCAACAAGTAATTCAAAGACCCAGGCCAAACATAAACCTATAGATTTCAATAGACACTTGATAAAAATGTCTTTATAATGTCTGCATGTCTTTGCAAGAAGGCTCCAGATCTACGGCTTCTTTATTATTCCTAACATTTGTGATTGCCAAAGAAGATTGAGTTCAGAAAGGCACTCTCCAAGGGCAAGGTGGAAGGCAATTCTGCTTTAGAGCTTGGTGACCCAAAATGTTTGAGCTGCCCTGTCGAAAGTGAGGATTCTTGTTTATTTGACGATTTTTCTCTCTTGAACATTGTATTTAAACAAGTGTCTCCTTTTGGTCCAGTGTTTCTTCAAATGTATTTATAGAAGAAATTTTCCTTTCTCCCTCTAATCTGTTTTTCATATTTTGGTGAAAGGGATAATATATAAAATTTTACAAGGGTTTCACTTTCTTTACATTTCCTAAACGTGGGCATCTGGTGTTCTCATTAAGCAAGCCGTGTCCATTCATAGACTCACCACATCTTTAATTCATGCTAAAGAGCAGTGCTGTGATTTGAAGAGTACGCTGTCTCCCAGTGTTTTTTAAGAAAGGTTGTTTTAAAAAATATATCTATCCAGCATTCTTTGGTTAATTTCATTCTGCTTATATCTTTAATTTCCAAAGTTTTCCCCTTCTATCTTTTTCTCCCCAACGGTAGAATACATAGCATTATTGTTTTCTAGACTCTGCCAAAAGCATGCTTTTTTATGCTACAAGTTTCTCACTAAGACCCATCTAAATTTTAGGCTTTGGGGCTGAGGAAAGAGAGAGAGAAAGAGAGAGAGAAAGAAAGAGAGAGAGAGAGAGAGAGAGCAGGCACACTGTACACAAAGAATTTCTCATTACGCATTACAATGAGCCCTCGAAATACTATATTCCTGCTGAGAGCACCTCAGATTTGGTCAGACTTTGGAAAACTTGAATTAGAGTTAAAATCTCCTGAAAGTGATATAAACCAAAAGATTGGCTCAGTTTCTGTGATGTCATCAACACATTTAATTATGTGAGAGAAATGTTTGGATAGGATGCATGGAAAACACACACACTCACACACACAAGTAAAATGCAATAGTTCAACCACAGGCCAAGAAATTAATGCCAATTTCACAATTTTCACCTAAAGAAGTTTTGTCTATAAACCCCTTATGATGCTTTTATTATTGTTGTTAGTAACAACAACGACAATAGCTTAAAATAGAAATAGGAGTTTGGACAGAAAATATCATTGTTCCTCATTTGATATGAATAGGGATGCTCCTTCAGACAAGACTTTGAATAATTTGCATTTTTCTAATATGTTGGTACTACAAGTTTCTCCTCAAAAGTTCTCAGCACATTAGAGAGTCACTTATATATAGAAATCCATTTAAATTGACAAGCTGATGAATGACCTGCCCAGGTAATATAGATGACTGTGGGTAAACATATTGGGTGCAATGTATTTTAATGATGTCTAAACAGTCAGATGTTGGTACACCCAGTTGGGAAAGGTCTGTTGAAATTCAACCTGCTTGTTTTCTTCAAGCTCATTCCCAGTAATTTATGAGCCTGAATGTGGTATGCAAGTTTGTTTCCTGTTGTTTGCCCTCCCTTGGAGTTGAGTTGTGATTCTGCTCCATTAGGCTGGCAAACCGGTTGACTTGAATGTAGTGGTTTCTGTAGGCTGTATTTCTTAGTAGGACTTGGGTCACCCCAAATCAAAGAGAGCCACTCATTCTCCTGATACCGCTGAACCTCACCTGGTGTTTTGGTCTGAAGGACAGTCCTTAGAAAAGCAAATAGTCTAGTAGGTCAACTAGAAATTATGAGAGGCAACATGAAGTATATAGCATCACTTATGCTGTATTTTAGCTCAAAGTGTGTAATTGAATCTATCAAGACTTTAGATATGGTATCCAGCTTACAAGAAATATGGGGGATAGAGGAACAAGCTTAACAATACCAAAAGGAATCAACTAGACAAATCTTGATTGAAGGACATTCTGCAGGACCTCTGGCCTGCCCTCTTCAACAAGTCAGTGACATCAAAAAGCAGGGTATTAGATTAAAAAGATTTGAAGGCCATAGCAACTAAATGCAATGTGCAATACTTCTTTATATAGCTGTTTGCGCAAGCACCTATAATGGACACTTGGGGATCAGCTGAGGACATTTTTTTTATTTTTTATTTTTGTGGATACATGGTAGGTGTATATATTTGTGGGGTACATGAGATGTTTTGATACAGGTATGCAATGTGAAATAATCACATCATGGAGAATGGGGTATCCACCCCCGCAAGCATTTTTGTGTTACAAACAATCCAATTACACTCTTAGTCATTTTTAAATATACAATTATTATTAACTATAGTTATCCTGTTGTGTGGTCAAATAGTATGTCTTATTCATTCTTTCTAATTATTATTTTGAACCCATTAACCATACCTGCTCCTTCGCCCCTTTCCACCCACCCACCTCCCCACTACCCTTCCCAGCCTCTGGTAACCATCCTTTTATTCTTTATATCCACGAGTTCAATCGTTTTGGTTTTTAGATCCCACAAATAACATGTGATGTTTGTCTTTCTGTGCCTGGCTTATGTCACTTAACATGATGATCTCCAGAAAAAAGAAAAAAAACGTGTGTCCCACGTTTTCTTTAACCATTCATCTGTTGATGGACACTTAGGTGGCTTCCAAATACTGACTATTGTAAACAGTGCTGAAAGAAACATGGGAGTGCAGACATCTCTTCACTACAGTGATTTCCTTTCTTTTGGGTATATCCACAGCAGTGGGATTGCTGGATCATATGAGCTCCACTTTTAGCTTTTTGAGGAACCTCCAACTGGAGAGCAGCATGTATTAGTTTGGGGGAGGAGCATGTATTAGTTTCCTATTACTGATATAACAAATGACTGCAAACTTGGTGGCTTAAAACAACATAAATTTATCTTCTGGTTCTGAAAGTCAGAAGTCTGAAAAAAGTTTCATGGGGCCTCTTCTGGAAGTTCCAGGGGAGACTCCATTTTCTTGTGTTTTCCACCTTCTAAGGACCACCTGCATTCCTTGGCTCACAGCTCCAAATCACTCTGACCTCTTCTCTGTCATCACATGCCCATCTCTCCCTCTGCTTCCATCATCACCTCACTTTCTCCGACTCTGACCCTCCTGGCTCCCTCTTATAGGGACCCTTGTGATTACATTCAGCCCACAAGATAATCCTGGATAATCTCCCTATCCCGAGATCATTAACTTAATCATGTTTTTAGAGTCCCTTTTACCTTATAAGGTAACATATTCACAGGTTCTGGGGATTAGGAAATGGATATCTTCTGGGAATCAGGGAAGGAGGCATTGTTTGGCCTACCACAGTGGAAATATGCTTTCTTCATCTCTGGACTTTTACTTGTCTGTATTTTCTGATATTATGCATTGCCCATTGACTGGATCTTTAACATGAAAAGAAAGTGGTATATTTTTCCTGCCTGAGAACTCTGCAGTTCTCCCCTTGATGAGCCTCAACTTACAGAGGACAAAGGAGACTGTCCAGCAGATGAAGAACCCAACTCCACAGGGAATGGTGTAGACACAGGAGGTGCCAGTAACCCCCCTCCGGATCCAGCTTCAGACATCAGGATGCCTTGTTCCACATTTAGTCCTTTCAACAACAACACCAACACCAATGCTAGCCATCATCATTCATTGTGGGCTTCATGTATGCCATGCCCTGTGTTCAAAGCATTTTCTGTGGAAACCTTGCCCTAACCCTGAAGTATGTATTTGGGGCCGATTTTACAGAAGAAGACCCTGAACCTCAGATGGGTTAAAGAACTTGCCCAAGGCCCCAACTTGCTTGTTGTAGAGTCAAGTTCCAAACCCAGAGTCTGAGCTCTCAACCTCTATTCATATTTTCTCACTAAAGAGACCAGAAATGGGCAAGACATTTCTCCTTAACCAGAAGCAGGGAATCTGCTTCTCCTGAAGCTAAAACTCAGAGCATGTAGGCTGGAAGAGGCCTTCACAATCACCAAGTCCAACCTTCTCATTGTACAGATGAGCAAATAAGTGTCTAAGTCAATGCAGCAAATCAGAAGCAGGGCCAGAAATAGGGCTCAGGGTTCCTGGCTCCCTACCTGCCCAGGTCTCTTTCTATTAAACAATAGGCTTCCATTTCTTTTATCCACATCACTTCATTTTTCATCCTCTGGATGCTAGAAAAATAATCCTTTGTCCCCATATAAAAGGGAAAATAAAGAAATGGGATCATTTGGGATTGTGTCAACACTTACATGCACAGCTCTAGGAAAAGCAGCTCAAGCTAAGCCTAGCTCTTGATTAATTCCAGTTGAAGGGAAGGCAATGTTTGCATAGGAGCTAGATCCCTCGTTGCCATCCTGGTTCTAGCACCTTATATACCCAAAGAAGACCCCAGTGTTTCCCCAGGAGACCAGAGCACTCTACTGCCCATGGGTTATAGGCCATTTCTGCCCCATCTTTTATCCCTTTTAATCTAAAGCAGCCCCAAAGAGCAGGTAGCTTGGCACTGAGGTTAGGGCAATGGCTTGGGTTTGTAGCAGTGGGTTCACTAGGTTCCTTAATGCCTGCCCAGTTGGTTCTGGCTTGTGTCACCAGATGTGTGGCACAAACCCAGGGAGCAGGAGTCCCAAACTCACTTGATGTCAAGGTGCCCCTTGGGGATCGATAAGACATCCCTTCAGCTGAATGGGGTGCCTGCCCTAGTTTTGCTATGACCCCCTGTAAGCCTCAGCCTTGCTCAGGCCCTTAGTACGAATCTCTAAAGTGGACTATTGTAAATAGCCCCCCAGTTGGTCTCCCTGCCTTTATCTTCCCTTGCCCCTCTGTTCAACCTGCCCCCTACAAAGCCAGAGCATCATCCTGAAGTCCAATTCTGACCAAGAGTCCCTCCTTCAAAAACTCTCAGTGGCTCCCTCTTGACAACAGGATGAAATGACTGATGGCTTCTCTGTGCTCCCAGCCCAGGCCACATCACAACGGGTGGCTCACGTATCTCTCAGGTTGCCCTGCTGCCCATGGCCCTATGAAGTCAACACTGCTGCAGGCTCCCATGGGATCCTCAGTGTAACTTCCAGTGCTCATGGTCCTGGGATGGTATCACAGATCTTGATGGTATCTGATGCGAGGGTATCAGTGTCAATGCCCCAGCCCACTGAACACAGCCAAAGTCTGTACTAATGCCACTGATGTTAAGGGTGATACCAATGGTACCAATGACCCATTCTCCTGAGGCTACTAAAGCCATTAGCACCAAAGTCACTGTTGTTTTGTATGATCAGTGCCTTCTCTGTTAGCATCCGCAGAGCTCCCATGTCTGGGGACACAGGGATAAGGCTTGGGGGCAGAATGAAAAGGCTCTCTAAATGAGAGAACCCCCTCCTACCCCAGTACTGCTCTATTGGCCCTAATTCATGGCTCTCACTATCTTTTTCCTAGGACAAGCTCTTAACCAGGCAGCTCCTCACTTCCTCATGGAAACAGACCTTGACAGGGAACAGTCCACTGGTTTCCCAGCAGGCCCAGACATGCCTGAGTCTACAGCAAATACTTTCTGATCCATTTCATTCCATGATATGAACCAGGAACTATTTTATTGATAAAAATATGACTAAATTGCATGTGTTCAGGACACCAGAGAAGGTAAATTCTTTAAGACCACAGTTCTTAATTTTTTCTTTAGCATACTTGATGCTTATTCATTTTTAGCTAATAGCAGGTGTCAAAAGTATGAGACATGTGTGAGCAAAAGCTGAAAATTAAGAAGCTTCTCTTAAGTAACTTAATTATATTTTGCAGCTCTGGAAAAACCTCTCTTATTCCATTTTCAGGAAAGATACAGGGTTCCGCAAAGACAGAGCTTGACTAATGCTCTCCTTCATTTTACAAATGAAGAAAAGACACACTAGGAAGACTAAGGAATTTTCCAAGAGTTTCTATTACCCAGATCGTCATCCTCCCTTACCAGGACGCCTACCCTCTGCTCTCATTCTATTAAATAGTCATGTCCCATCAAACAAAACTCCACTAGCAAGGCCGGGTTGCTGCCACCACCTGCAGTTCGTTCCATGCAGTCCGTGTTGTCAGGCTTTACAGATGATGTTACAAAAATCAGAGCTGGGCGAAAAGTCCTTCTTTTCAGACATTTTATGTGGAAAAAAGAAGAAGAAAAACACAACCAGATCATTTTCAAAAATCACTTACAATCAGCTGGAAGGTATTCGGTGAACTTTGTTTTACAGCGTTTTGTGGCCAGTTACAAATTTGGGTCATGCCCTGCAATCAATCTCTGCTGGGAACTTTCACTGAGGCTATCAGGGGAATTCGAAATAAAATGTTAGAGGCAGGATCAAGAATGCACAGATGAGCTGGAGAAAAGTCTGACTGGCTTTTTGGATGTGTGATGAAAGAACAGCTGGATAACTCTGGTACAGCCCAGAACCAGGTTCTCATCCAACGTCACTCACAATTAAACCTCCATCTCTGATGGCAGAGAGACTTTATGACTTAAGCACTGAGACCAAATCATCTCTCTCTGTGATTATTTTATTGGCTGCAAGGTACATGAAATAATGGTTACAACATGAAACTGTACTTTGTCTGAGACAATAGGAAGCAACAGCCAGGGCTAAAGAGCGTTCTGTGTCTTATTGGCAAGGACACACCCTCTTGGCCTGGGAAACTTAGCAAATTTCTAAAGGAATGAGTGCAATTCCCACCAAAAGCTAGTGAGTGAAAATAACTGTCTTTAATAAATACACATCTTTGTTTAAAAAAAAAAAAAAACCTGGCTTTCATCTCCAAAATGCAGGCAGAAGGAAGGACTAGGAGCACCATTTTAGTCTTCTTTGGAGGACCACAAAGGTATTTCAAGTTCTTCCCAGAAGCAAGCTATTAAATGTGGAGCTCATTCTCTCCTCTGGAGCCTTTCTTTCGGAGGAGTTGCACAACAACAAAAATGAAAGATCACATTCAAACTGCCGAGGTTTCCCCAGGACCTGAATGGTGTCACCTCCTAAAACCCCAACTCTCATGGAAGAATACTTCACTTGAAATATGGAGATCCCTGTTGACATCTGATTGAGTCAGCAATTCCTCTGGTTTTTTAGGAGAAAATTAAGCTTTAAAACTAGTGGAAAAAGTGGTCTGGACTCCTATCTTTGATCCCTAGAGAGGTGCTGGTTAGATAATAATATGACAGTTCTAACCACAAGAAATAGCTACCATGTCTTGAGTCCTTATATGTGCTAGCCTCTGAGCTAAGGACTTTGCATTCAATAACTCATTTAATCCTTACAAGAACAGCACAAATTAGATAATACTACTAACTATCCTTGTCTTACAAGTAAAGAAACTGAGGCTCAGAGAAGTTAAGTAACTCACCAAGATCACACAGCAGTTAAGTCATAGAGCTGGGCTTTGAACCTACTCAGTGCAGCTCCCAATCCTATCCTTAGAACTATGGCCCTCTCCAAATCTGAGAAGGGAGGGAGAGATTCTAGTCAGACTTTAGAGGACTGAGGAGAATTTTCATCCAGAGAAGAACAGAGTACAGCCAGAGTCCTGCTAGGCCTCCAACGTGGGAAAGCGGCAAGGCAACTGGGCTCCATCTGGAGAAAGATTAAGGCAAGAGCAAGGCGGAGAGCAGAGGAGGGGAAGGGAGGCCAAGCGAACACAGGTGCCTGAGAAGGCCAAAAACATCAGAACCAGGGAGCAAGGTGTGATCTCCCTACAGAGATTTCTAGCTGGGAAAGGGAGTCACTGCCTCCTCCTCGGACACTCAGGCTGCCTGGCAAAGCTGTCACAGGACCTAGACCAATTGAAAAGCAAAGTCTAGAGCCCACCATTACTCAGGGTGATGGCTCTTGCTATGTTGAGTGGTGTGATTTTGGATCCTCTGAGAAGCAGACTTCTAAGACAGGAGTAGACGTGATTATTGGGGAAAGGACTGGGAAGAAGAAAGGGAGGTCTCTGGAGAAGGCAGGGGAGCCTTCAGACTGCAATGCAGACCTGACCCCTGGAAAGGAAGGAGGAAGGAAGACTGAGTAGGAAGCCTCAGGCAGCTGGCCAGCTCAAAAAAGGGTTGACCAGGCTGACGGGGAGGCCTCAAGCCAAAGTTGCCTATTGGAAGAGTCTTAGATCTCTCAGAAATAAGCCTCTGTGTGTCCCCACACTCAGTCATTGGCTGGGAGCAGCTCACAGGAACCATGGCCTCAGCACAAACTTGGTGGTGGGTCTGGAGAGCCAGTAACCAGAGCACCAGTCGCTTATGCTCCTCGCAGCAGGAGATTGGACTAGTGCAGGTTCATGGTCACCACAACTGGCTATCCTCTAGCGGGCCCCCAAACAAGGTGGGGAAACACTGGGATGTCAAGTGGAGGGGTTAACAGCACGTATCCCACAGAGTCAGCATGAAGATTAAATATGTAGATGCGTGTCAACCCTTAGCACAGTGTTTGGCACCCAAAACATCCTAAGGGAAGGGTAGTTGTCACGTTATTAAACAATTTAGGAGAGAAGAGAGGTCTTCCCAGTTCTGTTGTGAGATAATTAGCTACCTTCTCCCAGGGAAGATTCTCAAAGCATCTAGAAACTCCATGTCTCTCCCCTCCCTTCCCCTTCTCCCCACCCCCACCCAGCCAAGGGAGAGTCAGGGTGAATTACCTGATGCTTCTTCAAGAACTCAAACCTCCCCTCTTTGCCCATGGAGTACAATTTCTCTAGAGCAGATAGAGAAATCAATCCACCTTTTGCTTTGACCTGAGCCTTCTGTTTAGAAAGTCAAGCCACCCTCCCTCTGCAGCAGAATCCTCTTCTAAAGGTAAGTTGAACTCTCTCAATCTTTTGAGATAAAGACCAGCTTCTGAACAAAAATGGTTTTGATTATGAAATGAAGGTTGACAGTCAGCTCATGAGATATAGTTTGGGGCTCTACCGAAGGGGTCCGGGAGGCCTCAGGCCAGCCCTATTGATTAGCGGGCTAAAGAAAACAGTCTCACGCTCTGTTGACGCCTTGGGCAATGCCATTCTTGCCCTCCCTGGTAACCATTTCATTTAATTATTTTAAGGCAGGGTTTTATGGACTGTTTGCCAGACCTCAGCTTTGTTGGGGGCACCTCAGGTTTCAGACATTTACAAGAGTTGACCCTTGTTAAGATTCCCTTTGTGGAAAATACATTCAGTCTGGGGACAAGAACATGGGATGGAGAAAGTAAGAAACCCGAGGTAGAGCGGCACCGAAAGCACCCTTCCGGAAAACACTGAAAACGTATTAGAACAATGTCCAAATGAGAAAGATATCTACCCACAGAGATGTCATAAAAACTGAAGGATTCTGTCGTTGAAATACGGTAGTCCTATTAGACAGCATCAGAAAGATAGGCATTCGAGGAAATGACGGAAAAGCTTCTCCCATCAGAGAGCCTGCCTTCCTGCCCTCAGATGTGAAAGAGCCCAATTTTCTGGTATTTGAGAATGAGTAATATTTAAAGGTTTAGGGAAAATTAGTCAAATGTACCTTGATTATAAACACATGTACCCATTTCATCTGGCTATTTTAAAATGTGGGTTTTAACCAGCTGCCATTAATAGCGAATGCACTGCGTGTCTGTTCTTCCCTCTTCTTGTAATAGACACGGCAGAAGGAAAGAAATATTTAGCCATTTTGGATCTCTTTCCAGAGCAGGAAGAATTATTGAATATAAATTGTATCTTCCTATCTCATGAAACAAATGAAACCTTCTAAATTAAATAAAAGGAAAATTAACAATCAGGATTAGGTAAAAAGCATTACATTTCCTTGGGGCTCAAGTTACAAAGATATGTTTTTGTAAAAGAAAGAAAGGTCAGTTACCACTATTAAACTTGTATATTGTTTTATACTAAGTCCTTTCAGTGGCCTCTCTGAGGGACCGTTTAGTTTGTATTACACTCTAATAAACTCCAGGTGTACAGGACAAACTGAATAATCAGAACCCGATGGTCCAAACTAGTTAAAAATAATGTGGTACATTCCTGGTTCTCTGCATTTAATTTATTGTTAATCATTGTTATTACTTACATTTATTGGGTAGTTTTCCCAGATTTATTAGGCACTACATTTAACAGTGTTATCGCTTGTAACTGACCATCAGTGGAATCGAAAACATATTTTTGTAAAGTCTCTTACCCTAATTAGTAAGTCGTTTCCCTTTGAGACTAAACAGACCCCAAAAATGACTGTGTTATTTTCTCCTTGAGTCGGGGGGAACTCTGCTACAAAAACCCACCTTTGCCAAAACCACCTGTTGGACGATAAGGGAAGGGCTATCATTCCAGAGACACTAAGATGACCTTCCCATTCAAAGCAGAAAAATGAGGGACTTACATTCTACACATCAGGAGTAGTCTCTTGTCTCAGTGGACTGGGTCGCTTCCTAGAGCATGGCTTCTAGGATACCAAGGAAGGACACAGGTGGGGAACCTGTTCCTCCACCTGCCTGGAATTCTACTATTTGAAGCAAACCTTTGGGTAAATGGGAGAAGTAATCATTTCACTAAAATTCACACTCAGTTGTTAATGAGCTCCCATTCCTTAGTATACAGCACAGTGGTGCACATAAGGAATTATTTGCTGAACAGGAAAATGAATGCCAATTCCTACGCCTTTGCCTTTAGTTGGAGCCTTTGGGGTGGATGGAAAGGCCCCCTTCAGTGAGAGACAAGAGTCTTGGGCTCTAGTCCCCATTCTGCTGAGTGACCACGGACAAGTCGCTGGCTCTCCTGTGAAACTGAGTTTGCTCCTCTCTAAAAGGAGATAATGGGGTTCTTGACTAATTTCATTTAGGGGCCAATTCCTCACCCCTCCCTGAACACACGTTCTTTGTCAGGTGACTTTACAATTTCTCTCACTAAAGAGACAGAGTCCATTTTGCCACTCCCTGAATCTGGGCTAGTCTTATGACTTGCTTTGGTTATCAGAATGCAGCCAGAGCAACAATCTGCCAGTTTTAAGTGGAGGCCTCAAGAGGCTTTGGGGTTTCTACTTTCTTTCTAACCTAGCATCCTGGGGAATGAGAGACACATGGAGCAAAGCTGAGTCTCCCTGGTCTCCCCAGCCAAGGTCAGCCTTGGTCAGCCAAGTGAGCCTCGTACACATAAATGAGTTCAGCCAAGAGCAGCCGTGCTGCTGACCCCAAACACAGGAGCAACAAATGTTTGTTATCGTGTGCCACTGAACTTTCGTGGCTGTTTGTCAGACAGCATTATTGTGACAATATGTAACATACATATGATGCTGTTAGATAATCTCTAAGGCTCATTCTAGCTCCAAATTCCAGCATTACTTAGAACATAATCCACTATATAGACAAATATCTAGCCCTAAGAGTATCCCCCATGAGGCACTGGTGAGTCTCTTACCCTCCCTAGGCCTGTTTTAAACAGCAAATAGTCATTCTTGTCCCTCCCTGCATACTTCATAGCTTAGGCCCTTCACAGGGGTATTTTCAAGGACAAAGGAAAGAGCCAATGTGGAATCACTCTGAACCATTCAAAAAGCAGACTCCATATTATCAGTTAATTCTTAGTCATACTAATGCTACATCTTCTTAGGGATCTCATTAGAAAGCCCCCTAAGGTGTATCACTTAGAAGACTAGCAAGAATTTAAGTAGATGTTGTTTAAAAACCCATCTGGGTCTCTTACAAGGTATCCACATTAAATGCTCTGAATTAGTATTTTTGTGTCAGAGCCACTGTAGAGCAGCTACTTTTCATGCCTCTGAGGGTATTTCCTTGCTAATTTTATGTTTCTGATCCAAATCATTTTAACTCATGGTTTAGCTATATGGAGCTAAAGGGGAATGCATGATAAATTGAGGGGCCAGGAAATGGAAGACAAAGAAAAGAAGAGAGAAGTTACTCCACTCACTTATCCATTCATTCCATAAATACAAACAAGTGTCTAATACACCACAGGCCTGTGTATCGCTCTAGGATCAACTCAGATCCTGCTCTTGTGAGGGTTGGGGGGTACATGTTACAGAAGGGGAAGACATTAAACAATCACAGTAAGTTAGGGAATCCAGTCATTAATTTGATGCATAATGAATAAAGAGAAAGAATCAACCATTTATCTTGGCTTTCTAAAACAAACGGTATCCTTGAGTAACTAAACAGAAGTTGACAGAAAGTATCTATTTTTAGAAATATTCTAGCTAATAAACAAAGAAAGAAAATAAATTAGAATGTCACCAGTTTACAATCCTTATAATGAATGAATCCATCTAGGAGTTGAGATAAACAACTGCTAACATCAAAGAGAAAGACAACCAGATTATGAGCCTCTGGATGGAGGAACACACCACCTTCTATGAAGCAGTCTTGCCAAAAGATAAAAATAAAAACTGAACCTTAATGCAAACAAACCTTTAGAGCCAATTTACAGGAGACATGGAGGATAGAGGAACATGTTAAATTACACCAAGGGGATGCAATCAGCAAAAACTAGACTGTTAGAAACTCCCCTGCAAGGACAATCTCTTTTTCACAGATAAATTGCAAGGAAGGAAAAAGGAGACAGAGGAAGAATCTGTAGATTGACACAAACTTAAAATACATTCTAAAAGAGAGAAAACTAAATTAGGGGGTCTAGGGATGCACGTTCAGGTAATAAAATGAGGAAGGAGGAAAGTAATAAAACAAGCAGGAAAATAACATGAAAGTCAGAGAGTTGTGACTTTTAGTGGGGGGCTAAAAGTCTCCTAAGGAGAGCTTCGGGGTTGACTGGCAAAATTCTACTTCTTGACTTGAGTAGTTGTGTCAATGTTGTACACCTTAAAATAATTCACAAAGCTACATTTTATATGTAATTTTCTGTATCTGTATTCTCTTTTACAGGAAAAAGGCAAATATCACAATTGGCATAAGTGCTTCCAAGGAGAAGTTTCTGAAAGTGGGAGGACTTAAACACATTCCATAGTCTGGAGGAGATGGTTAAGTTGGAAATGGAAGCAGAGTTCCAGACAGAGGAAATGGTAGGAGCAAAGACCCTGGGGTGGGAAAGAGCACTGATCAGCCCAGTGCCTGCCATGGAACCTGGAGATGAATAGATCTTTCAATAAATGCTTATCACACAGGTGAATAATATGTGGGACTGGGATTCCTTCACCAGGTGTGCTGCTGGCACAGTTTACCACAAACTTAGTTGCTTTAAACCACACACATTTATTATCTTACACTTATGTAGGGGAGTAGTTTGACACAATCTCACTAGGCTAAAATCAAGGTGTAAACAGTGCTATGGGTTTTTTTTCCGGGAGCCCTAAGAGAGGATCCATTTCCTGGCCTTTTCTGCCTTCTAGAGGCCACTCATATTCCTTGCTTGGGATGACCTTTTTCTGTCTTCAAAGCCAGCTGGAAGTGCTGTGTGAGTTCTCACATCCCATCACTCTAACTCTCTCTAATGCCCCCACCTCTTCTACCTTTAGGGATCCTTGCGATTACATTGGGCCCAACTAGATAACCTACCTATTTGAAAGTCAGCAAATTTAACTCCTTCTGGGACCTTACTTCCCCTTTGCCATGTAACATAACATATTCACAGTTTCCAGGGATTAAGATGTGAACATTTTGGGGAGCCATTCTTCTGCCCACCACGCTGAGCAAACATTTATTGAGCAACTATTGTGTGCCAGAATGCTGAGAATATAGGAGAGACAGAACAGACAGATAGTCTTTGTGATTAGGGGGCTTGCAACTCAGACTAGGTGACAGTGTATAAAGAGGTAGGCAAATATACAAATAGTCCCTATTGATTTGAAATAAAAGTAGGGAGAAGAAGGAAGATAAAACCAGTTATGCCACTGCCTTCAAAGATACTATTTGTTAATTTTCTGCTTACTAACAGCTAGAACTAAAATCCAGTGTCTCTGTTTATCTGATCCAAAACATTATTCTGTTTCTAGTTAGATTTTAGTATATTCTTAAAATCTAAAATTGAGTTAAATTTTTTTGCAAACAATTAAGTCACCTTATGTTTATCTCTGGAATCTAATTTGGACTGATTTTTTAAAAAGAGTCTAAAGCATTTCTAATATAAAACTTTTCTACTCTAGTTTCCAGTGGAAATTTATTATTTGAGGGCAGACTTTTAAACATGCCACCCTCTGCCAGCATGCCTCAGAGTAAAAAAAGTACAATAAATAAAGCATATATTGAAATAGAATATTTCAAATAACCAGCAGCATCATTAAAACATCAAATTAAATGAAAAGAAAACAAACAGATTCTAGTTTCCTTATATAATTAGATATTCTTCATTAAGGGCTCTCAAGTGGATTGTAATACCAGCAATGCCAGCTGTAGCTTCCCAGTTAAGTACTTGTCTTACTGCTCCTCACCAGAAAAAGCAAAAAAATGAAGGAAAGGGAAAAAATATTTCAGCCGCAACAGATATCCAAATGGTTTATCCAAGGTTTTATAAGATCTCTGAAGTTGCAAATGTAGATTTTCAATCCAAATCCTAAATCACGGCTTCATGAGCACAGTATTTTCTGGCTTCTTCTAAGACAAGTGCTTCCCATTCAGTGTCTAGAGTTCAGAGACTCATCAGGTTGCCCGTGGTCTCAATGACCCTCTTGGCGTTTTTGGTGGGATAGTTCATGTATACATGCCTGAATCTTTATTATTCCTGACTCTTTTCTCTTCTCCTGTACTTTGAATGAGTGCCAGTGACTGTGTCAAACAGAAATGCCTCCAGATTATTTCCAAATTATCTCCTGGAGTGGAAGGTACTACCCCATCTCCAACAGGAGGCTTTCTCAGCAACCTGAGTCCATAATGATTTCTCCTTGTCCCTGCAGCACTCATAGCATGTTTGGTTCACGGGAGGCTAAGCAGTATCACAAGGTGTAGGTGCACCTGGCTATCTGTGGGCAGGTGCTCCATCCAGCTGTGTGCTAGCACACCTGGTCCAGCTCTGAGTCTGAAGTAACATCTTAGCCAATGCCCCAAGAGGAACTAGGGAACTACGGGCTTAGGGGCACAGGCCAGAGATCAAAGGACTTGGGCTTAAATCCAGGCTTTGCTACTTCCTTGCTGTATGACCTTGAGCAATTATTTTACCCTCTAAGCCTCAGTTTCTTCATTTAAAAATACAGTAAAATACCCATTTTACCTCCAAAGTTATGTGAACACTAAATGAAATAATACATGTAAAGCACTTAGAACCTTGCCTGGCACTTAGCAAACACTCACTAAAGACTGGCTGTCAGCTAGGCACAGTAACTCACACCTGTAATCTCAGCATTTTGGGAGGCTAAGACAGGTAGATCACTTGCATTCAGGAGTTTGAGGCCAGCCTGAGCAACACAGCAAAACTCGTCTCTACAAAAGATACAAAAAAATACCCAAGAGTGGTGGTAAATGCCTGTAGTCCCAGCTACTTGGGGGCTGAGGATGGAGGACAGCTTGAGCCTGGGAGGTCGAGGCTGCAGTGAGCCATGATCATGCACTGTATTCCAGTCTGGGTGACAGAGCAAGATTCTGTCTCAAAAATTTTTTAAAAAAGGACTGGTTATCATCACTGTTGTTATTGCCACTGATTATGAAAAAGACACAGCACTTGAAAAGTGAAATCTTGGGCAATTTTCTGTTTACTTTGTATGTAGTAGATGCTAAATATGTTATTAAAAGGTAGGACCTGTAGGAGGTGACTGGACCATAAGGACTCCACCCTTATGAGTGGGATTAGTGTCATTATTAAAGGGTGAGCCCCTCTTGCTCTCTCTCTCATCCTGTTGCTTTCTGCCCTGGGAAGATGCAGCAAGAAGGCCCTTGCTAGATGCTGGCACCTTCATACAGGACTTCCCAGCCCTCAGAACCATGAGCCAATAAATTCCATTCACTATACATTACCCAGTCTCAGGTATTCTGTTATAGCAGCACAAAACAGAATAAGACATACATGAAACCAAAAGGATCATGTATCATTGGCCCAGGAAAAGCAGTTTACTGAAGAATGGCAACAGCACCTGGAGACATGTGATCCACACATGAGATTTCCCTATGGTCCTCTACATCTCTGTCAGTGGCAACACTATCTTTTTTCTCAAGCCATTTGCTCAAGCCAAAGCCTGTGTCTCACCCTGAATTCTTCTTCTCCTTCCACCCACCCACCTAAAAACAAACCCACCCATGAGCAAATGTCACCTCCCAAATATACTTTGAATCTATCAACTTTTCTCCTATTCCACCGCCACCACCCTTGTCCACCATCATTTTCCCCTACAATTTGGCAGTATTTTTCTTGATTGGTCTACTTTTGCTTCCTTAAAACCCATTTTTCTGTAAGGTAGGCATGGCGATTCTTTAAAAATCAGATCAGTCAGGCCGGGTGCAATGGCTCACACCTGTAATCCCAGCACTTTGGGAGGCCAAGGCGGGTGGATCACCTGAGGTTAGAAATTTGAGACCAGCCTGCCCAACATGGAGAAACCCCATCTCTGCTAAAAATATATATATATATACATACATACAAAAGAATTAGCTGGGCGTGGTGGCATGCACCTGTAGTCCCAGCTACTCAGGAGGCTGAGGCAGGAAAATCACTTGAATCTGGGAGGCGGAGGTTGCAGTGAGCCAAGATCACACCATTGCACTCCAGCCTGGATAACAAGAGCAAAACTCCGTCTCAAAAAAAAAAAAAAAAAAATCAGATCAGTCTCTTCATTCTCCTACTTAGAAAACTTCCAGTGCCTTCTTTGTCATTGCATTTGGAATCCGGAGACCCAATATCGTCTGGCTCCTGTCTCCCTCTCTTGTCCTCATCATCACATCCCCCACCCACAGGCTTACTTTGTTCTTCCCTTTGATCCTTAACAAACTAAGCTCTTTCCCTCTTAAGGGTGCCTGTAGTTGCCATCACTGTGGCGAGAAGGTTCTTCACCCAGACCTTTGCATGTCTGCCTACTTGTATCACATGACTCTCAACTCAGATGCCACCTTCTCAGACTGTCCTGTTCTCTGCTGTCTTCTCAGTACCCAGGGGATGCTTGGAACACAGTAACCACTCCATAGATGTTCATGGGAGAATCAATGAATAAAGAATCCAAACAACCGGACACAGCATTTTAGGGGATGGCAACCACACTCTAAATAAGAAGTGACAAAGATCACTTTTTCTGTGAGGCTTTTCATCTAGTTTAGGGAGAGATTAATCTACCCCCTCAATATTCCCAGCCAACTATGCCAGGGAAAACCAGAAAGCATGACTCAGAAAAGCAATGAGCTGAGCGTGATACTTCTTCAAGCAGATGAGCATCCATGCTAAATGCCTCAGATAGCTTTCCAACTTAAGCAACAACACTGTTGACAATAGCCAAAGAAAACGCTACAGCTCATACCGAAAGAGTATCTGCAGCTTGGGCTGACATTTCAACACAAATTGGATTATTTTGTCCTTCCTGGAAATGCATGATCTGGTCACATAATGGGACACTATTCAATTAGCAAGGTCCCTGGTTATTCTGAAATGTATAGGAAGACTGGTTGACTTTTAGAGGAAGCCTGTGACTCAACGGAATCTGACTTCTGCTGCCCGAACTCACTCCAAGTTCATCTGTCCCAGAAAAGCAATTAAATGACATTCCTGACAACTGTACAGAAACTCTTATCTCTTGCTCACTATATTATCTCTCCCAGGTGGAATTTCCTAGGATGCCTATTTGAGAGCAGAGTGTTTCTCAGTGAATGTACATAATTGGCATTCAATCTGTTTAGTTATATTAATCCCAATTCTAATTGATGGCATCCATATAGAGGTGATAATTGAAGACATTGAAGTGGAGTAGGTCACCATGGGAGGAAGAAATGTCAGAGAAGGAAGCTGAGGATGCACGGACAGGATGTGCAGGAGGCAGCAGAGACATCAACAGAGGAGGCAAAAAAGGAGCGGAGTGGGGTACCTTAAAGACATAGACCCCAGAAGCCCCAGCTGGTAATTGTTTTCCTAAATCTTCTCACTCCCACCGGACCATAAGCTCTTTAAAAGTCAGGAGAATACCTCATTCACCTTTCTGTCTTTTCCTACCCAGAAACTAGCTCTGGGCCTAATGAATGAATCAGAAACCTGAAGAATAGAGATCAAGACTTAACATTTTCAGAATTTCAGAATGTGACAGCTCAGTTCAATACCCAGCAGAAAATAAAACGCATGGAAATAATCAGTGTGCAGCTGCCACGTGTGCTGGGACCACTTGCGTCCTGTTCGGCTTTGGGGATCCTGCACCTAGAATGGCACAGAAGGGTGAGCAACTTGTCACAGTTTGCCTGGGACTACCCTCGTTTTAAAATCGAAAGCCCCATGTCCCAGGAACCTCTCAATCATCCTCAACAGAGCTTTCAGCAAGTATTTGTTGAATGATTGAAAGATGTGACTACTTCAGGAAGCTGTTGGAGAATCAAAGAAACTATGCCTATAAAAATGCTTTGAAAATTCTAAATTGTATCCAATTGGAAGGTATCTCCCAATGTCAAGTACAATTATTGTGGGGGTTTGGGTTGATTGACAAAGAGGAGCAGCACCTGTGTCTTACTCTGAGCACCAGATGCACGTGTCCACTGGTCCTTGGGACCCTTGTTATGGCTGATTTACAGAATAGCAGAGTCCTAGAAGGGGGATAGGAAGGTGGGAGGGTACAGGCTGCGGTCCTGAGATAAGCAAAATTGACTGATCCCCACCCATGTCATACTCTCAGCCTAGGGCTCATCATCTCAGTGTCATGATTCACACATCAAATAATGAACTCACACTGCCACCAAGTCCCTCCCCTGCTAGGAGGTAGAGAGGGGAGTAGAGCTGACCTAGGGCTGTGTATGCCGAGTCAAATGAAATGATCTTCTCCCAACATTCCCAAGCCTCAGTCCATGCCCACCACAGGGATTCCCTCTGTTGGCACCATTTCTTTACCTTAATAAGAAGTAGGCATGGAAATAGGAGAAGACACAGGGAAATAAGTTGGTTCACATAATGGAGTTGGGTGAATGGACAGCAGTAAGAGAGAGAGCTTGGTCAATTTAGGTTGCAGCCAGTGGAGCAAGGGTGGGGTTTTTATAAAGAGCAAGGAGCATTTTTATAAAGATTTAATGTAGGTGCCCCTTGCTGCCCCTTAATAAAAAAATTAAAAATGGCCAGGCGCGGTAGCTCACGCCTGTAATCCCAGCATTTTGGGAGGCCGAGGCCGGTGGATCACAAGGTCAGGAGATCGAGACCATCCTGGCTAACACGGTGAAACCCCATCTCTATTAAAAATGCAAAAAAAAATCAGCCCGGCATGGTGGCGGGCACCTGTAGTCCCAGCTACTTGGGAGGCTGAGGCAGGAGAATGGTGTGAACCTGGGAGGTGGAGCTTGCAGTGAGCCGAGATTGCGCCACTGGACTCCAGCCTGGGTGACAGAGAAAGACTTTGTCTCAAAATAATAATAATAATAAATAAATAAACAAATAAATAATAAACTCATCTGTAATATTTTACTCTTTGAGGTCTTTGGATTCAAAACTTTCCTCCTTTTGAATGTGCCAAACCAGATTTAAGTGTCATGAAACAAGGCCCAGTTTGATTTGAGCAACATTTCATTATACCTGGCCAGTGAGGGAGGGAGCCAAAATTCATCTTCAGAGTGGTGACAAGAGAAACCTGCAGCTGAAATGAGAGAGAGCAAGAGAGGACTGAAACACTGGCTCTGCCATATTTAAAGCAGAAGAGGAAGAGGAACAGGTGATAGAGACTGAGAAAGCATCCCAGCCTCAACCACGGAGCAAGGAGCGTGTCACCTTGTGTATGTCCAAATTGTCTTTTTCAGGGAACATACTGTGGGCAAGTGTGTGTCTACCAAATCCAATTCCAGTTTTGTTTTCTTCCATCTGTAAACTCTTTGAGCAGGCTTGTGTAGACACAGAAATTGCCTGAAAGTCATTAGTAGGCCTAACAGCAGGGCCTCTCATCGATAACATTAATAGCTGAAATTCTCAGTGCCTTTGTGTTCCATAGCATTCCAAAGGCTCCAAGCACATTATCTTACTGATTCTGACTAACTCAACAAAGGAGGCTGATAGGATCATCCCCATTCAGCTGATGAAAAACATAAACCAAAACAGAAATCAGCCTGAAGTGACCCAGCTGGCCCAGGCAAAGCTGATACTAAACCCCAGCCTCCTGGTGGCCCCTTTCTGCAAATCAATGGCTCCTGTTTCCAGACAGATGAAACAGAGACAAAGGGTACAGCCATGGGCCTGGGAATCTGGCTGTGTGCTTGGAGCCAGCCGACCTCAGCTTAAGACTGACACTGATTCTGGACATGAGTCAGGTGCTATTCCAAGCAGGCCTTGTGGGCTTAGAAATACAGCCCTGGGGCTTGATTTCCCCTGGTGGCTTAATCAGAAATTTCCTTCAACTCTTTTTACTGCAGCCTTTGTGAGTGTCAAGGTTGGAATTCAGACATTCAGAGGGTTTCTTGTGAACTGTCAGCAGGGTCCTTTGGACCTTTCTGTGAAAAGGCCCAAAATACCCTCCCAAAATACCCAAAATTCCTCGGGGACTCAGGACAATCAAAAGGGTGACAACCAGCCAACTGAGAAGTCCTGATGAAAACCGCTAGGTCACATTTTTCTGCATGCATTGTCACCTACTTGAAAGCCTGAGTCATTCTGCCAGTCCCGGGGGAAGGATGAGTCACAGTGATGAGACGGAGACTTTTTTTTCCTCTAACCTAGTTCTCTAACCTTTTGCATGAAAACTCATTGGCCTGCCCTGCTCTTAAAATATCCAGATCAGTTGTATAAGATCCAGCATCATGACTGTTCATGCAAGGTCACTGCTTGCATTTACTGAATTGGAGTCTTTCATTACTCAGAATGAATATTCTTATTTAAAAAAAAAAACTCAACCCAAGTTATAATAGCAAAAATAATTTTATATCCTCCCACAGAGCTGGGAAACTTAAGCTCAATTATGGAGGAATTGGGCTTGGGAACCAGAACCGAAAACGATTAGTTTAGTTTCCCAGTCCAAACTAAGCAAAGAACTGGGAAAAAGAATAGGAAAAAATGAATGGGACTTAAGACTGTGGATCATTTCCAGAAAATAAGTTACCCAAGTGATGTAGGCAAGGGTTGTGCTTTCTCAAGTTTTATTTTTAATTGAAGATGCCTTTTGGAATTTGTCGATGCTGTTAAGATGAGAAACCCCAAATTCTTTTCTTTTTTATTAAGCCCAAACACTAATTGAAAGAGGAGTTAGTAAGCCTAACAGAAAATAGAGAAGACCTTCTCCACACAGGTCTTTCTGAGTCACCTCATGCTTTGACAACATTCATTTAATTTGGGAAATTCATTGAAGGTACTGCTTGGAGAGTCCTTAGCAGCTTGGTGACCATGGACTGCATCCATTCCTCAACACCAACAGCCTTGAGCCATCTGTGTTGAATTTTCAGAGTTCAAGATGGCATCCAAAATTCTGTAAGAAGAATATCTAAGCCCTTAATATGTCTTTAAAATATTTCTTGTCTATTTTTTTTGTTTTCAGACAGAGGCTTGCTCTGTCACCCAGGCTGGAGTGCAGTGGCACAATCACGGCTCACTGTACCCTCCACGTCCAGGACACAAGCAATCCTCCCACCTCAACCTCCCAAGTAGCTGGGATCACAGGTGCATGCCACCACTTCTGGCTCATTTTTTATTATTTGTAGAGATGGTGGGCGGGGGGGATCTCCCTATGTTGCTCAGGCTGGTCTCCAACTCCTGGGCTTAAGCAATCCTCCTACCTCAGCCTCTCAAAGTGCTGGGATTACAGGTGTGAGCCACTGTGCCCAGCATGTTCTTTCAATAAGGACAAAACAGGGTAAGGAGCCGGATAGTATCTGTGTAATTCTAATTTAAAACCTTCCCATTTGGAAAGGAGACATTTGTTCACCTGACCTGGATTATTTGCATTAGAAGGCTATATTGATTGTATGTTCCAGATTTTGCTATAGTAACAAACATCCCCACTATCTCAATGATTTAAATTACATTTATTTCTTGCTCAGGAACAGTGAGGGCTGTTGATGAGCTGTGGCTCTGCTGAGCTCAGCTGGGCTTTGCTGTGATTAGCTTGGCTCAGCAACTTGTGTCCTCTCATTTCTCTTCTCCTTCCTAGGCTGAAGGAGCCTCATGTCCTCATAGAAAAGAGCAAATGCTGGAGAGGACAAGTGGAAACATGTGATGCCTTCAAAAGGCTCTGCATAGAACTAATGCACAGTCACTTCTGCTCACATGCATTGGCCAAAACAAGTCCAATGGCCAAGACCAAGGACAATGAGACAGAAACGTACAATGTAGAGAGTGGGAGAGGGTGAATAAAGTCGGGTACCATCATCTGATTTACGAATCTGCCCTCTTGGTCACAAATATTGACCTTCCTCCTACCAGAAAATGATGTTTACCTCCCCTTCCAAAAACACTCCAAAAGTCTCATTCAATCACAGCATCAGGCTTAAAGTCAAGAATCTCATGATATACCAGATTTGGATGTGACTCCTCTTGTTTTGGAGACCTACGAACTAAAGACAAGTTATTAACACTCCCTCTTCACCCACACACAATTCAAGGACAAAATAGCTGCAGCAAACACCTCCAGTCAGAAAGGGAACAATGGGAGACGTGCAGCCTCAGTGGCCATGACGGTTAATTTGATGCATCAACATGGCTGGGGCACAGTGCCTAGATCTGTTTGGCCAAACACTATTCTGGACACTTCTGTGAAGGTATTTTTTGGGAGAGATTAATATTTAAATTGGTGGACTTTGGATAAAGCAGATTGTCTTTCATAATATGGGTGGGCCTCATCTAATCAGGTTAAGGCCTTCATTGCACATATACTGACTTCACCCGAGCAGGAAGGAATGCTGCCAGCAGGCTGCCTTTGGACTTGAACCATAGCTCCTCCCTGGTTCTTCAGCCAGACAGCCTACCCTGCCCAACGTTAGATTTATCAACTCTACAATCTTGTGAGCTAGTTCCTGTAAACAAACAAACAAACGTATCCTGTTGGTTCTGTTTCTCCGGAGCACCCTAATACAGTGGTTCACTGCAATTCTGAAATCACTCTCAGCAATCATTGAGAGGCCCCACACTGAGGGTCAGGAATGCTCCGTGACTGCACCTGCATTATGCTTGCCGGGAGTAGTTCCCCCATCATGGTTCTCCCTGGCTCCTGATGCTTGATTACACGCTGGGAAGCCCTTCCTTTCCCATGATCCTATACTGGAAAATATGCCTGTCTTGGTGGCTGGGCAGATTTCTCAGCTTCTTCAAGCCCGTGAAAACTGGAGGCCCAAGGGTTGTTTTTTGTCTTGAAATAATCAGTGTCTTTTATTCCAGGCTGGCGGTACTTTGTGCAATAGAGATCTCTCAGAAACTTTAGTTTTTGTTACTGTTTTTAATCAATTTGACTTCAGAAAGCTCCATGGGCCAATAGCAACACCCAACATGTTTGGTTTTTTTTTTCCAGACCCCTCTTTCTATAGATTTAATTACAGGTGCTTTGAACTTATTGCGCCTTGGTGGGTCCACCTTAGGACTCTTTAACTTGAAATAATTGTGCAAACACAAGGGGATGTAAAGGGGGAAAGTTGGAACTAATCAGAGTTCACAACCAATGCATGATGACCAAGCCCTCCTTTTGGTGTTTGTTCTAGGGCTGTGTCTCATCTGAAAATGTTTTACTGGCTAGAGATATATCCTTTAACCGTACAAGTCTGGGAATTTCGGGATTCTCCCTTGTTCTTTTCATCCCTAGATGGAGGAAGGGCATGGTCAGAGAAGCCTTCTAGGGGAGATGGCCCTAAATTGAGTCCTGAAGAATAGGTAGGAGTTAAGCCGCTGAAGTGGGCAGGAGGCAGGCATCCTAGCAAGAGGACCTCCAGGCAAGTGAACACCCTGTGACATGAGGGAGTCGGCCAAGCTGGGCACATCAGAACAGAGGCTGTGGAGGAAGCTGCGGCTGAGAGTCTGCAGGGGTTTCCCAAAACGAGCCTTGAATGTCATGCGTCAGAGTGTGATCTTTATCCACAGGGCATTTAGAGCTCATTTTAGGCAGTTACTTTGCACATTCAGACACAACTCAACACAGCCTCCCTTTCTTTTACATGATGTGAATGTACAAGGTAGAGCCATGTCTCATCACAGCTTTACAAGGCCTTATAATTCTGTTTTTAAATCTTTAAAACAAAGCACATGGAGCTGGCTGGAAAGGCCGATCTGCTGTCGCACGCAGCTAGAAAGGACAACCTTTCATGCGAAGGGAAGCAACCTGAGGCCCCCAGGGTGGTCGGCTGCTCATTTTTATGTTTTCCAAAGACAAGGCTTTACTCTAAAAGCTTCCCTCTTCCTTAGGCATTTTCATGAGCCCAGGGCTCAGACCAGCAGCCCAGGCAGCTGCTTACCATCTTACAGAATAATAAACCTAGAGACAGAATCTCCAAGCAATCGCCACAACTTTTTGGTTTTGACTTGAGTGTCAGTAACATGCTGTTTCTAACTCATCCCGGGGATAAGAAACTGTGTGAGACAGTGGGATTCTCTGGTTTCTTTCATTTCTTCATGTTTCTTCTTCTACTTTCTGCCTACAACCCTAGGGGAGCCCAGCCTTCCTTCCCGCTCCAGGCCTTAGCACAACAGAACTGGTCTGACAAGATTCTAGCCACAAACACAGATCGGGCACAGGGATGAGGCCAGGTCCAGAGGCCTGCGAACATGGGTTCTGGCCTTAGTTCTGCCACCTACCTGCTGTGTTTCCCATGGAAGCTCACTCAACCTCTCTGGAGGAAAATGAGGGGAATGGACTTCATGACCCCTGAAGATGCTGAGATTCTCCAAGTCTATTCTTTCATCATCTTTTCACCAATGTCCACTCAGAGGTCTTAACTGAGAGAGTGGCCCAGAACCACCTGTGGAGCTTGGAGAAAAGAGACATGCTAAACGCCCCCCCACCCCCAGGTTCTGCTTTGTATTTTTAAAGAGCATCACCTGATACCTGAGATCTCAGCCCAGGGGAACAGTGTGGAGGCATGGGAACACTGGCGTGACTGGAAACGTGGGCTTGAATTGGCAAGAACTTGAGCTAGAATATCATAGGACGACTCCGAGAACCCAATGAAAGAACGGTAGTGACCTTCCCTGTACAGATGCAACCACATACGCAATAGCATACGAAAATTCTAATGGTGAAAAGGAATACGTATGTATCCCAGACAAGAGATAGCTCAGCACCAGCCTGGTAGCCATACTGAAAACAGTATAAGCCTCCCAAATCCTAATCGCCAGCTTTTCCGGAGATGTGCCGTTAGCTTGTGTGTAGCAGTTGTTGCCTACTTAGCATAAGTTGCCTACTTAGCATAATTTACATAATGTAAGTTATTGTCTCCACTAAAAAACAATAACAATTTTCTCTTCTCTTACCCTGGAATGACATCCGCACATGTTCCAAGACTCGGCCTTTGATTGTCTAACAATAGCACTGCCGCAAAAATGGAATTCAAGTGCTCCCAGTTGTGAAATTAAATGTTATTTCACACCCGGTTTGTCAAGATGTTGTCTTTTAAGAGAAGGTGTAAAAATATAACTGTTAACTCTGTTTAATTTTATTGATAAGGAATTCTGTCCTCAGAGTTTTCCTTTACTTTTATAAAGTAATACAGAGTCTTTATTTCATCAATGTGTTTTGCTTTAGTAATTCCCTTGTTTTTATTTCATCAAGTGAAAAATTAAAATAGTTACCACCACTCGCAGGAAGTAAAACTTGTACCAGAATTACTGAGTTGTCTCTATTCCTTTTCATTACTGGCCTCCCTCCCATCCTCCCAAAAGGAGAAAACGTAAGAACTAATAATAACGAAGTCGTGCCCACAAGAATGCAGGGAACAAGGCCGTTGTGTGAGATTGAGTGGCAGATGTCAGTGATTTAATTTCATTTTCTTAACTTACTTTTTTAAAAAACATCTTCATGTGTGACCTGGAGGAGAGGAAAGGCACAATGAAAACAGACAGCAACAAAGGACCAGCTGTGAGTTTTTTAAAATACATACATACATGGTTGGCAGCAAGAAACTTCCAGCTTTAACAGTGAAGAGGAAAATTCAGTGGCATTTGACATGATCAGTCTCAATGCCTAGAGCAGGCAGGCACCTGGTCCCTGGTTTTCTCATTAGTCGGGTTTTCTGGAAAGGTGAAATGATGGGAGAAACATAGAATTCAGTTTATCCCAGCGCTATGGAAAGAGACCCAGAAAGAGTGAGGGGACGACTGTTCAAGTCCTACATCTTCCACCAACTAACCGTGTGGCTGTGGTTCTGAGAACCACAGGAAAACAAACCCATTAATGGCATGCAAGGGACAAGCAAGCTAGTAACAGGACAATCTGTGATGACCACGAAGCTCCTCAGAGTTCATTGCACCTCCACACCGTTTATAAAAGAATCTCAGCATACAAATACAGAACCTCAGGAAGCCCATCCCCGCCCCCACACAAGTTTGAACCAGACTTCTGAAAAGGTCAGACGCAACACTTCCTGTGTGAGTTCAAACATGTCCACACATTCTTGGAGACATTCCCCATGAAGAAGTAGAGTCCAATTCTCCTCCCCTTGAATATGGGCAGGTTTTAGGGACGTGCTTGCAATGAATAGAATGTGTGGAGTGATGCTGTGTGGCTTCCAAGACTAGGTCATATCAGCAGATACAGCGTCTGCCTGGTCCTCTCTCAAGATGTTTATTGTGGGAGCCTACCATGCTGTGTGGAAGCCTAGGCCACTTGGAGCACTTGGAGAGGCCGCCTGTAGGTGTTCCAGCTGAAGGAAGTTTGGGCAGTAGCATCTTGGATTGCCTTGTAACTTAAGGAAAGTTTGGCAAGGCCACTGGGGAGTCCTCCAGCCAAAATCACCCATCAGAGGAGTCCTGCATTCCCCAGGAGCACACTGGCCTTAGCATCCCTGTTGTGTCTCATTGGCTGACAGCAGCCAATGGTGGGCCTGGCTTCAGTGCAAATATGGTAATGACTTCTAGGGCACAAGCAGCTTCTGATCACACATGCACTCAACTCAACTGGAGGAAGGGCAGGCCTGTTATCAGAACCATGGTAACCCTTGCAATATGTGAGCTGCAAATAACCAGTGCTTGGTTATGATTGCTACAGATACAAAGTGGAAATGGGAGCATTCAGAACCATTGTGAGAAGGCGTCCACCACACCTCTCTTCCTAGAGTTACTCCCAGGATCAGCATGGATTTCTGATGTCTTACTTTCCATTTGTCTCAGTGCCTTTGTCCTTGATGACTCAGAGGGTGGCATCCCAATGCAGGGCTGAGTCTCCAAGGATACTTTAGGAGAATTCCCATTCTGAGACTGACCACAGCAGAACCAGAACCACTCCAATCCAAGCTCTGAAGGAGGAGCCATGAGTGGAGACAAGGAGGTCAAGCATCAGTGCTGACTTGAGAGAACCCAAGAGCTGCTCTTGGGAAATAGACCCAAGTTCAGAAGGCAAGGGGAGGCACAAACCTCATAGGACCAACTTAGGGCTGAACAGAAGGGGCCAGTACTGCCATGAACGACTTTGGGAGGTCTCTCTTCACCTTCAGTGGGAGTAGGATGAATGCACTTATCTGGAGAGCTTCACTTTCAAAGCCAAGGAGAGTATAACTTCCCTTTACAAACTATTTCAAGATCAGAAGCAAAACAGGCCACAGGGCATAGGAACTTGTAAACTTTAAATGTGAAGCATATAACTTAATCAAAATGAAATGACTTTCAGAATAACAGGTAATACCCTGATGATTTATGAACAAATTTAGTTGAGCAAACAGCTATTTACTGCTACCCACCCCCACATACACACATAACAAAGCCAAAAGGCAATGTTGATCAATCCAGAATCCTATGCTGTTAACTTTGTGAGCTGATCCTTCAGGAAATAAAGTATATGAGTTAGATCTTTTAATTTTTAATATGTTGGTTAAGGTTATATCTCATGGTCTGAGTGGTTTCCCTTTTTGATTTGGCTGCCAGGAAGCTCAGAACCAAACTGACAACCTATTATGACATCTATATATAATCTTATACTGTGCTTTTTAAAACTCTCTTTCTCTGCTTCCTCATCTGCCATCCCCTCCTACCACAACTACCCTCTCTGTGCTAAACTGTACCTGCCATAATCCACATGTCTTATTCTTATTCCCATTTCTCTTTTAATGGTGATTTTTGTTCAAATACATGATTTCCTGTGCATACTTTTTGTAAAATATTTCAAATTCATTATGAAATGACAATATTAATGGTATAACAGGAAAGCTAAACTTTATTGATTGGTATTTTGTGCCAAGTATTAAATTTTTTTTTGAGACAAGAGACTAATTTTTTAAAATCCAATAGCATATTTAATGCATACTTATGTTTTACTTTCTTTTTTTAACTTTTATTTTAAGTTCAGGGGTACAAGTGCAGGTTTGTTACATAGGTCAACTTGTGTCATGGGGGTTTGTGCTACAGATTATTTCATCACTCAGCTTAGTACCCATTAGTTATCATTCCTGAGCCTCTCCCTCCTCCTTACCCTCTAAAATGCTTTCTATGTATTATAAACACTGCAGAGACAGGTGCTATCATTCCTATTTTAGAGATGAGGAAATTGAGGCTTCAGGAGTCCCTTGTTCCAGGCTATAAGGAGAGTAAGTGATTAAGTTTGACTTTTGACAATCTGGCTCCTGAGCGCCTGTTGTTCTTCCCTACTGTGCTGTTGGCCTTGATAGATTAGAAAGAGAGCCAGTCAGGCAGCCAGCAGCAAGTTAACACAGGAGTGCAGGGGCACACATATACACACACGGGCACACATGTGCACACATACAGGCACACATACACACATGTATACACACATGCACACAGGGGTATGCACACATGCATATGCACACATACACACACATGGGCACACATGTGCACACACACGGGCACACATGAACACACACGTATGCACACACACACACACAAGGCTCCCCAGAGGCAGACGGCTCAGGGCATCACCTTCCCTGCTATTTCTCCAGACTTGAACACAAGTAGGGGTGGCTGCAGGATGCCAATGAGGAGTATGATCCACAGAAGAAAAGGAGCCCAGAAGAGGCTCTTGGCAAAGGCCCAGCTGGAGAAGAAACTGTGGCCCTCCTTGACCCCCACGGGGCTTCTCTCTGCTCTGTTAGTACAGCTCTCCGCGCTGTCGGCGATGGCACTGACATTGTTGTGCAGTGGAGAACAGTATGACTCGGTGCCCTCCGAAGCCCCGTGGCTAAGAGCTGAGCCAGCTCTGCAAGGGAAAAAGCCAGGGGCCAGGAACGGTGTACATTGATTGCGCTACACTAGTGCAGCTCAAAAGTCAATATCTGCTTGACATGCTGCAGAGAGTCCTCAAGCGCACTGGGAGTCCAGCTCCTCAAAAATGTGCTTTCCCTTTTCTTCCAGATGATGAAGTGCAGAAAGAAAAAAAGATGAGACACTGGTGGACCCAGCAATATATCAAGCTCTTAATTTATTTCTGAGTAGTAGTATTTTGAATCCTTTTGTAAGAATTCTAGAGCATGAATGTTCAGGCAGGGAGCTAAGATTTGCAGTGTACCTGCCAAGCACTCTGTACCATGCTAAACACCTCTCAGATGAGCATCTGATTTAATGCCCATGGTCTATTAGGGAAACCATAATTTCCTCCTTGTGTTTTGGGGGTAATATGGCTTTACCTGTGTCCCCACCCAAATCTCATCTTGAATTGTACCTCCCATAATTCCTGCATGTTGTGGGAGGAAACCAGTGGCGGATAACTGAATCAGGGGGGCAGCTCCCCCATACTGTTCTCATGAGATCTGGTGGTTTTATAAGGGGAAACCCCTTTCACTTGGCTCTCATTCTTTCTTGCCTGCCACCATGTAAGACGTGCCTTTCACCTTCCACCATGATTGTGGGGCCTCCCTAGCCACATGGAACTGTGAGTCCATTAAACCTCTTTTTCTTTATAAATTACCCAGTCTCGGGTATGTCTTTATCAGCAGCGTGAAAACAGTCTAATACAAGGGGAAAGTCCTCAGTTTGACACACCACTCTTGGCCCTCCTCCCCTCCTTACACCCTCCAAGACAGGAAGAATTACTTAATTGATGAGGGATTTCGGGAGAAGAACAGAGTATACGTGGCTTTGTCCCTTTCTCTGCTTCTCTTTGGGATGGACCCGCTTGCAGAGTGTCTCCATTCAGCTCTGTCCTTCTACTCCTTAAGTTTAACTGCAGCAGGCTCTGCTCCTTCTGGGACCACTAAGTGGTAGTGTGCTTTTCATCTCCACTTGCCTGTGTCTGAGAAGATAGGCTGTCTCCGTCCGGTTTCGGTGTTCCACAGCTCACTGTTGCTGGCTTGCCAAGAACCCAAGCACGTCCTCCAGCCTCGCTTATGAAAGTCCTAAAGGTGGTGTTTTCATCTCCATCTACCTGACTCCTGTGTCCTTTTCTCAATTAGTGTCAAACTTCATCAAGGAACAAAGATTTGATGTGTTCATACATCTCCAAACCCCAACACAATCCTATAAGATAGATATTATTAATGTCCCTTTTCAAAGGAAATAGAAGACAGAGGTTGAGTCATTTGCCCAAAGAAACCCATATGTAGTAGGCAGAGTATATACTCCCAGATATTGATTCCAGAACCTGTGTTTTTAACCATTAATCTTTCTTTCTTATTTTAATCTCATGCCAAGTCCATTTGAAGGATTATATCTATATCAGAGGGAAAATAAAACTTAAGGATCTTCCACACAGTTATTAAAAGCCAAATTTGTGTGATTTCAAAGCATTGCTACTTTTTATTCTATTGGGATACACTGTGGGTTCTACATTTTAATTTTTTTATTGATGTCTTGCACATCGAGGTGATCTGAGGTCCTCAGACCACATCACAGACCCATCTTCTGTGAATGTTGAGATCAGGAGCCTCATTGAATAAAGGAAACATGTCTGGCCCTATAATGCAGGTCTCCTTGACATACTGACAGATTGTAAGGGCAAATGAGATATTCCAAACGAAAGATATTCTACTACGCCCCTCAGTGAGGATGATGACTTGGGAATCTCCAGTGGCTGCACCAAGAAGTAACTGCTGATAAACCCAGACAGGGTCAAGTTTTCCAAAGATAAATCATTGGAGCATAAGGAGGAGGCAGTTGACTGATGGCCTCTCCAACTCCCCGTTCTAGTGCTTTCTTCTTTTTTTTTTTTTTTTTTTTGAGATGGAGTCTCACTCTGTCACCCAGGGTGGAGTGCAGTGGCACAATCCAGCTCACTGCAAGCTCCACCTCCCAGGTTCCAGCAATTCTTCTGCCTCAGCCTCCCAAGTAGCTGGGATTACAGGCATGCACCACCATACCCGGCTAATTTTTGTATTTTTAGTGGAGACAGGGTCTCACCATCTTGGCCAGGCTGGTCTTGAATGCCTCACCTCGTGATCCACCCGCCTCGGCCTCGCAAAGTGCTGGGATTACAGGCGTGAGCCACCGCGCCCGGCCTCTAGTGCCTTCTTCTACCACATTGATTTCAGCAATGCCGTGATAAGCTTGAACAGTGCCAGGGTAGCAGATACGACACCCATATGCCACAAAAACTCAAATGTAAAAGAAAAAGTCATTTTCTTTAATTGTATGAAATTCAGTTTAATTTAATTTCTGTCAAGCTCCTCAGGCAAAAATGATAGAAGAAAACTAATCTTAGTAAATGTAGGTGAGTTTATTGACTTCAGCATTTATTTATCCTATCTTCTTCAGGGTTGCATCCAAGTTCCAAGGATGGTAGGGTGGGGGGATCTAACTCTTGGCAATCATCTGTCTTCTTCAGCATCATCTATGCAGTCTCATTCCTGTGGGTCCCTGGTCAAAAGTATCTGTCCCTGCTCCCATTCGGGAAGTCTCCAGCAAAGGTAAATGATGGTCACTACAATTGTCCTCCCTGGGGCTGTGGAAAATTCACTGGAGCTGTCTCAAGCCTTCTGTGCCTCAACAGGCCTCATCACTGTGGCTGCCACTGCCCATGGTACCCACCCAAGCACAGGGATAATCTAGGACCCAGAGCTCTCCTAGGACCCAGCAAGGAATGGAAGGATGGGAGGAATGAGTCCCCTCTGTTCCAGATCTCCAAGTGTATCCAGAGGGTCTATCACTGAAGCTCCACAGGGGAGGAGCAGCAGAGGACAAGGATACTTCTTGGAGTCCCACCAGGCTCTAGCTTCTCCTCTCACACTCCCCATCTTTGTCTAACCCAGGGAATTAGTACCTCTTCTAGATGAGACGAGTCAGTCTCTTGGATCTTCTTCCTCTCCCTGACCTCAGCTTTGTAAACTCACAAAAACTCACTCAAGTACAAAATGCAATGCCTTTGTGCCACTCTGACAACCCTCCGCCAGGAAAATGAGTGCTGCATAGCTCAGTTTGAATGGATCAGATCGGTGGTGATAATGATGGAGTTAAAAGGGATTATAGGATATTTTTTAAACATATATAACAAATGCCCATAAAAACATCTGTTCAAGAATTTCCATAGTATTATTTAAAATAACCCTGTATTAGTTATCCACTGCTGCATAATGAATTTCTCCAAAACTTAGTCCCTTAAACAACCATCTGTATTGTCTCAGTTTCTGCTTAGCTGGGTCCTCTTGCTCGGGGTTTCTCACAAGGCTGCAATTACCGTGCTGGTCAGGGAAGCTATCATCTCAAAGCTCCACTGGAAAGGGATGTGCTTCTAAACTCACTCATGTGGCTACATCAGGGCTCAGTTCCTCACAGGCTGTCAGACTGAGGGCCTCAGTTCTTCCCTGGCTGCTGGTTATGTGTCTTCCTCAGTTCCCTGCCACATGCAACTCTGGCTTACAACACTGTGGCTGTTTTCATCAGAATGGGTGAATGGGAAAGTAAAAATAAGTGAGAAAGCAGAAGTCACAGCTCTTCAACACCTAACCTCAGAGCTGACATCTCATCCCTTTTTTCAGTATTCTCCTTGTTAGAAGCAAGGCAGTGGGTGTGGCCCACACACAAAGGGAGGAGATTACACAAAGATACAAATACCTGCAGGAGTGGACCACTGGGAGCCATTTCAGACTAAACTGGAAGCAACCCAGACGCCCCTGGGTGAATGGATAAGCAACATGTATTCACACAATAACATAGCACTCAGCAGTTTAAAGGAAGAAACTACGAATGGACCCATAACGTGGATGAACGTCTAAAACGTTATGGTGAGTGGAAGCCAGACACAAAAGAGTACACACTTTAGGATTCAATGTTATGAAGTTTTAGAACAGGTTGCCTCTGGAGAGGAATTGACTGGAAAGGAGCACAAAAGAACCTTCTAGAATGAAAGATATCTTGACCCGGGGGTGCTTATGTGGGTATATTCATATGTCAAGACTCATACAACTGTACAGTTAAAAGCTCTACATTTAGCACATGTAAATTATGCTTCAGTTTATACTTTTTACAAGGCTTCTATCGGTACCTCACAATATTATTCCACCACACCAGTAGACTCCAGTTCTCCCTGCCAGGTAAGGAAGTATGGCTGCAGATCAGACTTACTTCCTGGGTGGCCTTGGGCAACCTCTTAAACTCCTCTGAGCTTATCCCTCTAGCAAGCATTTGCATTCTATGTGAAGCTTGTGGGAGATAAAGAAGAAACAGAACTCAGTCAGCTCTCTCTAAGCGCCTATGGCCTAATGGGAGAGACACATATACAAATGAACATAAGGCTGGGAGCTATGAGTGCTGGGATGGATTAGTCATGTCTGCCCTGGGCATGGAATACAAAAGTGGTATTTGTCATCCCTGCTCTATGGGATTAGGAGGCTTAAATGGAGTGTCTGTTTCCCAGTTTCTGTTAAATCTGGTGGCAAGACCTCCCTACTGCCTTGTTCAATGTAATTTAATTCAATAGACGTTTGTTGGTTGCTTTCTGAGTGTCAGGCATTTATATTCAAAAACTCTTTAATTTCTATTACAGGTGCATATGGCCATTATGATCATCAGTCTTGGCTTGGTTTAGAGATGCTTTCTGGAGGATTTTACTATGAACTCCCCATATAGGGCAACCCCACATGTCATTTTTCAATCCTTAAAAATTCGACACAGACTACTGGCAATATATGGCAATATAGAATCTGAATTTTTCTCTGGGGTTATTGACTCTACTTATGAAATCTGAATTTCTGAATTAGTAAAGGTGTGGCTGAGAAGCCCCTTTACAATGATTCCACGGCTTCATCAAACACCCTGCTGTATATGAAGCTAAGCTTTCCTGTGCTGTTGCACTACGTTCTCACCACTACCCATGGTCTCTGTCATCTCCATGAATCCCATTTTGCAGATGAGGAAATTAAAGCCTAGAAAAGTTAGGGGTTTGCTAATGACCCAGGGCTATAAGTGACAGAGCTGAGCCTCAATCTGTATAATCTCCCCTGCCTTATTATAACACAGTCTTTACGGCTCAAAAAAAAAAAAAAAAAAAAATTCTGAGCTAAGCCTTTCTTTCTGAGCACTGCAAAGTCCTAAACATCATGCTCACTGAATGTCAGTTTCCCCAGTTTGATCAAAGCATTGCCACTATGTGAACTTGGACAAGTCATTTCCCTCTTGGGGCCCTGGTTTCCTCATCTGTGAAATGTGGGTAATCAATTTCATGACATAGAGTTTCTCAAACAACATTTTATGGTGCACATTTCCAAATCAAGATGGTAGATCTCTAAGAAAATTTATGCATACCTCACCTGAGGCATATATTAATTTAATAACACTCCCTCGTAGATGGTTGGTTATCATTTTTTCCCAGTGCCAAGTGGGAAAATGATCCTTTTTCAAGGTCATTAAAAGTAGAGGCCAAATGAATCATATTTTCAAGACTTCATGCCACTGCCTTCCTCAGCACTAATGTATCCTAAAAGCAATATTTAGCGTCTGGATTTTGAGGACCTGGAACTGAATTACATTTCTAAATCAAAATGTAGGAAAGTTCACATTCAGAAGGATTTTACCATAATCCGATAGTACCTTAATGGGCCTTTAAGTCTCAAACCACATTTTAACCTCTGAATTCTCAGAGAGAGCTTGGTCATATCATTTTTCAATACAGACATTTCATGGTTTATTGATTTTATCCAGGAATAAGAAAGGGCACTTATGGAAAAAAGGAATTTGGCTTAATTTCTAAAACTAAATGGATCCTGGGCTGGGAGGTTTAAAGAAGTCTTGTATGCTAAACGCAATGCTGAATGAATTACATATAAACAACTGAACCCGTGTGAACAGTGACGATTGTTTCCTTTACAGAAGATCACAATAGCTGCACTTCATTGAGGACAAGAGGATTTCTCCATTGTGAAAGGCTAAACTGCAAGATGAGTGTGTTGAGTTTTGAGCAGCTAGAATATTTCTCCCTTCACTGTTTTGAGTTTTGAAAGAAGAAAGCAAACAAGGGGTAGGAGAAAGTAGGAAAGAAGAAACTGAAGGAAGTGCACTTATGGGTGGAGCTGAGCTGCTTCCTGGGCCCTAGTCTGCCCACGTGGTTTGATTTTTCCTTAGGCATCTTGACAATGGCTCCCTTTATTTGAACCTTTCTTGATTAGATTAATGAAGCAGAGCTACTACAAAAACGAAGAAGGTAAAAGGGGAGATAGAAGAATAAAACCTTGGCCTTGGAAGGGACTTCAGAAACCTACACCTTTTAGATATTTTCATTTACAGATAAGAAAACCAAGACAACTGAAGACCAAGAGGTGAAGTGATTGTCTTCAGCCTCTCAACTTGGAAGTGGCACAATTGGTACAAAATGTTGATCTACCTTTTCCAGGCAGCCACTTGTCCCAGAGCATCCCATGATAGCATCTAATATTGTACCCACAACCATCCTTGAACATTACAAAAATCTTAGGTCTCTGTTCAAACAACAAAAGGTTAATATAGAAGAGACTTCAGATCCTAACAATACGATGAACTGAGTTGAGAGATAAGAATCAGAACCAAGTTAGCCACTCACATTCAATAACTACAAGTTATCAATAGGTGCCAGCAAGATACCCTTTCTTAGTAGAGGAAGGTCAATATCACATCATTTAATCACAATAATCAAATACCTTTTTAGCACCTGCCATGTGTCATGGGAAGAGAGGGAGGCAGGAAGAGGAGAAGGGAAGCAGAATCGGGGGAAGAAAGACTTATTTACAAGACTCAGTGGCTATTTAGTAGCCAGAACTCACACCTACAGAGACCTGTGATGAACAGTCTCACTATTACAGCGCAGAAGCAATGGATATATTTCTGTATTATAACAACTATAGAGGAAACCACAGACAAAAATCCAGAACCTCTGCTGACAACAGACAGTGCACAACACCCAAGTCAAGTGATCAGAGATGTTTTTGTAGATTATCTGAGACCAGAAATCCAAATGGAGAAGTCAAATGTAAACAGCTGAGTGGTAAAAAAAAAAAAAAAAAATTCACCACTCTTTACTTCTGCCAACAAGCAAAACCTCCATTTACTGATTCAGCAAGCATGTTTCAAGTGCCTGCTTTATGCTGGGTCCTGCTAGAGACTGCAGATGAATCTGTAAACAAGGCCAACAAGCTCTGTGTCATCATGGAGCTGACAGCTTAGAGGGCGAGACAGACACAATACAGAGGTACCAAAAGAGAAAACTTGGTCTTTCTAAAGGGGTGATGTTTCATGCAAGACCTGAAGCAGGAGAAGGTGCCATCCCTGGGGGGAATGCAAGAAGCTGCATCCCAGGCAGAGGATGAGCCAGCAGGTGCAAAGTTCCAAAAGTGGGAGACGGCTGGGTGTGCTCAGGAGCTGCAGGAAGGTAAGTGGGGAGAAGAGAGAGGCCAGCGTATAAGATGAGGCTGGAGCGCTGTGGGCCTGGGTGGGGAGTTTGGATTTTATTCCAAGCACAATGGGAGCCCATTGAAGGGTTTAGTAACAGTCAATAGAAAGGAGCACAAAAGGCCTATTTGAGGGCTCAGCACAGCCCCGTAAGCCCTGCATTCAGGACCTCACTAAGCACTCACTGTATTGTCTCCACGGACTCTTTTCACAACAGTCTCTCAGCCCTTGATTTTCTCAGTTCTTTCTCTCCATGGCTCTCTTATGGCTCCAAAATGAACAGGAACAAGGGAGAAAGAAGAAAAGCCCCCAGCCCCCAGGGGCCCACTGGTCTGCCGCACTTGGTGTGCAGACGCAGGGCACACAGCAAAGCGGGGAAAGTGCTGGAGGTCCAACTCCCTGAGCGGCCCCTGTGGGAGGAGGTGGGGGGAGGTGAGAAGAGAGGGCCAAATAACCAGGTCCCGCACCTTTGCAAATGCCAGCTCCCTGGGATCTCTCCTTCAGAGGCATGGGGAAATAAAGGCCCCAGCAGCAGAAAGTCTGAGCTGTGTCACTTGGCAGGAGCCTCTGGGACTGGGAAGAGCACGGGATCTGGAGTCAGAGAGCCCCCTTTCAGTCCTGATTCTGGCTGTGTGACATGTGTGACAAAGGCTATCCTGGACAGGCTCAGTTTGCCCTCCAGATACACTCTCTATTCTCTTGCACCCACTCTAGGCCCAGAAGCCTGGCTCCCCCACCCTCCGGCTTCCACTCAGCTTTGGCCAATGGGAGGCATTGGCAGGAGGCTGGAGGGTGGGAGGAAAGGGAGATCCTGGTATTTGTTGCCCCAGCTCCCTTCCCCCAGGCTGTAGATTATAGCTGGTGTGTTTATTTTCTGAAGGTCTTGGCTCCTGCCAGGGAGCCCTGTCCCACAGCACTCTCCGGATCCCAGCAGCAGCGACTTCCCTTCACCCCTGCAGGCCCAGGAGTAGTGGTGGCTTCCTGCTGATGCAAGCTCTGGGTGCCTCCCCATCCCTCACTGCCTTCCTCACTCCTGCTCCCAACTTCAGCATTACTGCCATCATTTGAGGGGACCATCTATTTCCTCCCCATTCCCCAAACGATCCAGTGGGCAGTTACTTTGAGTCTCTGAGATTCCATTTTCCCCATTAGTAGCATTCCTTTAGAGAAATTCTTGTGGAAAGTAAATCAAGCAAAGTAATGCACAAGAATGTCCACAATATCAAAAAGGTAGAAACCCCAAAGGTCCATCGATAGATGAATGCATAAAGAAACTGTGGTTCATACATGCAGCGGAATATTACTCGGCCTTAAAAAGGAATGAAGCACTGATACATGCTACAATGGTGGATGAACCTTGCAAACATTATGCTAAACAAAAGAAGCCATGTGCAGAAAGAATCACATATTGTATGATTCTATTTTTCAGAATAAACCACAGAGACAGAGTACAGATTGGTGGCTGCCACGGGCTCAGGGCTTACATACAGAAACTGCTTAAGGGATAAGGGGTTTTACTTTGGAGTGATGGGAATGTTTTGGAACTATATCAAGATGATGGTGGCATCATATTGTGAATGTGCTAAATGCCACCAAATTGTTCACTTTAAAATGGTTACTTTTATGTTAGGTGAATTCCACTTCAATAAATTCTCTTTCTAAAAAAGGAACATTCAAAAGGAAAACCCACCCAAGCTTTCAAATGGAAAAAGGAAAATCCACCAAAAACTAGAAAATGTTAAACATAATAGATAACAGAATTTTTCTGATCATAATAAAAAAATCTATATAGCTAATGAAACAACACATACATAACAAGACAAAGCTTTAATGTAACTAACACAAGAGCAAAATGAAAGGGCCAGGCTATGAGACGGTTGGGTTGAGACGGGAAGAGATTTCAGTTAGTGGCAAGAGCCAGGTCTTTGTCTGAAGAATGAACGTCAGGGCTTTCCAGGCCAGAGGAGGTCACAAATAAAGTTTCTAAGGTAAAAGTGTCAAAGCCTTGGAAAATGGGGGGTGAGCAGTCTGTAGGCACAGAGGGAAGAGGAGATGGAGAGTAGGGAAAGTTGGCCAAAGCCAAATTATCCAGACTCTCAAAGAGTATGTCCAAGCTTTCTCCTAGAGGGGAACAGGGCATCTTGCTAGTGTTTTGAGCAGAAAGCTGGCATGAATCAAGGGTAATTTTAGGAAGATTTCTGTGACAGCATCTGTGAAACTGGAGGGGACAGGATTAGAAATGATTAGGTAGTTGTCCTACACTCATAAAGTACCAGTCAAGGTGGCAAAGTGGCAGTTGGAATTGGGAATGAAAAAAAAAA
>NW_012108697.1:2394700-2397752 GCF_000951045.1 Mandrillus leucophaeus
ACTTCATTGTATTAATTTCCTTAAGACAACAAAAGTGAGTCTCACAGTTCCAGAGTCTAGAGTTCCAGTGTCACGGTGTTGGCAGGGTCATTCTCTCCGAGAGCTCCACAGAGGCTCCCTGCTTACCTCTTCGTAGCTCCTTGCTGTTGCCAGCAATTCTTGGCATCTCTAGCTTGCAGCTGAAACACACCAATCTCTGCCTCGGACGTCACGTGGCATTTTCTCTGTGTCTACATCATCTTCCGTGTGTGTGTGTGTCTGTGTCTGTGTCTCTTCTCCTCTTATAAGACACGGGTCATATTGGATCAAGGGCTCACTCTACTCCCGTATGCCATCTTAACTAATTACACATACTACACATCTACTACATACATCGGTCTTTCCAAGTGCTTACTTGGAACCACATCATGAGGTTCCAGAAAGGATATGAATTCTTGAGGGATACTATTCAACCCAGTGCAACCACTTTCAGAATAATAAAGGCAAACACTTACGTAATACTACGAGTGAGCCACTCTGATATCTGTGATTTATACACACTGACCTGCTTTATCCTTGGGACAACCCTAAAGGGTAGGTATTATGATAATCACCAGCCTGCATGTGAGGAAATTGGCCCATAGAGTGCCTAAGTTACTTGCTCAGTCATTCAGTGAATAAGTAGCAGGGTGAGGATTTGAACCCAGGTGGAAATTTCCAGAATCTGTCCTCTCAATGTTATATTCAAATTATTTTTCAGAAAAGTGGTGTGGTCAACTGCCTAAAACATGCCTACCTATAGAGACCAGGAACTTTATAATAAAAATAGAAGTAACCAACAGTTCAATAAGAGCTAATGTTTACTGAGGCCCTCATTGTGAAAAGTGCTTTGGTGGTTGGAAGCAGACACCGTCAATATTCTCATTTTACAGGGGAGGAAACTGAGATCTTGAGAGGGTAAGTATATTGCCCATGGTAACACAGCTAGTAATCTGTGGAGTAGATTTCTCAAGTATGTTCATAATCAGTATTTTATGTTGGTGGCCAAACCCTCCTATCCACCTTGGGAACTTGGGGACATCTTAATATACCACCAAAAATCCCATTTGCAATGGATCATCCCAGGCTGGAAAACTGGCTTTTCGAGGAAACAAACACAGCTCTGATTTGTAGCATTTGCTGATTTCCACGGTGCAAATACTCCCACCGTGGCCAATTTCAAGCAGGAATGTGATGTCACTGAGCCCAGGGTTGGGAAGAGATGTGTACAATCAGCTCTCACGAGCCTGTCAAGCTGACTCAGTCATGCCCCCGCCCCAGGGATCTTGTGTAAAAGGGTGATGTGGACCCTTGAAAGTAAACAAAGCTCCCGGTCTCCTGGATCAAGACTCAAACAAAGATTCCTTTAGCTTTTAGGGCAAACAGGGAACGTTGGCCCCTTCAGTGGGGGCAATTTCCTGAGCAGGCATGGAATGTGCTTGGTATTACCCCTAAGTTGTCCATGACACTTACCTTGCATGATTTTTATGAGCATTAAGAGGTAATGTTTGTGCTTAGTATGTAGGAAATGCTTAATAATTAAATCACGATCACATTGTTATTATGAAGTCATTATAATAGAACTTCACATGAAAACTTCCAGCAATTATAATTTAAGTTTTAGGATATTCCAGAGTTGAAGATTAGATAAGGAAGATTTACCCTCATTGGACAGTTGAGGAAACTGAGGCAAAGACAGGAGAAGTGACTTGCCTAAAAGCACGCAGTAGACAGAGCCAACCCAGAACCTGGATCACCTGAACCAAGGACAAAAGACGGCAAAGTCAACTTTGAGGCAGTTCATCTCATCCAAGTGGCAGAGCATGGAGCAAGCCCAGCAAGATAAAGTAAATCTGAAAATCTGGGAAATGAAGTCCAAGGTAGAAGTCCAGAGGGAAACAGGTATTTGTGCTCTGATCTTTCTGCCCAGTGCTGCCTATCTCACCCACACACATCTCTCTACTGCTAGTAGAGGAGCAATGTGGCATGACTGCAGATGCCAGAGAATTTGGAGGGCAAAGATCTTTCTGTGAATAGTGACCCTATAAGGAGAAACTTTTTAATCCTTCCCACACTCCCAGTCTTTCATTTCCTCCATCCCGGCTCTCAACATAGTTTTATCATTCATTTTGTTTGACTGAATTTTGAGGCGATTACACTCACAGGAAGATGCAAATGGCACATAGAGTAGTCCCTTCAGTCCTTCACTCAGCTTCCTCCTGCTGTGACATCATTTCTGACTCTTGTACAACATCAAAACCGGAAAATAGACATAGTGAAATACTGTTGACTAGACTACAGACCTTGTTCAGTTTTCACCAGTTTTTGCATGCGCATGTGTGCGTATGTTTGCTAGTTCAATGCAATTCGATCCTTCATATAGATTTGCATAACCACCGCCAAATAGGATACACAACAATCTCTTCACTCCAAGGAAACTCCCTCTTGCTACCCTTTACATATCCATCCTCCCATTCCTGTCTCTGTCCCCCGGCAACCACTAACCTCCATCTCTATGATTTTGTTATTTGGTGTATGTTACAGAAATGGAATCGTATAATATGAAGCCTTTGGGAATTGGCCTTTTTTCACTCAGCACAATGCCGTTATCCATGTTATTGCATATTATGGGCTGAATTATGTCCCACCCAAAATTCAGATGTTGAAGTCTCAACTCCCAGTAGCTCAGAATGTGAACTTATTTGTAAACAGAGTCATAGCAAATACAATTAGCTAAGATGAGGTCAGACTGGAGTAGAGTGGGCTCCTAATCCAATATGGCTGGTGTTTTATAAAAGAGAGATTTGGACACATACACCTCACAGACAAAACAGCATGCAAAGACTGGAGTTATACTGCCCCAGCCAAGGAACTACCAGAAGCCTTCCCTAGTGCCTTCAGAGAGAGCATGACCTCATGTACTCCAGACACTTTGATCTCAAACTTCTAGCTTCCCGGACAGTGAAACAAATTTCTGTTGTTTAGGCTGCTTCATTTGTGGTACTTTGTTATGACAGCACTAGCAAACTAGTAC
>NW_012108697.1:2399849-2400998 GCF_000951045.1 Mandrillus leucophaeus
TTTTTTTTTTTTTTTTTTTAAGAGGCAGGCTCTCACTCTGTCACCCAGACTCTGTCACCCAGGCTGGAGTGCAGTAGTATGATCATATTAATAGTTCACCGCATCCTCAATCTTCCAGCCTTAAGCGATGCTCCCACCTCAGTCTCCCGAGTAGCTGGGACTACAGGTGCACACCACCAGGCCTGGCTAATTGGATTTATTTCACTTTAAAAGCCAAATGGATGGACTGATGGTGAGGCAGTCACGTTTACAGTGCAGTATTTCCCAAACTACATCCCAAGGAAGCTTTTCCAAGTAGATTTGAACAATGCCTTGTTAAACAAAATCAAACAGGTTTGTTTACCACAGCATTTCTTGAAAGCTTAAAGCTACAAACATACGTCTGTAAATATCCAGGAATAGAGCTGCCAGATTTAGGAGGGCGGGGGAGGACACTCTGTTCAATTTGAATTGTATGGTATACTCTTACACTGAAAAACTATTTGTTATTTATCTGAAATTCTCATTTAACCAGGTGTTTGTATTTTATTTGGCATTCCTAAGGAGGGAGCCATAATCTACAGCTGTTCTCAAACATATTTTTATCATAAAACTCCTTTTCATGGCACATGCATGGGACAGGTATCCACACTTCAGGCCACACTTTAGCAAACACTGGTATAGTGGCAAATCCATTTACGCCCGAGTCAGGCAGAAAGGGATCAAATAAAATCTCAACCCTGACTCTGGGTGTGTGACCTTGGGTAAGACCAGTACCGGGAACATGCATTTCTCTTCTGTAAGTGCTGGTGAGCGCGTGATGCCACCGTGCTATGGGGATGGCATCAGTGTGTGGCATGTGGGAATAGGACTTATAAAAGCTATGCCTTCCACCATTAAAAACAAAGAAGTCAGCAAAATATATTTTTTGGCAAAGAAAGGCAGCATCTCAGAGAGTGAAAGGCAAAATAAGTGAATGCTTTAAGGCCACTTGCAAACTCAGATTTGTCTTTCAAGTTGGTATATGTGTTTGTCATCTTTCCAGGTGAGACCTCCGAGGGTAGTCCAGAGAGCCGCATAGGAGTGTTGTGAAACCCGAGTAAGCTTCTGGCAGGACACATGCACCAAGCTCTGTTTTGTAGCTGCAGAAATGAGGAATTCAGGGCCATG
>NW_012108697.1:2406743-2408513 GCF_000951045.1 Mandrillus leucophaeus
TGTTACATATATATACATGTGCCATGTTGGTGTGCTGCACCCATTAACTCATCATTTACATTAGGTATATCTCCTAATGCTATCCCTCCCAACTTTGTTCCTTTTTATTACTGAGTGGAGTTGCAATATATGGATACATGAGAGTTTTTTTCAACCATTCATCCATTGAAGGCCATTTCGATTGTTTCCAGTTCTAGGCTATTATAAATAAAGCTGTTATGAATATTCATGTACAGGTTTTTGTCTGAAAATAGGTTTTGAAAATAGGTTTTTATTTCTCTGAGAAAAATGTCCAAGAGTGTAACTACTGGGAATTAAGACAAACATATACTTAGTTGATAAGAAACTGCCACACAATTTTCCCATATCATTAATTTTTATAATGAGTAGACTCTCTCCAACCTCTGATAAGCACTCCTTCCATTTTTAAAAATAGCAATAGACTCTTGCAGGGAAGTTAGGAGGAGGGAGTGGATGGAGTTGCATCTAGAAAACATGCAAATGCAACAGAAATATGGCATTCTGATAACTTATGCTACTGAAAATGGCAAAGTGGATCAACTAAAAAGAGCCACAGTCAATCTTGGTTATCTAAATGAATTCAGCAATTCAATAATCATTAATTCAACGCTTGCCACGTGCTGGCACTAACCTGGATTCTGGAAAGACCACACAAACTAGGATGGAGCCTTGTTCCTGAAAATCACTCTTCCTCCTGTGAGAGACAGACGCGTACACAAATAACCATCATGCCGCCGAGTATGATGAGGGGCAGGGAACTGGGAAACACACACAATCCCAAACAGCAGATAAGACCCATATTACACTGAGTGTACGGGACAGCCTTGCTGCCCTCCCAATTTCTTCTTACTTAGCATGTTATTGTCTGATATACGAGCAAGCAGCTTGGAGATAAGGTTGAGATGAAAAATGAATTCTGGACAAACCAGAAAGTGAACATCAAGACTTAGCAACACTTTTTGAAGGTCTGAGCACCTGGAAACAGAGTATGGCAGTTGGATTAGTCACAAAAACAAGAAGTGTTTACGGGATTATCTGGCTTCTGCGCCTGGGTGAACCCATCCACTTAGGGATGGCCTACCTCTCACACTTCCGAGGGCTTCTTGCAGGGGAATACAATCACTGCCAGCCAGTTTTCTTTGTCAATCCATCACTTTTTTCCCTCACTGCCCTGCAAAGGAATAAAGCTTAAGGAATTCAGTCTGGGCCCTGATTAAGGGCTTATGGGCAAGCCCTTGGCCTTCACTCTCTCCTCTGAACTGAGAGCTTTTAAGGTCCAAACAGGACTGACTTGGCATTTAATCAACAAAGCTCTTTTAAATAAAGTGAATAGGTTTCACTTGTCCTAACCTGAGAACAGGAATTTTATTGACCTAAAACACCTCCATAAATGCTTTACCCCTTGACTTGACCTTTGTAAGTTTTAGCCTGAGCACAGGATGGTACTTGGCTTTCGAGTATTGATGTTCTTGGCCTTTCTTCTGTCCACATGACAGGTAGGGGGCCAAGAGAGTCATAATGATGGGCTTAGTGTGAAGATAGATTTCTGAGATCACACACCAGAAATGGAATAGGATACAAACTTCTAGTTACCCCGATATCCATTTCTCTCTTTGCTCTATGGAAAGAGAATCTTGGAGTTTTCACTGGGCATGGGAGCCATGGGTAATAATTTCCCAGATTTCCCTGCATCTGGCCTGGTCACATGACTAAGCTCTAGCCAATGGGATGTGAACAGAAATGATGCCC
>NW_012108697.1:2408563-2452574 GCF_000951045.1 Mandrillus leucophaeus
TACTTGGCTTTCGAGTATTGATGTTCTTGGCCTTTCTTCTGTCCACATGACAGGTAGGGGGCCAAGAGAGTCATAATGATGGGCTTAGTGTGAAGATAGATTTCTGAGATCACACACCAGAAATGGAATAGGATACAAACTTCTAGTTACCCCGATATCCATTTCTCTCTTTGCTCTATGGAAAGAGAATCTTGGAGTTTTCACTGGGCATGGGAGCCATGGGTAATAATTTCCCAGATTTCCCTGCATCTGGCCTGGTCACATGACTAAGCTCTAGCCAATGGGATGTGAACAGAAATGATGCCCGGAACTTCCGGGCCATAGCCGCAAAGGAAAGGGGTGTGTGCTCTTCTGTCTGTGTCTGTCTTGTCTCAGGCAAAGCCGACGTAGTGGAGAGCCATTTTAAAGCATACATTCAAGGACACTTTCTGAATTGTGGAACAAGATGGGAAGATCCTGGGTCCTCACCTCTGTGGAGTCACCTCAGCCACCAACTGCTGTTAAAAGAAAAACCTGGGCCAGGCGCGGTGGCTCATGTCCGTAATCCCAGCACTTTGGGAGGCCAAGGCAGGCCGATCACCTGAGCTCAGGAGTTCTAGACCAGCTTGGGTAACATGGCAAAACCCCATCTCTATCGAAAATACAAAAATTAGCCGAGCACAGTGGGACATACTTATGGTCCCAGCTACTCAAGAGGCTGACATGGGAGGATGACTTGAGCCTGGGAGGCGGACATTGCAGTGAGCTGTGACTGCACCACTGAACTCCAGCCTGGGCAACAGGGCAAGATCCGGTCTCAAAAAAGAAAGAAAGAGAAAGAGAGAGAGAGAGAAAGACAGAGAGAGATTAGACAAACTCCATTGAACAGAGTTTAATCGAGCAAAGAATGATTCACAAGTTGGGCAGCCCCCTAATCAGAATAGGTTCAGAGAGGCTCCAGCGCAGCGACATGAGGATGAACATTTATGGACCAAAAAAAAAGAAGAGAGAGAAAGTGATGTTCCGAAAACGGAAGTCAGGTTTAGAAACAGCTGGATTGTTTAAAGTTTCACATTTGCCTTATTTGAACATGGTTTGTAACAGTTGACCAAGTTTGATTGGCCAAGACTTGGTGATTGGCACAAGAGTAGGTTACAGTCTGTTTAGATATCCAGTTAGGTTACAGTTCACTGTGCACAAACTTTAGGCTGAACTTAAAATACATAAGGAGACAGCTTTAGGCTAATTGAACACTGCTTATTCTGGGGGAGTCTTGTGACAGCACAATTAATTTCCGTCTTTCTTATTTGAGTCAATGGTATTTTGGTCTTTAAAATAGCAATTAAATTTGTATTCTGCTAATACGTAGAATAACTTCAAGGGAGGGGACCAACTGATGTTGTGGGATGGAAAGAATAGAGAAAACAGGGAAGCAGGCAAGGGTCTCAAAGTGGAAAAGCAAGTGACTGGGAATGGCACTGTCAAGTGTAACAGATGGCTCACTAGCATTGCAGCACATAGTAGCCACTCAATTAATGTTTGCTGACTGAAAGGTTTTTATATCACTCCAATGCAACATCCCATTTCTTGCTTCCTTTACCCATGTTTTCCCCATAGCTAGGAATCCCCTCCTCACCCTCACCATCTCCAGCCGATGGATGAATTCTACTGGTCCTTCAGATTTCCTGTTGGATAGAAATGTCACATGTTGCTTTCGCAGGGAGAGGTCATCTCTGGGTGAGATGGCTCTTCTGCATACACCCCTCAGCACCTCCCCTGCAAGTCTACCTGCCTGCCTATTTGTGCAGCTCCTCCTCCAGACTGAGAATCTCAAGAGGACAGGGACCACGCCTGACTGTTAGCCACTGTATCCCCAAGGCCAGCTTCAAGCTGCACATAGGCTGGTCATCGACATTTGATGAAGCCCTATGCCAGACACTGGCTTTCAGAGGAGCTGGTTAGACAACAATGACCTGGGAATTTGGGAGGTGTCAGTTCACGTTAGTTCCTCTCTAGCAATCCCTGCCTTTTGGGGAGTCCCAGCCAGGCGCCCAAATACCTCTGTCCTTGGGGGAAACCACCAGAGACCTCACCTGCCAGCAGGGGCTGCTCACCACTTAACGATCCTTACCAGCAGCCTTCCTCTCTCGCCTTCCCCCTCGTGGCCGCCTTCCTCTCTCACCTTCCCCCTCGTTCAGGTGGCTGTAGTTGAGTTGGGGGTTTGTTTTTCTCTATTTCCTTCTCACTTTCTGCCTTGGCTTTTATGTTTCCAATTGTCATTCCGCTGTTTAGTGCCAAGTCCCACTGCGCACAGCACTCTGGCCGCCCACCTGCCTCTGATGAGTGCGCCGCACCCGGCTCCTCCGCTCCCGGCGCCTGCAGCGCCAAATGAAAGCTGTGCTTTTATCACCAGGCCCCCTTTGCCTCCAATTTTTTCATATCTTATTAAGGCTCAAACCGGTTTGAGCAATTTCTTCAAAAGCCACACAGATTATTCAAAACAACAACAATAGGGAAGGAATAAAAGCAGCTAAACTGCAAAAATTATCTGGTACGTTCGACACTTCGGTCTCTTGCTCTCTCTGACAATCATGTCACCTGACAGGGAGCAGGCAAAGAAGACGCACTAGAAAACTGCCCCATTTCCCACAGTGCCAGATCACCCTACAGCCCGCACTCCTTCCAGGAGCAAGGTGACTCATCCAGGTCCCCAGCTCCACAGGCATGCCACCTGCACAGGGCCCAGGGCTCACAAGGGCCCTGTGCTTTGTTTAATGCTATGCTGTTGGGGTCTTGATGTCTTTTCTTTCTTTTCTTTTCTTTTTTTTTTTTTTTTGGAGATACAGTCTTGTTCTGTCACCAGGGCTGCAGTACAGTGGCACAATCTCGGCTCACTGCAGCCTCCACCTCCTGCGTTCAAACGATTCTCATGCCTCAGCCTCCCGAGTAGCTGGGATGACAAGCATGCGCCACTATGCCCAGCTAATTTTTCTATTTTTGGTAGAGACGGGGTTTCACCATGTTGGCCAGGTTGGTCTCAAATGCCTGGCCTCAAGTGATCTGCCTGTCTTGGCCTCCCAAAGTGCTGGGATTACAGGCATGAGCCACCGCGCCCAGCCCTTGAATTCTTAGAAACTTTTGAATAAGGGCCCCATGCTGCCATCCTGCAGTGGGCCCTGCACATAACATAGCTGGTGGTTCCTTAGAAGTTCACTGTGGAGAGTTACCTCCTGCCTTTCCACACACTAGCATCAGAGCCGCCCAGTCTCATAAGGACCTCAGAACTGCAATCTGGAAGGGCCATGGGACAAGCCTGAGGTAGGACAAAGGACATAGTCCAAGCTGGGTTTGAATCCTACCCTGCAATTTACCAGCCTTAGGCTAATTATCACATGCCCCTGAGCCTCACTTTCCTTATTTCCAAGAAGAAGAAAATCATACCTTACACCTCATAAAGTTGTTGGGAGCATCAAAGGACATAATTGATTGTAGCAGGGCACCTGGAAGAGACTGGGGCTTTAAATATTGAAGGTGGAAAATCGCCATTTGGGGAACGTCAGATAATCTCTTTAGTCCATAAAGAAAAAACAAATGAATTTACATTTGAGCAGATACTCCCTTTGTTCAGGAGGGGCCATGTCACTGGGCCCTCCCGGTAGTGCTGGTAGGACCAGTTCTCATTCTAATGCATATCATTAACAAATGCCAATCAGAGACTCTTCAGATGAAATCTAAAGTCAGAAATTCATTTTCTGTAAAACATGAGATTTCAGTGTCCTGTGTCTGAAGATCATTGTTTATTCTTGGAAGATTCGTTTGTCTTTTTGACCAAGAATGAGCTCACGGGTGATCTGCTGCCAAGACCTGCCCCCGCCCCCAGGAGGGAGATGCAGGCCCCATCTTCTCTTTCCTGAATGTAGGCAGATGATGAAAGGACTTGGCCAGGCTTGGCCCCCAAAACCAGGTCCGGGCAGTTGAGTTACTCCTGCAGGCTACTTCAGTTGAAGAAGCCAGATTTGGGAGAGGGGCAATGACAAGTGTGACCACCTGGTAGAGGTTGTGGAGTCGCAGCCTGGTTGGGGCAGCAGAGGGGACGTTTCCTTCAGAGGAAAGAAAACAGAAGCCCAATGGCAGGCTTGCCGGGACATGGGACGATTCCTGGCGAATGAGATGAGGTGGACTTGGAATTCGGGGACAGAGCTCTTCCTCTCTCTGAGAGTGGCTGGGACTCATCAGCAGAAATGTTCTGAAGGTCTCTTTGGGGTCCTCTAGCCTATGAAACCCCATAGAAGCTAAACAAGGGCAAACCTTATTCTTCTAGTTAAATTCCATTGTCCCCAAATAGTCAGTAAAGTTATACCATTTCCATCATATTTCAGCTGTGCTTTGGGTCCTGAAGGAAGGAGCTCACATCCATATTAGGGATAAAGATACGCATCTGCAGCCTGGAAAACAGGATGCTGGAGATGTTCAGCTGAGCTCGAGAGGGCCAAGAATGCAGAGCAAGTGGCCTGCAGGGGATGACACACCACCACTTAAGGAACCTGTACACATTCCTGAGGAGTCCCAGAGAACTTTCCTGAAGAATGCACTTCCTATAATGAATATGACACCAAAAACGCAGGCAACAAAACCAAAAGTAAACAAGTGGGACAATGTCAAACTAAAAAGCTTCTGCACAGCAAAGAAAACAATCAATAACGTGAAAAAGCAATCTATGGAATGGGAGAAAATATTTGCAAACCATATGTCTGATAAGAGGTTAATCTCTAAGACATATAAGGAAGCTTACAACTCAGTAGTACAAAAAAAAAAAAAAAAAAAAAAACCACCCTGATAACTCAATTTAAAATGGGCTAAGAACTTGAATAAACATTTATCCAAAGAGGACATACAACATGGGCAACGGGTATATGAAAAAAGTTCAACATCATTAGTTATCAGGGAAATGCAAATGAAAGCCCACAATGAAATATCACCTCACATCTGTTAGGATGGCTATTACCAAAAACCAAAAGACATGTGTTGACAAAGAAGTGGAGAAATTGAAATCTTTGCACACCATTGGTGGGAACGCAAAATGATATGGCCACTCTGAAAAACAGTATAGCGGTTTCTCAGGCCGGGCGTGGTGGCTCACGCCTGTAATCCCAGCACTTTGGGAGGCGGAGGCGGGTGGATCACGAGGTCAGGAGGTCGAGACCATCCTGGCCAACAAGGTGAAACTCCGTCTCTACTAAAAATACAAAAAATTTGCCGGGCATGGTGGCACGCACCTGTAGTCCCGGCTACTTGGGAGGCTGAGACAGGAGAATTGCTTGAACTTGGGGGGCGGAGGTTGCAGTGAGCCAAGACCACACCACTGCACTCCAGCCTGGGTGAGAGAGACTCTGTCTCAAAAAAAAAAAAAAAAAAGGAAAAGAAAAAGAAAAACAGTATAGCAGTTTCTCAAAAAATTAAAACTATAACTACCATATGATCCAACAATCTCACTTCTGGGTATTTATCCAAAGAACTGAAATTGGAAAATGTGGTGTAAACATACAATGAAATACTATCCAGTCTTTAGAAAATAAGGAAATTCTGCAATATGGACAACATGGATGAAGCTTGAAGAAATGATGCTAAGTTAATTAAGCCAATTATAGAAAGATGAATACTGCAAGATGAATAGGCTGCAGAGATCTGCTGTACAACACTGAACCTATGATCGCAAAAATATACTGTATACTTACTAATTTAAGAGGATAGATCTCATGTTAAGCATTCTTACTACAATGAGGAAAAGAAAAGAAGGAAGAGAAACAAAAGAACACACTCCGTTTATCCTGTGAAATGGAGTTAGGATTATTAGTATGTGGCCACAGATGACTGAACAGGTGCAGAAGTGGGGTGGGCTGTGGTGAGGGAAAGGTCAACTGGGTTCCATATGCAAAATGATTTAATCGGCCACTTAATGACCAACATAATAATGATGATTATTTTCAGTTGGGGAAAATAAAGCCCAGAAAGCTGAACCAATTTTTCCAAATGTCCGTTCTCTGTCTGCCACCTGCATCCCCCTGCAGGAGAGCCTACTCGGTCCGTCGCTCCAGGAGGAGCTGCCTATGGCATAATGGGGCCCACTGCCACTGCTCACAGCTGATTGGACCAGAAGCAAACACCTGACTCGAGTTAAGCCAACCAAATTCTCTCTCCTAACTATTTAAACAAGGGGATTGTTGGTCTTGGCTGCATCAGTGAGTTGTGAAAAGCCTCAAGTGTTGAGTCCGGAGTCAGTGTCACAGTCAGCCAAAGGGGTGGCCAAAGTAAAGCATAGAAAGTTGGTCTGCAGGGAGGAGAGTTGACCAAGTGTCCGGGGAGCTGCAGACACAGCCACCTATGGGATGTCAGAGAGAGATGGTGTCTTCCCACTTGCGGTGACTCCAGGTGGACTTCCTGCAAAGAGGTCCCAGGAAATGCCCCTGAATGTTGATAATAACGCCCCTGTTTTTTCACTTAAACTAAATTGTATGAGTTTCTTTTCCCCACAACCACAATCCCTGCGCCCATCAGCAGAGAGGGCCGAGGCCTGCCATAGCATGTCAGGTGGACTCCCAGCCCAGTACTCCTTCTGTACCACACCACCTGCTTTCTCCCTTGGCATAAGGCAGATTTCCTTGGTAGGAATGTGGTCCGAGTGTTTTGTGGTGAAAATGTACTTTTTCTATACCCTTGCAAGGTTGTGGATGTGACACAAAGCCCACAAATGACTCAAGTCTATCTGAAGATCTCTGAGTAGGAGTGGTCACATGACACCTGAGAGTCAACTGGCAGACAACTGGCCAAGGCAGTGGCTAAAGCCACCCCAGGGACCAAAGGAGCCTTTGTCTGTGGCCTGGCAGAGCTCCCTGTCCTGGCCCAGGTATTCATGTTGCAAATCCTGACATCAGGTGATTCCCAGAAAACAGTGAGACTCGAGCCCAGGGTGGCCAAGTTCCATGTTTTATTTCCCTGCTAGGAAACAAGCAATTTGGCAAGAGAAGTCACTTGGGAACTTTCCATCCTCAGCGAGAATGCTGGGACCCATTCATTCTGGGGCTCACTATGGGGAATAATCCATGTAACTTCTCCATTGGATCATTGTGTTGCTGCTATTGAAATGGGATCCTCAATAAAAAATAAACCTCCTTAGAAATAATAACAACAATAAGAGCTGGCCGGGTGCGGTGGCTCACGCCTGTAATCCCAGCACTTTGGGAGGCCGAGGCAGGCGGATCATGAGGTCAGGAGATTGAGACCATCATGGCCAACATGGTGAAACCCCGTCTCTACTAAAAATACAAAAAATTAGTCGGGCGTGGTGGCGCACGCCTGTAATCCCAGCTACTTGGGAGGCTGAGGCAGGAGAATTGCTTGAACCTGGGAGGCGGAGCTTGCAGTGAGCCGAGATCACACCACTGCACTCCAGCCTGGGTGACAGAGTGAGACTTCGTCTCGAAAAATAAAAATAAGAGCTGTTACTACCAGGTTCTTTGTCTACATTAGTCTCTAAAGCTACCACGTAAAGTAGATGGTATCATTCCATTTTACAGACCAGTAAACTGAGGCCCAGGGTTATTCAATATTTCACCTGAAGTCACTCAGCTGGTAATTGATCAAGCTGGGAGTTACTCCACTCTGCCACTAGTGAAAGCTCTAGATACTTCGTCCAAATTTCCTTCATTTTCTCTTCATAAACAACCCTATGATTGCAGTTATACTAATATATAGATAAGGAAGCTGAAGCACAAAGAGGCTAAGTAGTCTTCCCAAATCATTGGTAGAAATGAGATTTAAACTCCACTCTGCATGGCCTCAAAACCAGAGCTTCATCCCAGGCCCCCTCCTTCATTTCTCTTCTGAGCTCCTCTCTGGCAGGGCCTGGCTGGGGCTGATAGAAAGTCTCACTAAAACACAAACTGATGTGTTGAGGCATTATTGTCCCACCCCCGCCACCCTCCTCAAGCCTGGACTTCTCCCAGTGCGCTTACTGGCATCCCACGCAGAATTATTGGGCCTCACAAGTGCTCTGTAAGGTGGGCAGACACATCCCCAGAGCCCTACCTCCCATATGAGAACTCTGAGGCCCAGAAAGAGGCTTGGTCAACTCCAAGATCACACAGCTGGTAAGTGGCAGAGCTGGGGCTCGAACGTGTGCTATCTCCACAGAACCATACTGTGACTTCCAGATATTTGCAACAGAAAACTTTGGAAAACCCAAAAGTCCTCAGGTAAAAAGAAATGTGTAGTAAAAAGGTGGAATTTGAGTCAGGATGATAGGCCACATGAGAGGAAACATTCCAACATCCCCAAGTCCCTAAAGCTGCACCCCTACCGTCGGCCATAGCTGGGGTCCTGAGACTAGCACTGTCTCCAGAAACACCTGGTGACTTTGTGGAATCCAGCTACCATTGTGATCACGTAGCAGCAGACCAACAATGCATTGGCCAATTCTTATTTACCATCCACTTCAAGAGGAGCAGATATGTGGTCAGTGGACAGGTTCCCTGGACAACAGACTGAGACAGATTGGCTTGCAGGAGGTATACTGGGGAACGCTCCCAGGATCCACACTGGGAGGGGTGAGGCGGAAGCAGAACTGGGCAGAGGGAGAAGTTGAGCTGTGGTACAGTCACAGAAGAGGCCTCTACTGATCTTACAGGGAGCTTTGGAGCTGGGAAGGCTCTCAATGTTTTCTTGAATCCAGGTGGGAGACTGAGGCCTTGTGCCCCTGCATAGACCAGTCATTGCATACATGATGCCCCAGGGACAGGACATATACCTGAGCCAGGCAGCTCCCTTTGGCTGAGGGCAATTCCTGGCTGTGAGCCTCCCACAAGCAATATCATCAGTAGCGAGTGATATCGAGTGAACGAGCACCTTGACCCTGAAGCTAGGCATGGGAAGTGCACCATAGTGTCCACTATTAATAGCCTTTGGAAAATGCACAGTGCAGGCACATGCAGGCCTCACACACAGACACACAGACACACACACACTCGCAGCGCTGCCCAAGCCTCTGCAGCTCTACCTGCTCTCCTACCAACTGGGGCAATAGAAAGGCCAGTGTGAGGAGGAAGCCTGCCTCAACGCAAACACCACTGAACAGAGAACAGCTGACTCTATTTTATTTTCAGGATCCCTTCATCAGTCTGGAAGTGCCTGGAAGATGAAGGGGAGTTATCCCTTCTGTCTCAAAGAAACGACTTCTAAAATGGCCCAGTGGCTTCAAATGCTTCAATTTGCATAAACCATGGTAGACACTCCCTGTCCTCTGTCCTAACGATTCACATTGGATGATGTCCAGATACAAAACCAGGGAATGCAATCCCTCTAGTGAGGACAAAAATGATACATGCTGTTTCAGAGGAAGTTTTCCTTCTGTATTAAAAACAAGAACTCAAATTTGAGGGAAAGCACCATTAGACATCACACTCTGGACAGAGAAAGACTGAACTCCCTCAAACAATTGCTTCTCCAAGAGCTAAAGTAGGAAAAGTGGAAAAGCCCAAGTCCCTCAACGTTACCATGGCTTTGGCTGGCCTCACTGCCATTAGGGTGGATTATGTTGTTACCCTATTACATAATGGATGGTTGCCTAATTCACCCAACTGTATATAGAATTTTTTAAAAACTCCATTTCCCCCAGTAAACAAAAGCATAATTTTAATCACCAAGCCACTCAAAATCTTAACCCCGAGCCACCTTATTTGCATTTTTTCCTGACAGCGCTTACATTTTTTCATTTCTTTAATTGGACAATTTTGAGCATGGAGCTTGACCACCAGCTGTGCCGGGTGACAATATCTTCACTCTACAGCCATACTTGTTCCTCTTCCCCCATTTCCAGAATTAATTAAAAGAATGTTTTATGGCTTTAGGCCACTTCCAGAGTTAAAAGAATGTTGAAACATTTGGGGGCTCAGTCTGTTGGTCAGAAGATGATACAAAGTGAGAGTACAGGTGCTCTGAGCCCCTTCTAATTTTTGGCATTTCAAATACTTGCCACAAATGTTGGAGCTCTTAACCTTCCACAATGCTTCCTTACTAGAGGTTCTGAGAGTCCTGCAGAGGCTCTTTAGAACCTTAGGAAAAATGAAAAGGAAAAAAGAAAAATCAGTAGGTCATCTACTAAGAAATCTTTCAAGTGCCCTCCAAACTGTATCTTCTCCCAACTTTCTCCCTCCTTTAATTATTTTATCTTAAAAAAAAATTGTGAGCCAACATTTACAGGCCCAGCATGATCCATGTGCCCAGGGAAATGAATCACGTTGGGCCTGTAAATGTTGGCTCACAATTGCTGGGGTGATAAGTCAACGTAGACATCCTTGTCATAACAAGTACAGATGGCAGATTTACAGTTCAGCAGCTATATAAAACCTTCCTAAAGGATCCTCTACTTGTTCACATTTTTCTGACTTTTGTTTTGTTGGTTTGACTGCTTTTGTTTTTTAATAATTATTATTATTTTTGTTATTTTTAATCTTCAAATTTCTTGAAGAATCTTTCTCCAGGGCAAGATCTCTGAAGGCCTTTAACGCCAGGGTAGTTTTACACTTAACTTGCAGCCATGGTATCATTCAAGATCAAAGAGGCAAGACAGGATTAATGGAAGAGAATTGCCATTTCTTTGTAAGAATTTCTGGATGTTAACCATCTCTGACTGTGTATCAACTCCTTCCAACTTCATTCATCAATAGCCTCTCTTGAAACCTCATGGATCCCCTGGCCTATAATCTTCTTTTGTTTCTGTAATGAGATGAAGGGAAATAACTTCCACTGAAATAAGTTCCAATTAATTATGCCTCTGAGTAAATCTTTTGGATCATGATAAGTGGCTCACAGTAAGGAGCGCCAACTCTCCTAAAATATGTGTGTGTGTGCTTGCATTCTGTTTTTTGTTTCTTTTTAGGAAAATCAGACAACATTTTAAAACTCAACAGTTGATTGCAGTTAAATACTTTGGAGGATGATCTGTGATTTGCAAGATGAGCATGATATGCCTTCAAACCTTCTGGAAGCATGCTTTGGCCAGAAAAAATTGGACTCATGTTTTTTCCTGTTGAATTTAAATCCTATGAAATTATCAGAAATTATCTGTCTGTCTGTCTATCTATCTATCTATACCTCTGGTGGGGAGTGTGGGAGGTGGTTTGAGAGTAGGTTTGGGGAGAATAAGTTGAGACAGAAATTTTTATATAAATCAAATAAAAGTTTTATTATAAGGTTAGATTTTTACAAGGTGGAAGGTTAATAATTATTTTAAAAGTCTTTTGATGGCTTTGGACAAAACTGTACCTAAGTTTCTAGACTGGGGTACTATTGACTACCATGTAACGATCTGAAACTTACAAAAGTTTCATATGCGGAGATGGGTAAAACCCAAAAAGGGCAGAGAGGACTCAGTCAGTTGAGCAGTAATTTTCAACCAAAGGGAAGCCAGAATAGAAAGAAAAGAGAGCCCTGGGAACACCATCATTTCAAGGGAAAGCAGGCAGGGAAGATGATATGGTTAGGCTTTGTGTCCCCATCCAAATCTCATCTTGAATTATAATTCACATAATCCCCAGGTGTTCAGGAGGAACCTGGTGGGAAGTGACTGGATCATGGGGTGGTTTCTTCCGTGCTGTTCTACTGATAGTGAATGAGTTCTCATGAGATCTGGTGGTTTTGTAAGTGTTTGGCAAATTCTTCCTTTACTCATTCCTCTCTCCTGCTGCCTTGTGAAGAAGGTGCCTACCTCCCCTTCTGCTATGACTGTAAGTTTCCTAAGGCCTCCCCAGCCATGTGGAACTGTGAGTCAATTAAACCTCTTTCTTCCCTAAATTATTCAGTCTCAGGGAGTATTTTTATATCAGTGTGAGAATAGACTAGTGCAGAAGAGATGCTGGGAAAGGTAACTAAGACACAAAGCCATCCTTTATGGAGCACATAGTATGTGCTGGGTGTAGAGCTAGGAACTTCTCAGATAGGTGTGGATTCCACTCATTTTTTCAGAGAATTTGAAACTGGGGCTAAAGGCCAAAGGCTAGGAAAGAAAGGAGTTGGGATTTCAAGCCAGGCCAGTCTGTCTCCACAGCACAAGTTCTTAGCCACTGGACTCTATTGCAAACTAATAAGGAAATTCTGCAAAGACCTGGGTAAGAATGTTGCTGAAGACAGTAGAGGCAAAAGTTTCAATAATAAGGAAATGGTGTTTTGTTTGAAGTATAAAAAAGAGTAAATGGGTAAGGACTAAAAAGTCAGCATAGAATTTAACACCTAGGAGGTCATGCCAGAAGGGTCATCAATGACCTCATCAGTATTTTTGCTCTTTCTTTCCAATCTTAGCAAAATTTTAAGGGCCACATAAGTTGTTTGTTTGTTTCTTTGCTTGTTTTTTGACAGAGTCTCACTCTGTTGCTCAGACAGGAGTGGAGTACAGTGGCACAATCTTGGCTCACTGCAACCTCCACCTCCCAGGTTCAGTGATTCTCCTGCCTCAGCCTCTTGAGTAGGTAAGATTACAGGTGTTTCCCACTATGCCTGGCTAATTTTTACTATTTTTAGTAGAGATGGGGTTTCACCATGTTGGTCAGGTTGGTCTCGAACTACTTGACCTCAAATGATCCTCCTGCCTCGGCCTCCCAAAGTGCTGGGATTACTGGCATGAGCCGCCACGCCCAGCCATAAGCTTTTGCCTGAGAACAGTGTCATTGTCTAGAACAGCAAACATTTTCTGTAAAAGACCAATTAGTAAATACTTTAAGTGTTGCAGAATATACAGTCTTCACTGTAACTACTCAGCTTTGCCATTTTAGAGCAAAAAGCAACCACAAATTATATGCAAATGATTGGGCATGGCTGTGTTCCAATAAAACTTTATTTGAAGAACACGAAGTGGACTACATTTGGCCTGCATGCTGTACTTTACCAACCTCTTGTCTAGAATAACACTTGGCAAATATCAAGTGTTCCTTGGTTAAGAATTCTGTTTCTACTATTAATTTGTGATTCAACAATTTTACTTCTAAAATTTTATCTTAAATACACAATCAGGGATGTTTTCAAAGATTTTCCAGATGAATGTTCATTGTTTCATTGTTTGTAATTCAGAGGAACAGCAACCACCAAAATAAGGGATTATTTAAATAAATCATTTGATATCCAATAGCAGAATGCCAGACAGTGACAACCATTTAAAATGATATAGAAGACTATCTGAAGATGTCTACATATATTTCCTAAATATTGTTAAGTGAACAAAGCAGGTTATACAATTGAAACAAAACAATCCATTCTCATTAAATATATATTATACATATTTATATATACACACAAAGTCAATGAAAATAGACCAAAAAGATGTATATTTAAATAGCAGTAGTTGGGATTATGTGAGTTAATTTTCTTCTTTATGATTTTCCACATTTTCCAAACTTTCTACAATGAGAAATGATTATTTTATAGAGAAAAAAGTTTTTAAAATTATCTATGCACAGCAAGGTTTCAGTGGATGTAAAAGAAATAGAGGATCCACTTACCCCTCCTCGGTCAATTATTTCTGCATAAGCTTTGCCCAATCCTGAAAATTTCCCAAGAGATCCACAGACTCTTGTGATTGAAAAAGTGGCAAGATTCAATAGGAATGTAATTACTGTATATCAAACACCTTCTAGGAGGCAGGCACCTTGCTGAGCTAAGATACAGCCCTTGCCCTCAAGTAGCTCATGATCTTGTGGGAAAGGAAACAAATTCATACAAAAATAGCTCTCATCCCCATCAGTCTGACAAAGTCCCCTTAGGGAGGAGTACAATGTCACAGGAGTACAATGTTGGGGTTGGTTGAGAATAATGCTCCAAGAACTATATCTCATTTAATCTTCTCAACAACTGCTTGAGGACATTCTGTTCTCCATGCTTCAAGATGAGGAAACAGAGGCCCAGAAGGCCCAGGGACATGCGGCAGTTGAGGTGGGGAAGATTTTCTTCCTTCCCCAACTCTGCTGAGCTCTAAAATTCTCATTTTTTTTTCTCCGCATCAGTGTTTTACGGTGTGAGGAATGGACCACCACCATCTGGAAATGGATACTCAACTTGAAAAAGGGTCCCATGATCAAAGATTTGGGGGACGTGATGTCAGCCCCCTCTAGCACATTGAAGTCCTGCAGCAAGACACTCATAGAGTATTTTTCACACTTGCTTGATCACTGAGCCATTGTTTCATGCACCATCTGCTCATGCTTTTGGAACCAGGGACTCTCACAGTCTCACAGCCCTTCATTCTGATTGGGAGAGGTAGACTATGACAGAGAGCAGCTCAACAGGGGAGAACTTTTGGGCCCTAAGGGCTAAAGGAGGTTTCAGCAGGTGCAAACAAGGGGACAGGTTATCTATTATTATCCTTTGTGGGAGTACAGCAAATCACCAGAACGTCCCAGTCAGTCTGTGAAGTGCCCTAAATGAAGTTCCTCTCCCCAGAAGCAGGCACCAGGCATGAGGATTCATGCACATGTGTTCCCTGCGGCTGCAATGATGCCGAAACACAGGAGGCCATGAGAAGAGCACAAGTGACAGCCAAGCCAGTGACAAGTTAATTTCCCCGCTGAAGACTAGGGCCCGCATGGCCCAAACAAGCACACAATTTGCCTAATTTTCCCTCAAGGGACATGTCTTCCCTCCTCAAGAAAGCCACTAAGGAGTTTCTCAGGCTCACTCGTAAACAACCGTAGATAATGTCTTCCCATGATCTTTCCACAGCGTTGGCCTTTGGACGCTCATTTAACCTAAACTGCTGACAGCTTCGCTGGGGTCCCTGGAGGCCTAAGACCACCTGATAGGCAGCCCTCCCCTAACCCCCTTCAGATCTTAGCTCTCCAAGCGCCTGAGCAAAGGGCAAGCAGAGGGGACCACAAACTCCAGGGCTTGCCCTTTAGGTACCCTGCACAGATACAATTATGGGATGTCCAGGACCAGGGCCACTGATTAAGCAAAATTAGGGGACACGCACCATCAGGTTCATATCAAACCTTCATTCTTATCATTCATGTGCTTGGGAGGCTGCCCTAAGGTTGAATCCTGCCTTTGACTTGTATTAGCTACGGGACTTTTTTGACAAGGGACATAGCCTCTCCCAGTCACAGATCCTTAGCCATAAACAGGAATAGGATGAAATGAGATGATGGAAGGGACGTGCCCAAAGGCTGGAACACAGCACAGGCCTCAACAATGGCGATGACGACAGTGATGATGATGATGATGATGATGATGATGATGATGACTGACTCTGACCTAAAAGAATCTCTGTGACTGGAGAGAGAATATGAACAAATATAGCCACCACAGAGATTAAAGTCCCCCAAGCCCCTAGTGATAACTGGAGATAAGTCAGGAAGAAAGACCAGCACAGACACAAAGAATCCTTTCAGAGGATGCCTTGTCTTGAAACAACAGCATGATCCATGGTGGGGAGGTGAGAGAGGAGCAGTAGGAGCAAATGCCCAGGACCAAGCCACACAAGGGGTGTGTGCGCTGCCCCAGAGGGACTAGACACAAGAGGGCCGGGGGCAGGAGGCTAGGGGGCCAGAGAGGAACAGAGAAGGACAGATTGTGACAAGTATTGAAAGCCAGGTGGAGAAGCTCCGCCCCGATGCCATAGAACGCAGAGCCCTCCAAGTCTCCTGAGCTCAGATGCAGTGGATGAAAATGGTCATTGGAAGAAATTCATCAGGCCTCCATGTCAGTGGCATGGGGGGAAGGAGGAAGGATGTCTGGTGACGAGAGAGAGGAGACCAAACCACAATAGATCTCATCTGAAAATGACAGAAGTGTTTTTCAGAAGGGGCATCGGAAACAAAGAAAAAACAAACGTAAAAACCTAAGCACATCTCATCATGATCCTATTGCAATCAACCCCCAGCACCCACTTCTCAGGCAGTGGGAGGGCATCAGGACGTGGGCCTGGAGGGGCTGCTCTAGCCTTATGAGTAATGATTTAATTTTTACAAAATTGGATTAATGTATTACTTGTGTAATAAAAAATTAATTAAAAAACAACTAAGAAATCGAACTTCCCAGCACTCTGAAAGAAAATCCCTCTTAGGAATTTATTTTTGATTTTTGTCCAGAGGTTTCCACAGATTAGCCAAATGAAACACCAACATCTCTGGAGGAATTTCTTTCCAGGGCCTAAAAGCTGCCTACCCACACACCTCCTTACTGGCCTGGGCTTAGAAGTAAGGGTGTCTTTATGGCATGTTTGCTGAAAATTAATAAAGCAAGAGGCAAAGCCAGTGATCTCATCTGTTTCTTAGTTCAGGATTTATCCACTGCTTCGCTGGGGTTCGTTTTCTCCAACTCGCCTCTCCTGAAACCACTTTCCTTCAAGAAACTGCGCTGTCCTTACTGTGAATGCTTCCAAGCTGCACACGTGGAGTGGGGTGCTTTCTATGAGCATGAAGTCTGATAGTGCTATAGTCCTTGGCATCTGGTGCCAAGCAGGGATGTTCCCAAGCAGGGACCTAGAAAGCCGGTTAGAGTGCCATTGCACACATCTGCCCCTCACTGCTTTGTCAAAGTCCTGCCTGTCCCCAGTCATCCTCAGAAGAAAAAGTACAGAAAACTGCGCTGGCTGGGCAGTGATCAGCAGCATAGAAGGTGCCAAGGGAGAGGAAAATATGCAGCATCAATATTTAATGCCCCTATTCCATTTTCCCCTAATAAGCTGAGCGCTACAGCGGGCAGAGCTGATTTATTTTGTCAGCAATGGAAATATTTCAAGTATGATGCGTGTCACTGGGCCACACGGAACCCATCACACAAAAACACACACTGCAGAAGCATCTAAGAAAAGAATCTTCTGGACTTGATCTCCAAGTCTTTGGGCTTCCAGAAGTCTTGCAAACAGCATGGGACTTCAGTGTGAGAACTGACAGCAGGACAGGCAGTGGGCAGACAGTAGAGCCCCCAGTTGATACAAGGCACTGTAGCATGGCGCAAAGAGCAAAAGCTCTTCAGTTCTGCAGCAGACAGCACCGGTGTTCCGCCCTGAGCCCCTCAGCCCCCGCCTGTTTCTCTTGGCACCGGTAGCTTTCTATAACAAAATCTTGGTCTGACAGTCTCTCTAGCCACCAGAGTTTGTTCTGCCTGTTAGTAATGCAGGCTGGAGAAGCCAGGGAGTTAACACTTCTGGAAATAACTCTACACCTGCATCAGATGGGCATTGGTAGATAAATAGTCCAACTTCTTCACTCCTCTGAGGTGGGCTCTACCTGATGCCCAGAGGTCCCCAATGGGACTGAACCCCAGCTGGCTGCAACACTGTCCTCCTCATAGCAACTTGGTTTAGGCTTCCTTCTGGTTCTGGTCTCACTTCTCGATCCCCTCATCAGCTCTTCCTGGAGTCACTACCCAAGTAAACTCACATTCAGATCATCTTAGGATCTGCTGGGCAAACTCATCTTCGATTTTCTCATGTACAAATGGTGAAATGGTGATAGCAGCAACCATCTTGCTGGTTGTTTTGACAGCCAAAGGAAACAATGCCTAAGATCATGCCAGCCTGACAGAGGTCAATCAGTGCAAGACTCACTCACCTCCAATGAGAATGTGAGTTGCTCATAAGCCAGGCATCCAGCTCTGATATTAGGAAATAAACTACATCTTCATCCTCACTGTATCCCTGTGTGAATATTAATTTAGTCCAATCCTAGTAGCGTACTTAACATTCTCCTTCCCACGAGCAGTGAGTACAGTGATGAGAAGTAAGAGAATTGGAGAAAAGTGCTTAAAAAGATGATGATGGAACATCCACCTCTAAGTCAAGTCATCTGGGGATGTCATGGGTTTGAATCATGGCTTCCCCCTACCCCCACTGAAAATATATGCTCAAGTCCTAACCCCAGTACCAGTGAATGTGACCTTGTTTGGAAAGAGAGTCTTTGCAGATATAATTAAGGATCTCAAGATGAGATTATTGTGGAGTAACTGGGTGGGCCTTAAATCCAGTGATGAATGTCCTGGTAAGAAGGAGAAAAATACAGACAGAAGAGGAGAAACTGGGGGAGGTCATGTGGAGATGGAGGCAGAGATAAGAGTGATGCTGCCACAAGCCAAGGAATGAGCTACCAGCAGCTGGAAGGGGCAAGGAAGGGTCCTTCTCAGAGCCTTCAGAGGGATCATGACCCTGTCAACATCTTGATTTCCAGACTTGTGGCCTCTAGAACTGTGAGAGCATACATTTCTGTTGTTTTAAGCCACCCCGTCTGTGATTTGTTATGGCAGCCCCAGGAACTAACACATTGGGTAAGCCCAGGAAGGGGTCACATTACTCCTGCTCATTGTCCATTGACCCAAACTTGCCCACACAGCCGGTGCAACTGCAAGGCTGGGAGGTACAGCCTGGCTGCATGCCAGGAGAGCCCAAATCCGTTTTGGCCAAACTCACAGAATCAATTGCCAAGAGGCTGGATAAGCAGAATGAGCCAGAAGCTTGCCACAGGACAGGTCTGGATAGAGCTAAAGGACAGCTGCTGTTGAACCTGGAAGCCAGAATGACCTACTCACCATTCCCAGCGGTGGACACACATGATCTCTAGGGGCACCTCTGTCCTTGGCATCAGCTCCACATTAGAATCACCAGTAGGAGTTGCCTTTAAGAAAAGAAACCACCATGTACTGACTCCCCTGCAAATGTGACTTCATTGGTTTCCAGAGTGGCCCAGACTTCAGACCTTTCTCAAAACCCCTGGGATGGTTCCAAAGCACATCCAGCATTGAGAATGACTGTTTTAGGCTCTCTTACATGATTGTGATGTCTGGTGTTTTTCAATAAAGAGTTCTCTTGTAGATTATCTCATTTGAGCCTCAAAACAACCCTAGGAGTGAGGATGGATGGATATTATGGGCTCCATTTCATAGATAGGAAAACTAAATCTCTGAGAGTTCAAGTGACTCCTGCATGTTACTGAGTTACTGGGAGCACAGCCAGGACATAAACTCTGGTCTACGATGTCAGGACTGTTGTCCCCAAAGCAGAACTCTTTTATAATAAAACAGTTGGCTAAAAAATACCCTCGCCACCCCCTTTAATGAGGCCCTGAATTCAGAAGGGAAATAACTGTGTCCTTCTTTCAACATCAAATCCCCAACATCTAAAGAGAGGTTTGTCCAGCCTGACATGTGCCAGCCCTTAGTATGTGAGGCCATTTTACCCACAAATTGCTCTAGGCACTGTGCCCGGGGCCTGCAAACTTTGCAAGGGCTTACAAAGGTGCTTGGGATCTGAAATATCAAAATACTAGAAGCAAAGTGCAAACTAAAAATAAGTAAATGCTGAATTCATATATATGAATGTCATTACTCGTTAAATTTAGTATGCATTAAAATTTTACAGCACTTAAAGGCAATCTGAAGGTTAGATTTTCTTGCTTTGCCATGTACAATGAGCTGCAAAACCTGAGAACCCACGGCTAATTACAAAATAAATGAGTGACTTCGAGCCGTATATTTTCAAAAGCAAAATTACAAAAATCCTTTGAAGTTTTTTAGAACCAAAAATAAATTTTGCCATGTTGTGGGCCCCTTTAATATTTTTGACAGGATGTGAGGTGGGCCAACCAAAATTTGGACGTGCCCAGGGCTAACAGAAGACTTAAAATGGCCCTAGCTATACCAAAGGCCATGGCACACATTGCCTCCATCCTAAAACGCCCTGCCAAGCCCACCGATAACAAGACTGGGATAGCCATGCCCTGGGCCCTGGCCTTTCCTGCGCCTGAGCAGCAACTCCAGGGACCCACCACGGGCTCTTGGTGGGGCAATAGAAAGAGTTTGCATATAAAATACGAACTTCCTCATCGCTTCATCATAACTGATTAAAGGCAACTTCCATTAAGCATTGATTTTTTTCTTTGAACATGCTAAGTTCTTATAGTCTTCTTAAAATGCAATGATCTTTAATTTATTCTTCTCATTGGCTCCTCACTTCCGTGAATAGCCTTCCTGCAGTTCCCTTACGTGACTCTCTGCCTTCACTGGATTGAATCAGATTGGCCTCTTTCAGCCTAGACTTGGGACCTCCCTGATCGATTTCTCTTTCTTCTCCCTCCTTGAAGAGATGCCCTTCTCCTCTCTCTTCCTTTTTCCCTCTCTCTGTCTCCTTCCTTCCTTCCCACCATTCCCATCACACTTAGGCCGGATACTATGGCAGATCCTAGGAACACAGACTTGAAGAAGACATGGCATCTACCTTAAGTAACTGAAATTTAGTGGGAAGGGGAGATGAGGAGAATAAATATGTCAATAAATAATCAAAATTCAAAGTCATGTGGTTATATGAGTGGAATCATAGGTATGTAGGAGAGGCTATAGAAGCAACAAAAAGAAAAATTAAATCACTATTTGAAGAAGTTAGAAAAGGCTTCCCTAGGAGCACTTCCTGCCGAGGAATGTGATGTCATTCTGATTCCATGTTGTTTGAGGCTGATTTGGGGAGAAACCGAGGGGGGTAGACTAGAAATGCTGCCGTCTGAAATACTTGTATGAGGTCCCTGTCATTTTGTCAGGTTAGGGGATATGATTTTATGGTATTACTCAAAATATTTTGTATATGGTCTCACAATAAATTTCTCCAAGTACTTAGACCCAGGGAAATGCTTTCCTTTCCACAATGAATTGGCATCAGACAATGAGAATGAAATAATTCACCAGATTTTCCTTTTTGCCTTAGCTGCCAGGAAGCTCAGAAATAAATCCCATGCTTATTAACAGGGTTTATCTCAGCCTCTGGTGGGAGTTATCATCCACAATAAAAACTGCTGACCTCTGAATTCTTAGCAAGATCCAACCTGCTGGTTTTGCTCAGTGTCCTGTCACAGAAGACAGTTACATTATCTTTTTAGAAAAAAACACTTTCGAGATACTTAATGATGGAACTCTTAGCTCCATAAGGTCAGGGACTACATCTGTCTTATTTATCAAAGTAACATCATCAAGTAGGGAAGTTTAGCAATACAGCTGGTACTCAACAAATATTAGTTAGATGAGTAAGTGAAGGAATAAAGGAATCAGATAATCATGAAAAGAAGGAACCATATTTAAATGTATATTCACCTAACGGTTCTCATTGTCATTAGTCACTCAGTATTCTCTACCAACCCAGTAATGTCAAATTAAACTTTCTCCAGCACCACACTGGCCATATTATACCTCCCTCCTCCTCTACTACCACATAAACACACACTGCTAAGCCTTGCTTCAACAGTTCCCAAGGTGGCCCTTTGCCTTTATAGTTGAGGTCATGGACAGCTATTATTTGTGGGTCCACCTGTATTCCTTCTCTTTGAGAACTGACCCTCCTTAAGTCCACACACTTTCTGGTTGAAAATCTTAGGCTCAGGATTCTGTGTCTCCTGGTATAGGATAATTCATGACTCAGACTGTTCCCTTGGTGAACTTATAGGCCAAGCATGGCCTATCAAAGTCCTCTGGGGACATGTATACAGACACTGGAAGACAGAGGGTGTCTCTCAAGCTGAGACAAGCAATAATCATGTAAGTCTGGAGTTTTGCAAGCCATTCTCTCCAACAGAGACAGAGAGAGTTTGCCAGAGAATAAAGCCAGCACAGAAGATGCAGAGCAAGAGACTGTGGAGAGGGAGAGGGAGACAGAAAGAACAACCTTGAACACCTAGACCTGCACATATCTGAATCTCTATCCCAGTTCTGTCAACTGATATACTCTCTTGCTTGCTTGAACTATTTTGAATTGGGCATCTGATACTTGCAACTTTCAGAGTCCTGACTGAGGCTCTCGAGAGCCAATTCTGAACTCCTTACTCTGATCTTCAAAAAGAAATTCACAAGGTATTCTCGTGGATAGAACCTCAGGGTTAATCCACAGTGATCTTGCTTCTCCAACCTGTCTGAGGGAAGGACATTTTTAAAAAATTTCCATTGATCACATATCCAACAAGAGAATTATATCTAGAATATTAAACTAACTCCTACTCTCCAATAAGAAAAAGACTAAAACCCAATAGAAAAATGGGCAAGACACTGGAACAGGCACTTAAATAGGATACACAAAAGGCCAATAAACACAAGCAAAGGAGCTCAACTTTAGTAGTCATCAGGGAAACACAAAAGAAATTCACAACAAAAGAACACACAAATGAAAAAGAGCAGTTGACTGGAATCACAGACCAACGCACATCCCTACTATGCAGCACCCATCCGAAGCTTACCCCAACCCTGCAACTCACCACCCAGGTCAGAAATACCTGGGTTGGTCAATTCCCTATTCACTGAGGGAAGTCTGCTAAGAACCCACTTGAATGTCACATCATTGTCAGATTGCCACAGATGTTTCTAAATATTTGGTCTCATTGCAGAATGGTAACAGCTCCTGGTTGGCACTGGTCTGTGGCCCATACTTCGAGTGGCAGTGGCCTAGACTACTGCTGCCAAGATTCAGTTATCTTTTTAGATAGAGGAGAAAAACTTGGTAGGCAGATTCCTTTGCAGAATGAAGCCTTCACTGGGTTTAATTTAGTGAAGTATGTTGCATGTTAACCAAGGGTTCTCCTACTTTAAGTCAACAAATATAGAGAAGACACATATTTCAAAACTACTGAGAAAACTCCAAGATGATGGCTGTGAATTAGAGCAGGCATAAAAGAAAACTGTGAGATATACCTGAAGATAACTTTGTACACTCATGGAAATACGAGGTGATGTCCAGAAATAATAGCCCGAGGGGAAGTTGGCTAGGAAGAGGTCAGCTCCTGTACGAGAATCCTTTCCTGTTAATCCAAATATCTGAGAAGAGCATAACCTATCCCTAGGGACTCCCTGGAGGGGAGACCCACCTTCTGAGTATGAAAATCAATGATTCTTGGCAAGAATCATTTCCATGCTAAAGTCACAAAGGCATTTCTACAAAAACCAAGGGGTGCTATCTCTGCAGGTGTTTTTCTTTCTGATTTCCATCTGTCTCTTCCGATCCTCCGCCCTCTACTTCCTTCCTGTAACCCAGTGATTCTCAAACCTGGCTTCACAGTAGAATCATTTGGAAAATTTCAACAAATACTGATGCTCAGGTCCCACTCCCTGAAACTGTATTCCATTTGTCTACAGTGGGGCCCAGGCATTTGTATTTCTAAAAAATCTCCCCAGCTGAATATAATGAGCAGAGTTATGATCCTACGCCTTAGCCAAAACAACTCACTTGCTCTTCCAGGGACAGCTGAGTGTAATCAACTCATCTGTCACCAACATTTTCTGAACTCTTAACGTGTGCAGGATATGCGATGAAAACTTAGTAGGAGGTAGCAACCTAGGGATTCTGCAGAGCAGTTTGCAAAGGGTGGTCCTGGATTTACAGTATCAGCATCACTGGGGAAATTGTTAGAAATACAAATTCCCAGGCCCCATACCAGATGTACTGTATCAGCAACTTTGGGAGTCAGGTCCAGCAATCTGTTTTAAAGACCCCTCTAGGAGAAGGCAGATTCATAGAGATGGAAGGTAGAATGGTGGTTGCCAGGAGCTGAGCGGGTAGGATAGGGAGAGGAATGGGTGGTTATTGTTTAATGGAGATGGAACTTCGTTTTTGCAAGAAGAATAATGCTCGGTGGATAGATGGTAGTGATGGTTGCATAATCACGCAAATAAACTTAATGCCACTGAACTGCATGCATAAAAACAGTTCAAATAAAAGATTTTATGTTGTATATATTTTGCTTCAATTTAAAAATAAGTATTTTTTTGTTTGTTTAAAAAAAAAAAAGCATGCTAGATGATTCTGACTGACGCACACTAAAGTTTGTGGAAGATTTCTCTAGATCCTGAGGACTGACCATTCATTCATTCGTCTCAACATTAAATCATCATCATTCATTATGCCTTATGTATTAAGCACCCAATGTATACCAGGTATTGTGCTAGGCACTGGATGAACATTGTTCCTGATCCTTGGAGTTTAGAGTCCAATGTGGAGATAGACATTAAGCAAATGATTATATAACTCATTGTTTAATTGTTTAATGAAAATTGTGATTGTGCCCTGTGTGTGCCATGAAACAGAGGATACTGTGGGAGCATATAACCTAGCTTGGGGAGGTCATTAAAAAAAGAAACTTTCCTGAGGAGGATAAAACTTAAAAAAGGATCAGGCATTATCCAGGTGAAAAAGTATAGACAGAGCATTCTAGGCCTGGGGGAACAGCTTTCGCAAATGTCCTGAGGCAGGAAGGAGCTCAGATGTTTGAGGAACTGAGAGGATAGGTACCATAAAAGGTGAGTCAAGATTTTGTAAACAATGAGAGACCAGAAAATAAGTGCCTCTGAGCTAATGTTGAGAATATTTCTGAGATGGGAGATTTTACAAATTTGTGATTGGGTTCCGGCAGCTGAAGCTACCAGTGCTAGGGTCAGAGGAATGAGTTGAATCGGTTAGCTATCCACTTTTTATCCAAGTTGACAGGCAAGTTGAAAGACAGAACTTGCATGTATTAGTCTGTTCTCATGCTGCTAATAAAGACGTGCCCAATACTGGGTAATTTATAAAGGAAAGAGGTTTAATTGATTCACAGTTCCACATGGTTGAGGAGGCCTCACAATCAGGGCACAAGGCAAAGGAGGAGCAAAGGCACATTTTATATAGTGGCAGGCAAGAGAATGTGTGCAGGGGAACTACCTTTTATAAAACCATCAGATCTCGTGGGACTTATTTACTATCATGAGAACAGGATGGGAAAAACCTGTCCCCATGATTCAACTGCCTCCCATCCGGTCCCTTTCATGACACATGGGAATTATGGGAGCTACAATTCAAGATGAGTTGTGGGTGGGGACACAGCCAAACTATATCATTGCACATACTTAATAATGTCCTAAGTATATTTATAGCATATATTAGAATGGACTAGGACTGTTGTTGAAAAAAAAAAAAAGAAATTCCCAGTGGCTTAATATAAATTTGTTTCTTGTTAATACTGTATGTCCAAAGGAAATCAGAGAGAAAGAACTATGGTCCACACAGTGACTCAGAGACCCAGGTTGATAGAGCTATGTCATCTGTATATCTCCTTGGTCACTTTGTCAGAGGCATTTAAACCAGAGCAACTCCATCTTGTATAGAGGCTGGTCAAAATAAGGCTGAGACCCACTGGGTTGCATTCCCAGTTGGTTAATGCATTCTAAGTCACAGGATAAGATAGGAGATTGGCACAAGATACAGGTCGTAAAGACTTTGCCGATAAAACAGCTTGCAGTAAAGAAGCTGGCTAAAACCTACCATACCAAGATGGTTATGAGAGTGATCTCTGGTTGTCCTCACTGCTACACTCCCACCAGTGCCATGACAGTTTACAAATGCCATGACAAACTCAGGAAGTTACCCTACATGGTTATGACTGGTCTAAAAAGGGGTGGCAGGAACAATCCACCCCTTGTTTAGCATATAATCAAGAAATAACCATAAAAATGAGCAACCAGTAGCCTTTGTAGCTGCTTTGTCTATGGAGTAGCCACTCTTTTGTTCCTCTACTTTCTTAACAAACTCATTTTCACTTTACTCTATGGATTTGCCCTGAATTCTTTCCAAGAACCCTCTCTTGGGGTCTGGATTAGGACCCGATACCAGTAAGTTCAGCAGAGGAGAGAGTACTAAGGGTCAGATACTAGCTCTTAAATGCTTTAACCCGAAAGTAAAACACTTTTCACCATGTGAAATCACTTTGGCTGATAGTCCATTGGCAAGGCTTAATTACCTGATTTACCTAACTGCAAGGGGGCTTTTTTTTTTAACTGCAAGGGAAATATAGGGGAGTATATTTGGTGAGCAATAAATGTTAAGCAGTGAAAACTTTTACATAGGTACTGCTGAGTTACAAATATTCCACTTATGATCATCCCAAATGAGGGATGCGCTGAGCCCAATTGTCACCTGAAAAGATGAACTGTGCCAACAAAGCTCAAGTTTGAGTTCATCTGACAGCCAGATACAATACCTCACTGAAGAGTGGTGGTGGAAATGTTCCCTCCAATTTTGAAAATTCACATTCCCTGGACAGACCAAAACTTCCTCTATCCTCTAGACTTCTCTAAATCACCAAATCATCAATGTGATTAGATAAGGCCTTCAAAATCATTTAATGCAACTATCTCATTATGGTAGTGGTACCTGAAGCCCAAAGAGGGAAAGTAACCTATCCAAAAGTCACACAGTTAATGACCAAGTTGCAAATAGAGCCTGTCTCTTGCCTCCCAGCCCAGTGCCATTCTTACTCTGAGAACAGGAGAAATAGCATATATAAATTCCAAACTAGAGGAAAAAAAAAGAGTATAACTGAAACACAAAAACTCCATCCAAATACACAAAAAACAACGGACATCTCACAGCCAGTAGAAAACAGGAAATAAAATCTGAGAAATAAGTCTAAACATATCTATGATCACAATAAATGTGAATGGATAAAATTCTTTTATAAAAAGTCTAAAACTTTCAGATTTTTACAATCCAGCTGTATGCTACCCACAATTTAACCTGAAAACAAAATGACACGAAATTAAAAAAAAAAAAAGAAGATAAGCCAACCAAATGCAAATAAAAATAGACTTGATGTAGTAATATTGATATCAGATGAAAGGAGAATTTAAAATTGGAAACATTAAATGAGACAATCTGGAAGCCTGGCTGTTTTCCTAACTGAAACAGTCACAGTCCTAAAAAGTCAAAACACATGTTATATAAGGAGCATCAATATGGCAAAGATAAAACAAAAATATCTGTGAGGTATATGTGTATGTTGGAGTGTGTCTACATGTGTGTATATGTGTGTAAGAGTGTGTGTATGACTGTGTGATCAAAATGTTTCTGGGCTTTGTAAATTCATCCCTCTTCCTTTTAAAAATACCTAGCCACGGTACTAGCTGGGCCTTAGCTCTCTGTCCTTCGGGAGCTGAACATCTAAACTGGGCAGCTCAGACACAGGGGCCTATACAGAAGAGCACCCCTCTCAAAAGGCTGGAGAATTCTGCCATGAGGAAGCCAAGATATGATTAACCGGTTATCAACCAGCCTTGGGGGAAGGGATATTGACCCACAAAGGGAAAGTAACAATTCCACTCCATCAGGGGGCAGGGGGTAACTCACAAGATCACGGTCTGCTCCTGCTGTCAAGTCAGGGCTGCAAAGCCCTCCAGGGAAACTCCAGGGCTGGCAACCACCTTTTCAGGGAGCAACAGGCTCCCTGGACACTTGGCTGGGCCCAGCGGGACCCAGCTGCTGAGAATTCTTTCACAGACTCTGTCATGCTGGGCGTTTCCAAAGCAAATATCCCCAAGGTCCACACTAGGACCATCTGTTTCCCATTTTGAGGAGTGAGTTCTATATACTAGTTTGTTAAGAACTGCACTGAAGGAAAGAAAAATAACAGCCTCTTAAAAACACCCAACTAGTCCCGCCCATGCCCTGCAGTTTTATAACGGAGGCGGGCAGCAGAGGGCCTGGTGAAGAGCCTGCTAACCAGAGGGCCTCATAATTTCTTCCCCTCCATGGAAGCCCCAAGCCAAAGCCTTAATGGGAGCATGCTAGACACTGGGTATTTATGGCAGGGGCCACTAGCTGTTGCTGGCCCTTTATTCACAAAACATCAAGCAAGGAGCTCAGAGCTGGCTTCTCCAGAGTGGAGGCTTTCAGGGAGGGGGTGTTGGACGTGGGCATTGGAGGAGCTGGAGGTGGAAGATCATTTCTGCAGTGGAATTTGAGGTCACATTGGAGCAGCAGCCGCTGCTGGGAACTTGACTGCGCAGCTCTGTGTCTTTTGTCACCTCCGATTATCCCTCCTGCAGCCTGCCGTGGGGACCACTGAATGCATTGCAGACAGTTTTGGCAGGCTGGCCTCTGTGCTGGGCTCGCATTCATTAATCTGCCTGCCACTGAGCCCCTGTGAAAAGAGGAAATTGTTTCACGCTTACTCTCCGAGAGACAAGGGGAAAGGGCTCTCGGAACAGGAAGAAGGCCCAGACTCGAGCCGGGGAGCCAGGTTGGGGTGCTGCAGCAGTGCTCCCAGAGTGCCAGAGAGTGGCCTCTTTGGGGAGCAGGCAAGCCCTTCCCTGGAAGGACTTGGAATTGAGGCAACCCAGCAGTTAATTAGCCCAGTAATGGGGGCTGGCCACAGTTGCTCGGGCTGACGCTGTGGGCCTGGAACAATCAGGGTCTGTCTTCTGACAGAGATGACAAATGGAGGAAGTGAAAAGGGGATGCAAGCAAAAAGAAAAGCAGGGACAAGAGGAAATACCAACTGCAAATTGCTGTAATGAATTTGGAAGGCAGGCTCTGGAAGGCAGGAGAGAAACTGCAGTGTCACAGAGCCAGTGTGGGGACCTTTCAGTGCATCTGGGAGTGACAGTCATAGCTGCACAGGAGAGAGATGGCACATGGCAAAGCAGCCTCATCAGCGAGCAGAGGTGTGGACTGGGGCTGGGTGCTTTCTGAAGGCTTTTGGAAGGACTAGAATTCAGAAATGCATGGGGCTGCTTATCCAGGCTGAGGAGCACTAGGCAAATGTCAATTATCAAGTATAATAGGAAAAAATGCGATGCAATTTATAATAGTAAAGAGATCCTTAACGAAAAGAAGGCCCCTGGTTCTGCAGAGGACTGATCAGCTTGGAGCACATCTCCGGGGAAGAGGAGCTGGGAAAAGTTTAAATGCTCTGTATAAAAAAAGGGCAAAGGATTTGGAGTTCCCAGAAGCAAACCAAGAGAAGGGAATGGGGAACAGAAATGGAAAGAAAGGAAGACAAGGATGGTATGAGCTGCCCCTTCTTGTGGCATCCATCCCTAGCTTCTGGGAAGCCAGCCAAGCTCTCAGCGCCTGGTGTGCCTGGATTTCAGGGAAACCAGCGAAGAGGTTATTACAGGGTGTTGCTAGGCAAAAAAATCCACGGTGTGTGCAGATACTAGAGGCCAAGGGACCACGAGCACAAACAGCCTTGGGAAGGAGCAGACATCGCTGCAAAAGTCCTGGGGATTTAGGCACAGGGAAGCCCCAGCTGACCTATGGGTCACAGCATTCTGCAGACAGCCCCCATTTTTTGACCAGATACCTCTTCTCAGTGCCTGTCCACAAGTTAAACATCCAAATGTGCTTTTCATGTCCTTTCCCCTCATTTTTAAGTTATAATCCACAAACAGTAAAACTCACTATTGTCAGCATACAGAGCTACGAGTTTGGATAATTGCATACAGTTATGTAACCACCACCAGAGTCAAGATATAGAAATTTTCTGTCATTCCAAAATGTCCCTTTGTTCCCCTTTGAAAATCAAACCCTCCCCTCACCCCACGACCCCCTGGCCACCACTGATCTGTGGTCCATCCCTATGGTTTTGGCCTTTCCAGGATGTACTATAAATGAAGTCATGTGGCATCTAGACTTCTTAACTGGCTTCTTTTCGTCAGCACGATGCATTTGAGATTCGCTCAGGTTGCCACGTGTGTGAGTCACGTGTTTCTTTGGATCACTGAGTAGTGTTCCATTGTGTGGATGTACCAGTTTGTTGATTTTTTCACTGAGGAACATAACATTTGGGTTGTGGTCTCCCTCATGGACTTTTGACCTTATCTTTCATGGGATATTTTTACTGGTGGGGATTATGAAAAATATGCCGGTCCTGCCCAAGGTTTTGTCACACTTATCCTTCTCCAGAGATCTGCAGCCTCTTTAGGTGTATTTCTTCATTTAATTTTGGCCTTCCAAGCTTGGTATAAATAACCAGTTGTATGACTTATAAAGAGATTTTGTGATTTTGTTTTGTTTTTTATAACTGGTTTGTTGAGATATAATTCACATACTGTACAATTCACCCATTTAAAGTGTACAATTCAATGGCTTTTAGTAGAATCACAGAGTTACGCTTCCATCACCTCCATCAATTTTAGAACATTTTCATTACTGCAATTAAAAAAAGATTCACACCCATTGACTTTTTCTGTCCTCCAGTTTCCCCAACCACTGGCAACCCCTAATCTAATTTCTGTCTCCATAGATTTGCCTATCTGGACATTTCTTATAAATGAATTCCTACAATATGTGGTCTTTTTGTGTCTGGCTTCTCTCACTTGGCACATTGTTTTCAAGTTTCATCCATGTTGTAGCATGTGTCAGTGTATCATTCCTTTTTAGTGCTGAATAATGTTCCATCGTATAGACATGCCACGTTTTGTTTATCCGTTCATTTATCATTCAGTTGATGGACATTCGAGCTCTTTGCACTTTTGGCTATTATGAATAATGCTGTTATGAACATTCATGTGCACGTTTTTGTGTAGACAGATGTTTTCAACTTTCTTCAGTATATATCTAGGAGTGAAACTGCTGGATTATATGTGAAGCCTGTGTTCAACCATTTGAGGAACTGCCAAACTGTTTTCCAAATGACTGCACCATTTTATACTCCACAAAGGCACTTTCAAAGTGTGAAAGTTCGATGCAAATGATTATAATCTAATATTAGTCATTGAAATGGCAAGAATATTTGATCATCGTAATAATTTGTAGACAAGACTAAGGTATCTAAAGTGACACCTCTCCCTCCAGTCCCCCAATCCCACATAGAGGCACTGTAAACAATTTGGTATGCAGTCCATTCCTCCTTCTTTCCTCTGCTCACCATACTTATACAAAATATATGTATTTGAACATAATGGCGAAAACTGCAATTACTTTTGCACCAACCTAATACTTTCATTAAAATAAAAATGCATTCTGACTATGCATACAGCTCTAATGTCTTCTTTTATTTTTTAAATTATAGTAAAATACCATCTTAACCATTTTTTAGGATATACTTCCATGGCATTAAGTACAGTCCCTCACACTTGTGCAGTTATCACCATCATCCATCCACAGAACTCATTTCAACCTTCTAAACTGGAACTTTATACCCATTAAATGATAACTCCCCCTTCTCTCTTCCCCTCAGCCACTGGAAACCATCATTCTGCTTTCTGTGGAATCATATAATATGTGTACTTTTGTGACTGGCTTATTTCACTCGGCATAACATCTTCAGGGTTCACCCAGGTTGTAGCATGTGTCAGAATTTCCTTCCTTTTTAAGGCTGAACATTATTTTTTTTATAGGCCACACGTCACCTATCCACTCATCTATTGATGAACACTTGGGTTGCTTCTACCTTTTAGCTATTGTGAATGAAACTGCTATGAATGTGGGCATCTTTTTGTCCCTGCTTTCCATTATTTGCGGTATATGCCTTCCAACTTCCTTTTTTTAAAAAAAAATTAAGTAAACTTTTTTCGAAGATTTTATCACTTAAAAAAATCTTAACGGTATACTAATGGGGTTCTTCCATATTATCACCTTCATGCACTGAATTGCTGGAAGTCTCATAATCCATCTCATCATTTCCCCATTTATGGGAATTGGAGAGCCATTACCATTGGGTGTTTCCCATGGTGCAAAGCTCTTGGCATCCGCTGGCTGATTGGATTCTCACCACAATCCTTTGAGATGGCTCTAACTATCAGCCTCTTTTGAGAGACAAGGAAACTGTGGTAGAGAGCTTAAGTCATCTGTCCAAGGCCATTCTGCTGGTAAGGACTGAGGTTAGAAATCAAAGTGTCTGACTCTCAAGTTCACCTGTCTAACCTCAGCATCTTAACTAATGACATTCCTCATTGTTTTTTTTTTTTTTTTTTTTTGGCTGTCCAAGGAGTGGTCTGGCAGGGGATGGAGATATGGAACCTGAATATATGTAGATGTCCACATTCCAGGAACCAGGGACTGATTCCTCAACAAAATCAGAGGTATCTTTCAACAGTGAGTGTCCTTTCTCAGAGCTCTGGCTTCATGAAGCCTCAGAAAACCAGAGTGGGCTCCCAGCTTCCTACAGAGGGCTACTGACTCATGCTTCCTTCCCTTTGACTTCTCTCCTGCTCAATCCTGCCTTCCCCTGACCCTGTCTCCACATTGTCCTCCTCCAGACTGTCTAGGTTCAGGTAACAGAAACCCAGCTCAACTGTGCTTACACAAACAAAAAGACTTTTGGGTTTCATTTAACTGGAAAAGTAGGGACACATCTAGCCTCCATCATGATTGGATCCAGGGATTGAAATGATGTCATCAGGCTCTTTATCTCTCAGCTCTGCTACTCTGAATGATTCTTTCCTGAAGTGGACAGGCCTTCTCCATGAAGTGAGAAAGCTAGCCACCAGAAACCCCAAAACTACAGCTTCAAAGCTTAACTCTCTCACCAGAAGGAGGACCAGTATTTTTTCTCCCAGCATCCATATATCGTTCTAAGGGAAGGACTCCAACTGGGGTTGGGCCATATGCTAATTCCTTAGCCAATCATATGACCAGGAAAAGGCAGTGTTGGGACTGATGTACACCCAGCTACATGGAAGGCAGTTTGTGTTACTAGAGAGAGGGAAGGAGAATGCATGTGTGCTTGGCAGACAGGAACAATAACTAGTATCACACTCTGTCTGCCTTGGTCAATAAACTCCCCACACCCAGCTTCTGTGGATACTGCCACCATCACCACCACCACCACTACCACCACTACTCAGATTTCTTCTCCATTTTCACTCCCCATTGCCAGAGAGTGAATGAAGCCAGACAGGCTGCTTTAGAAAGAATGCAACCCTCAGGTCTATGGAAATACGCAACCCTCTACCCCCTCCCTTTCTGGAGGAGACACTGCCTATCTAAACATTTTCATCATCTGCTGCTTCTTCCAAATCACTCCCCAGGCTTGGCTCATCTTTGCACAGCTTGTTTCTACTCCACTGTAAGGTATAAGAACATGAGGTGCCCAGATGTACTGCTGTTTACATTGCACAGAGCATGAAGCCATGCGTGTGGCTCCCTGCTCATCCTTGGATCTTTGTCACTGCAGTCCAAGGCTCTGATGATTGCTGCAAGCCAAATGGTCATGGTCAAGCCTGGTCATTACACTGTCTCTTCCCCTTGACTCACAGCAGACCCGACTGGATGAAAGATCTGGTTTCCTCATCACAGAGGCATAAGGTTTCTTTGCCATTTGATTGACTGGTAAATGAAAGCCAGGCTCATTTGTTTGCTGTGGGGGTTTTTGTTGGTTTTTTTTTTTGTTTGGTTTTTTTTTTTTTTTTGAAGCATGTCATGATTAATTCATCTCTGGCTCGCCTCCATGGACAAGCTCTAATACTTGGCACCTTCTTCCTCTTCTTGTCTGTCTCCCCTTTCCCTTGCTGCACCCCAGTCCCACCTTGGAAAAAAGCTTCTCTTCCCTCTGAGGCTCAGCAAATACCTCTTGCCTATAGGTGAACTTGGACCAACATTTCAAACTGCCAGAGACTGAGGCTTTAAGAAATAATAACAGTATTTGTTGAAAATAGTTGGATCCTCCTAAACTGTCTGCCTGTGCCAAATTGAGAACTAAATCACAAAATATGAAGCAAATAAACAGAACCACATAATTTCCATTTTCAAATGAGTCATCCACAAGCTAAAGAAACTTTTGCAGAACGAGCAACTGGCATTATCATTATTAGCCCTCACTTGGCACGGGTAGCAGTTTATTGTTCTCAAAGCACTTTTGTTTCTACCAACTCATTTCAGTGTCTACAACCACATACAAAGATAGTGTAATAGAGATCTTTCTTATTTCCATTTTGCAAGTGGAGAAATGGCAGATCCACCTTGAACAGTGGCCTTTACAGAGAGCCTTTTGGAGTCAAGAATGGAAGATCAAGTATGAAGTTGGTATCAGACTAGAACTGAAACCTATCAACTCATCCTTCTCCTATGCATCTTTTCCCAGCGTACCATACAAAATCAGCTGAAACAAGGCAAAATCTTTTGAAAATCACAACCTTGAAGCCAATTAAGCAGACAGCATAGCCTCATTTTATACTGAATAAACTGAAACAGGAAGGGTCAGTATAAATCATGCAAATAGCTGTGGTCAAAATAGAAATTGAAACACAGGCCGGGTGCAGTTGCTCAGGCCTGTAATCTCAGCACTTTGGGAGGCTGAGGCAGGTGGATAACCTGAGGTCAGGAGTTTAAGACCAACCTGGCCAACATGGTGAAACCCCATCTCTACTAAAAATACAAAAATTAGCCAGGTGTGGTGACACGCACCTGTAGTCCCAGCTACTCAGGAGACTGAGGCAGAAGGATCGCTTGAACTCAGGAGGCGGAGGTTGCAGTGAGCCGAGATTGCACCACTGCGCTCCAGCCTGGGTGAAAGAGTGAGACTCTGTCTCAAAAAAGAAAAAGAAATAGAAACACATCCTTACCCAGACACAGCATGTTATTCTACTTTGTATAGGGTAATTTTCTATCACCCACCTGATGAGAATGTAACATCCATGAAGACGGAAGAAGAATCATACACTCCTTTGACGTGCCCCACTGTCTCTCTGGAAAGCCGAGAATATACAGATTATTGTTTATATGCTAGGACTGTAGGATTTGTGAGTTGAGAAATACACCAAATCTACTTCTTTACTCTGAGGTTTGGGTTCTCGGCCTCCTTCAAATCAACAGGGATATGAATGTGTTTATCTCACTAGATCCACAGGCCTATGGCTCGTTCAGAATAGGTACCACAGGGATAAGAAGACAGGAAGAAAAGGAGCAAAAGGATGAGAATCCTTCAGAGCAATGCAGATGATATAGGCCAAGCAAAATAGTACGCATTATATAATTAACAGTAAGTCATCCTTCCATTCATTTAATCATTAATTCAATAACCATCCATTACAACAATTCTCAGCTGACCTTAAGGTGCTTGGGAGGATTAAATGAGGACACTCGTATGTGTGACGAATCTACCACAATATCCATCACACAGTGGGCCCCCTGCTAACACTGGCTCCGTTTGCTTCCCTGGGTTCTAGCCCTGAGCCATCTGAAACAAGCACCTGCAAACAAGAATGGAAGTGGTGTCTGTGTGTGTGAAGATCAGAGATGGTCTGCAGGGAGAAGAGTGGGAGATGAATGTGGTCATGAAGGGGAGGCGGGATTGGGCAAGGCCTTCCTGCAACCCCTCAGAAACTTAAACATGGGTTGCTGTCACATTTTCAACAATTTTTATAACACTGTCCCATGGCAGGGCAAGTTTAGAGTGTAAACAATCTCACAGTTAAGGGAGGCCCTGGGATATAGCAGAAGGGCTACTGAGCGTTAAACAAAATCTCTTAATCTCCTGGGACCTGTTTTCTGATTTGCAAACAAAAGGGAAAGGACTAGACACATTCTAAGGATCTTTCTGGCTGTGCACAACTGTCAAGATATTCCTTATGTAGAGGCAGCATCTCTTTCACTGTAATTTCAGCTCACTTCTGTTGATCAAGTTAGCTGAACCCAGTCTTCCTAATATAAGGGAAAGACAATTGGGGTGGGTGGAAGGCCTGTGGGAGGGGACCCGTCATAGCCAGGGCCTCTAGTCACTCCTGAGGTCACATCAGTCCCAGGAACCTGCTGAAGTTTGGAAGCACCCTCCCCCTATCCTTCAGAGAGATCTGTCTAGGGCAATTCACCCTGGAGTTCTCAGGAAGCGCACTAGGAATTTCATTCCAGAAGGCTCCCTTTAGAGGCCACCCCCAAGAAATGGAATCTAAGGAAATGGTAAAGAAGGAACCCCTCAGTGGACAGGCCCTCTCCATCAAATGAGAAAGCTAGTCACCAGAAACTCCAAAACTACAGCTTCAAAGCTTAACTCTCCCACCAGAAGGAGGGCCAGTTTTTTTCTCCCAGCATCCATATATTGATCTCAGGGAAGGACCCCTGGTTGGGCCATATGATAATTCCTTAGCCAATCATACGGCCAGGAAAAGGCAGTGTTGGGAGTGATACACACCCAGCTACATGGAAGGCAGTTTGTGTTACTAGAGAGAGGGAAGGAGAATGCATGTGTGCTTGGCAGACAGGAACAATAACTAGTATCACACTCTGTCTGCCTTGGTCAATAAACTCCCCACACCCAGCTTCTGTGGATACTGCCACCATCACCACCACCACCACCACTACTCAGATTTCTTCTCCATTTTCACTCCCCATTGCCAGAGAGTGGTCACCATCTCTGGTACAGACTCACGGAGCTTTCAGGAAGGGGCTTCTCTGTCCAACACACACTGGCCCCTACAGAGGCATCACCACATAACCTCAACATGTTCCCATTGTGCAGCTGAGATGACTTCTTTGGAGAGTTAAAACATCTTCCCAGGAGCTCACAGCGGGTTAGGGGCAGAACCAGGATTTCACCTGAGGTCTGGATGAACCAAAAGATTACTGTAAACTCTCTACTAAAGATATGCCAAAGAAAGCCCCCGTGGGGACCAAATTTCCAATGCAGTAGGAGAACAGCCAGAGAATAATGTAAACAGGGCAGAGAGAGGGCCCTGGAAAAGGAGACTGGACAAGCCTGTCGGAGGCTAATGCCCATATGTGGATCTTAAGGTTGGGGGCATTGTTACCTGGGGTAGGATGTTGCCTTTAGCCATCTCCTGCCTCCCTGAGAGACCAGCACCCATCAGCACATCACAGCCTAAAGTGTCCCTAAGGCTGGGTCCTGAGACATCAGCCCTGATACCTATGCCATAGGAATGACCACTGTGTGTACTTGTTCAGAACATGCCTTGTACAGTACACTTGGCCAAGAGAGGGGTTCTTCACTTACCAAGCTATGTGTGCCCACTGAGCTGTGTCTGCCTGTAAGGGTGACATTTTTCTAATCCGTGCAAAGGCGCTATGGGAGTGAGTTGTGGTCCTATTCTGAGCACTCCTCTTGTGGGGTCTCTGTACTTACTCCATGAATGCTGGCTGAGTGTTTGCTATATGCTGGGCCATTCAAACATGAGGAGACACAGCCCCTGCTCTCAAGAAACTGAAAGGCTAGTGGGGGACGAAGGCAAACAGACAGGCACAGACCATGGGAAAGAGAACATACAGGGGCTCAGGGAGACCAGGCAGGGGCCAGTGTGTCTGATTCTACAGTCTCTCAGGGCTAATCAGTCTCTATTATGTTCTCCTTCTCCCAACTCCCCCTCGTGTGGCAAATCAGAACTCAGCTAGGTGGGTGCACACACCCCCACCTGCTGCTCTCCCACTCATCTGATCCCCAGCACCATCTGACCCGGGTAGTCCCCATTCACCCCCAGGTGCAGTCAAAAGGCCCTTTGTCTCCAGGGATTATGGGAAATTCCTTCCTTCCTCCCTGCTTGGGGACCTGCCACTCTTAATAGGTTCAGTATTTGATTGTCAACAGATGGAAGGTCAGTGCTAAACACACACACACACACACACACACACACACACACACACGGGTTTTGGATCTGAATTGTTTCTTTAAGTCCCTCAACTCTCCACAAGACCCCAGGCCAAGATGTTAGGCTGAACCCAAAATCAATCAGGCCCCAGGCAATAGAAAAAGCAGCTCAAAATACAAAATGTGCTCTCTAACACAAGGTGCAAGGCTTCGTTCTCTGGATCATGAATGTTCTTTGTATTTTTTTTGAGACAGGGTCCCACTCTGTCACACAGGCTGGATTGCAGTGGTATAATCATAGCTCACTGTAACCTCAAACTCCTAAGCTCAAGCAGTCCTCCCACCTCAGCCTCACGAGTAGCTGGGACTACAGGCACATACCACCATGCCCGGCTAATTTTTTTTTAATTTTGTAGAGATAGGGTCTTGCTATGTTTTCCAGGCTGGTCTCAAACTCCTGGGCTCAAGCGATCCTCCCACCTCAGCCTCTCAAAGTGCTTGGATTACAGGTGTAAGCCACCAAGCCCAGCCACTCTTTGGTTCTGAGTGGTTTCAGAACAGCACAGACATCAGTCTATGGTGGTCAGTTCCTTTTAAGGATTATGCAAAAACAACAATAACAAAAAGGCATCCCACTTAGCATTTCAAGACCACCATTTATTGAAACCCTGTTTTCCAGAAATTTCACGATTGAGTAACACATGATATAGCCAGTTTGGCCTCCTTGTCCCCTTGCTTGCCGGCTCTTACATAAAGGAAGCCAAGGGAATTCAGAGAGAGAGACAGAGAAAGAAAACAGGGCACCATGTAGCTAGTGAAAGCAGGATTCTTTTGGGCAACCTTTTCAGAAAGCACGAAGGAAGGAGACCAAGTCCACCTCCCTCCTGCCACACAACAGCTGACCACAATTCACCAGGGCCATGTGGGGAAGATGTGAAGACCTCCTGTATTAGTTCATTCTCACACTGCTATAAAGAAATACCCAAGACTGGGTAATTTATAAAGGAAAGAGGTTTAATTGACTTATAGTTCCAGATGGCTGGGGCAGCCTCAGGAAACTTACTATGATGGCAGAAGAAGTAGCAAGTACCTTCACTAGGCAGCAGAAGAGAGAGACAGAGAGGGAGAGAGAGAAGGAGGAACTGTCAAACACTTATAAAACCATCAGATCTCATGAGAACTCACTATCATGAGAACAGCCTGGGAGAAACCACCCCCATGATCCAATCACCTCCCACCAAGTCCCTCCTTCAACATGTGGGGATTATGGGGATTACAATTTGAGACGAGATTCCGGTGGGGACACAAAGTCAAGCCCTATCACCGCCCATCATCAGAGGCCTCAAGCAGACCAGGTTCTGGGGTCAAGGCTCTAGTTCAGTCAGGAAGAGACCATTTCTCACTCAGAGGGGGTGACAGCCACTCATAGACCCTGATGCCATGTAACTGAGCCCCAGAAATTCTGCTGTGAAAACAAAGTCACCCCAATGAGCCATTCTCCTTGTGCTGCTGAAAACAAGAGATCACTATGGATAGAAAGCAAAGAGTCTTGAAGATTTTAACAGCCTAGGATTTAAAAGCCATACACCCTCCTCTCCAGGAGGATTCCCAGGCTCCAAGTAAAGATGCCCCAGCCTCAGTCTCTCCTCCCCTCCTCTGGTTCTGAGCCTCTCTCGGTGCACGCTTCTGGCTCACTGGCAGAGTGGCCAACGGCAGATGACAAAGAATATAAAAGCCTACCTTAGGGAGACATTCACTATATAAAAAAGCAAGTGCATGGTTATAAATAGCATACTGGGATACACGCAAATCATAGGCAAATCCACTTGAGAGTTCTTACTCTATTAAATATTTTATGAACACCGAACAACTGACTTGCTTCATTAAGTCGGAACATTAATAATGGCTAGCATTTATTGAGCACTTACTGTAAGTCCAAACCAGAAAATCAGAGGGCTCAGTGGAAGACTCAGAGAGGAGGCTTTGTGAGATGAGTTTGAAATAGGAAGGAAATGGTGCTCCTGGCAAGGCAGGTCAGGAGCAAAGGCCTGGAAGTAGGAATGCAGGTCCAGAGCAGGGCGACGATGAAGACCTTTCCATGGGAAGGTCTATTGGCTCCAGGTTGGGGTCTCACCTGGATGACCCACAGAAAAACTGAGACCTTGCTGAGGAAAAGCAAGTTTTAGCAGTCGCTTCCTTGCACAGGTCCCTTTATGGGACTGTTGAGCCCAGGACTGAGCGAGGCAGAAAGGCTTTGACAGTTTCATTTTATTTTGTTCTAAACAAGAGATAATACGAAATAGGCACCTGGGAGTGGTTTGAATTAACAACCCAAACCAAATGAACAGCTGCATCCCGGGGCGGGTGGGGGGAGTTTCCTGCTTTGGGCCATATTTCCTTTCAGCAACATTACATTAGCACGTATGAAATACAGCCGAAAAGTCAGGCAGTATTTAGTGAGAGAGAAAGGTACTTCCATGCTCTGTGCAAAATGTACTGCCAATTAATTGGCCGTGTAAGCCTGGGTTTTCAACTCATCTGCAGAAGTCTCAAGGTTAATGAAACCATTACATATGCACGGATGTTGTGGAAGGGGACACAGGAAAAGATGTAATTGACAACACTCTCCATCCAGCTCTGCGGGGTGGCTATTCTTATCCGACAGTACTTCGCAAAGTCAGGTACGTGGGCAGAACTGGCCTCTCAGAGTGTGAGCGTGTGTGTGCGTGGAGATGCGTGTGTGTGCAGCCATGCTAATGAGAACAATTAGATCCCTCCACCTGGAATCCATTAGCTGTGATTATGATGACGGACTCTCCTACCCTTATTACTATCTAGATTAGCTAACCCCGTTATTACCCAGGCCACCTTGTTCAATCTGTTCCACGAAGCTGAGGAGACAGTTTCCTGTCATCTAAGCCGTCTTTCTCTCTCCCCCACTCCGGAGCCATTGTAAACTCCCTCACCCCATCTCAATTACAAGAACCCTAATAGGCCCTCCTGTCCCAAGTGACAGGCCCCTGCAGGTGTTTAGGAGGCGGGCGAGGGGACAGCCAGCTGATCCGTGCGGTCATGAGTCCTATATTTGCTCAGCCGTGCTCACAGCACAGGGCCTGCGTCTGCAGCTGTTCAGCAATCATCTTAGCCCAGTTACCTCACCATTTCTTAGGGTGTATGGAAAAAACAAATAAGGCACATTAAAAGGGTTGATACTGCAAAAATAGGAAAAGCCTAAAAGACAGGCAGCACCGCAAGTGGAATGCGTGATCCCTTCACTCTCGCCTGTGGCTTTAAGAGCTGGACATCTCCCAGTTGCCCTCAGAATTGGAGACACAGGGATGATTTTGGTACTCTCTGGCTACAAAATCCAGTGAAATTATGAGGATTCTTGGACTGTGGGCTCCCCTCGTCCCTGGCAGCCCTGTTTCCCTCCTTTCCCTAGAGACCCTATTTCCTGGCCACCCTTCCCCACCAATAGAAAGAATAAGCATGGTGACGGCAGCAGGAAGCAGGACAATGAAAACAAAGTCTGAGAAGAGAATTTGATATTTCTCAAAACGTCACTAAAGCCGTTCCAAGCAAAGTCAGAATGCTGCAGGGTTACCTGACACTCATTCCCCAGTTTAGTATCGTTTTCCATTTGTTGGGAATGTAGTTGGAGATGTGTGCCATGATGTTTGAGGACTCAGTCCTCTGAAGCAGAGCATCCCCTTGGTGTGGCCGAGATAGAACGTTCTCAGCCTTCGAGGCAGCCAGAGCCCCCGAGGTGGTGCCTCCAGCTCAGAGAAGCCTCCTCCAATTACCCCAGCCTGGCAGTTCTTAGAATTATTTTTATGTGCATCAACATATGAAAAAAGTAGAGAAGTGCTGCTCTAAAAGGTCTCATTTCATCTTGCTTCCATCTTCCTTCATCTCCCTTTTCCATGCTTAGAAAGTCAAAGCTGTAAGGACCCTTACCTTGACCAACAGTAAGGACAACAAGGCCCTGGGGGTTCCATGGCTTGCCTGAGGTCCCATAGCTGTGGTGGCAGAACTAGAACTCAAGCCTCGTGACTCCCAGCCAAGGTGTCCTCTAACGGCTTTTTCACTCGAGACAGAACCCATCTCCCACCTCTCTCTGTCTCACTTCCCTCTCCCCTCCTGACCTTTCAGGTTGCAAATCTGAACAACCCAGGCGTCAGGAATAAATCCAAGCAAGAGGACACACAGCCTTCCTGCACTCTGACTCAGAGGAGAAGGGCGGAGCCTCTGTGCTTTCCCATGCCATTCCCGGCTGCACGCAGAAGAGGATGGCAAGGCCTTCTCGGGAAGGCAGCCTCTGTATCCAAGGGTCCATGCCGACCCAGGGAAAGCCTGGCCTGAGTGTTAATCCCATTTCACAGTCCATTGGCACTGAAGTCGCCGTGGGATCCAAGAGTCATAAACTCAGAGGGGGCAGATTTCAAGGCAGTCAGCCTGGAAGAAACATACTGTGCCACAAATATCCCTTTTCCAAGCAAATCCCAAAATCTGGACATTAGGAAACGTGTGAGTTTCTGCGAAGAGGAGCAAACTACACAACTCCTGTCAGACCGCACTTGAAACTCCATCTGATCATCCATCTGTCCCTGTGTTTACAGATGCAAGAGTTATTCTTGGCACTGTCTACATGAACGTTCATCCCTCTGCACATAATGCTCCCCACCCCGGTTAGGGATGGCTTAATCTGATTAGTGTCCCAGGTGAACCAGGAGATGATGGGTTCGGTCTAATTCTTCGCTGGGGAGAGGACAGGATGATTGCTACTCTAAATGTTCATCCCTTGAGGTCAGAAACGTTAGCGGTTCTCACATAAGTTGCCATGTCCACACCTCAGAAAATTGGCACAATGAATATAATTTCATTTAAACTATAGCTGACAACCATTTGGAGATTGGGTAGAAAATGATAAGGTAGTTATAGGAGTTGTCTAAAGAAGTTCAAGATATTTTAAAAGAAATCAATAGTAATACTTAGTTGGTAGCAAAGAGGCTGGGAAATGGGCACTTTGCTAACGTTGGTAGAAATGAAAACTGAAATGACCTTTCTGAATAACAATTTGACAAATATACGCCAAAGGCCTTGAAAATGTGCATGCCCCTTGACAAAGCAATTCTAAGAATTTTACTCCAAGGACATAATCAGAAATGTGTACAAAGATCTACATGTATGAATTTCATCACAGCAATTCTGTATAGTAGAAAAAAACAAAAATAATCTAAATGCCTAATAAGAGAGATTTGATTTTAAAAAAAGATACAGTGCAATAAAGCCATTGTAATAGAAAATTAAAATTACCTATTAAAACAGGAAACTTTTGGCCAAGTGTGGTGGCTCATGCCTGTAATCCCAGCACTTTGGGAGTCCGAGGCAGGTGGATCACCTGAGGTCAGGAGTTCCAGATCAGCCTGGCCAACATGGCAAAACCCTGTCTCTACGAAAACTATAAAAATTAGCCTGGCGCCTGTAATCCCAGCTATTCAGGAGACTGAGGCAGGAGAAACGCTTGAACCCGAGAGGCAGAGGTTGGAGTGAGTCCAGATCACGCCACTGTACTCCATCCAGCCTGGGTGACAGAGTGAAACTGCGTCTCAAAAATAAATAAATAAATAAAATAGGAAACTTTGTCCATATTATAATTGTAAATAAAAAGAAGTCAGACTACAAAATAGCTCATACAGTAATACTATAATTTTAAAAATCTATGTATGTATGGTTGTGTGTTGCTAAGAACAAATATTAGAAGGCTAAAATACCCACATTTTCCCATATGCTCAGCATTAAACATATATCACTTTTATAACCAGAAATGAAAATTTTAAGGAAATGAAATCAATTCTTCAGCTATAAACATAGAGGGACAGTGGAGGAAAGAGCATCGTTTCTTTTTACTGATCTAACACCTCAACCCTTACTCTCAGTTTTCAAACTAAATTGTTCTCAAATATCAGATCTTGTTTAATCTATACACTGCTATCAGCTAACCCCATCCAATCATATGAACTTAATTATATCATGTGGACATTGCACTGTGTGATTTTCCAGGTAAAATGGCATATTCTTCACACCCTTCACCTGTAAGGAAATACATGGATTTGCATGTCTGACATTTGGGGTGATATGCTCCTAGACCTAGGTGGCCTGGACTTGCCCTGCCCACGTCCCTGCCATCACTTCCACAGGGAATCTTGCCAGGATATCAACCAAGGCACAACTTTCCTGTGAATAGCCTCACATTGTACTTCTAAATTACTTAACATCCAAAGGCAGAGAAATCCTAGGAATGCCGGCCCTCATACTAAGAACATGATGCCTACAGGAAGAAAGACCGTAATAAGTAAACCAGAACAGCATCTTTGCTTAAGAAATCACACTATATTGGCCGGGCACAGTAGCTCATGTCTATAATCCCAGCACTTTGGGAGGTCAAGGCAGGCAGATCACTTGAGGTCGAAACTAGCCTGGCCAACATGGTGAAATCCCATTCTACTAAAAATACAAAAATTAGCGAGGTGTGGTAGCACACGCTTATAGTCTCAGCTATTTGGGAGGCTGAGGCAGGAGAATCACTTGAAGCCAAGAGGCAGAAGTTGCAGTTAGCCCAGATCACTGCAGGCTAGAGCACTGCTGCACTCCAGCCTGGGTGACAGAGCAAGACTCAGGAAGGAAGGAAGGAAGGAAGGAAGGAAGGAGCTGAGGCAGGAGAATCGCTTGAACCCAGGAGG
>NW_012108697.1:2452805-2482102 GCF_000951045.1 Mandrillus leucophaeus
AGGGAGGGAACAATATGTCTGAAAAACCACAAAACAAGATTAGAGAGAGCTCTAATTGATATAAAACAGTCATTACTAACCAAAAGGACTCAAAACAATTTTCAGTAGCATAAAGGGCCATCTTTGCCACAAAGCACATCTTAGAAATAAGTTAGCCATGTTTGTCTTCAGACTTCTTCCTCTACCATTACCTCTCTTTGGCAGGCTGATACCTCTGGCTATCTAAGGTGTAGCATCTAGGGTTCATCCTCTCCAAGTATATTTCATGATCAAAATTACTCCTGTCTCCTTCCAAGCTATCAAAAAATACTATTCCCTCAAGAGCAGCTGGTTAAGGGCATTGAAAAGAAAGCAATCTGACTGAATTATTCACATTAACATATACATGACTATAGCCCTATCTCCCTGTCTTTTAAATAACACTAATCCATCTCTTTTCAAAGTGTGGCATTTGAACCATCTGTATTAGAATTACCTGGGTGCTGGTTAAAACTGTAGGTTTCTGAACCCCTACTCCTATCCGAATCAGAATCTCTCCTGGTGGGCTTCAGGGATCTGCATTGTATCTATTATTTCTTATTTTTTGTAGCAATGGGGTCTCACTGTGTTGCTCAGGCTGGTCTTGAACTCCTGAGCTGAAGGATTGCTTGTGCCTTAGCCTCCCAAAGTGCTGGAATTACAGGCATGAGCCACCGTTCCCAGCCCAAATCTATATTTTAAACCAGTCTCTTTGATTCTTAGGCACAGTAAAGTTTCATAACTGGTGGAACATGGAGGAGAGATATCTGAGCCAGGAAGGCCTTCATCATTAAATGACCCCCTTTCTGCTCCCGGAGAACTCACATAAAAAAATAGGGGTAATTCCACTAACAGTTAATAAATGCTTATTATGCAGCAGGCATTGTTATCATCCGTGTTTTAACCATGGAGAAACTGAGGCTCAGGGTGAATAATTAACTTCTGCAAGGTCACACAGTTCTAAATGTTAGGTCTAGCTTTGGAACCCAGGTAGCCTTCAGAAACCCTCTTGAGGACTTATTTCAAATATCAAGGCATACCTGTCTCAATTACAACTTCTCAAACTTGAAAGGGTGTGAAGATATCCCTAAAAGGAGAGAGAGAGAGGTGGGGGGGGGGAAAAAAACAAACCTAAACTGACTTAAGTGATGAATTACTTAGAACACTACACCGTGTGTCGATTCTCATTGAACATTTTTGGGCACCAATTTAGGCTGGTTGGATGTATGATAGGTTTGCCTGAGAAAGCTCAGAACTTTGAAACTGTTCCCTTTTGTGCTTTGATTACACATTCACTCTGACTTGAAAAAGGATTATGTTGTAAGGAGCCACACACTCCCTCACAGCGGCCGGTTGTGGCTGTTTCCATCTGTAATGATTGTTTAATGACTATTTAAGAAAGTGCTGTCTGAGGTTCTCTAATCACCCAATTTTTATTAAGCGCTCAAGGAAATCGCACAGGTTCAGAATTGCCTAATTGACAGCAAAGTCTCGAGTAGTGCAGAATCCTCTTCCTGCAGAGGAGGGAAAGCAGTGCTGACGGCAATGTGATGGCCCCTCCCCCAAAGAGAGACGCCTCTACAACGCAGAGGCGAATCCCACCTTGGTTCCCAAGAGGCAGCAAAAGTGGTCAAGTATAATAATTTTTTTTTTAAGTAAATTTTTAAAATTCCAGAAAAAAAAGACCAGTTAGGCAGGAGACAGAGGGAGTGACCAGGAGGAACAGATATTATGAAGAAAGTTTAGCCAAGATCACTAAAGAAATACGAGTCAAATATCCTCTTCTCCCCTACCCTGATAGGCATCCTGGGGATCCAAGCCTTTCACCCCAAAGACTAAAAATAGTCAGTTCTATTTAGAGTGAGCTTTGGAGCTGAGTATTTCAACCAAGGGTTATTGAATCAACAGCACTGAACTTGTTGCTATGAAGCCAGTACAGAGATGAATGAAGCCCAATCTTTACCCTTGAGGAGCTTTGAGTCTGGGGTGGGTGGGGAGACACAGATATGATACTGTAGGAATATCTAGCAGTTATGTAGCCCTTCTAGGCACAGCACACTGTGAAGTGCTTTGCAAACATAATCGAAGGACATTGTCCCCATTTCCAAATGAGAAAACCAAGACTTAAAGTAGTTAGGCTGCTTACCCCAAATCACAGAGCCAGCGAGTGATGGAGCCAGGATTTGAACTGAGGTCTGGCTCCAAAGCCATCCTCCAACCACTCTGCCTACAAAGAATTTACCTTAGAGTTATTATACATGTGAAGAGCCAGGTGTGCCCAGGGTGTAATGGAAGTACTAAGAGTGGACATTTATCCCAGCTTGGATTTTATTCTAGATGTACCACTTACTAAACATGAGACCTTGAGCAAAGAATTTAATTCCTCTTGGCTTTAGTTTTTCAGCCTCTCAAATGGGTTTTGTGGTATTAACCATATAGGATAGTCTTTAAATGAAACATGATAAAGTACATAAAGCATCCAACAAAGGATCATCTAGTAGGCCCCTGAGTAGGTGCTCAGTTAATATTGTTTTCTCTTTCCGGTTGCTTCTCTACTGGGAAATGGTGGGGGCCGGTAACCCAGAGCAAACACAGGCCCAAAGTACACAGAGGAACAGGAACTCCCACACACGGCTGGGGGGAGTGTAGACAAGGGCAGCCATGTGGGCAGCACCCTAACATCACCTAATGACACATAAGAAAATCCAACCAGATCCACAAGGGGATGGGCTGAGGTATCCATCACAGCATTGTCTGTAACAAAGGGGAGCTGGAAGCAATCCACATGTCTACCAATTGGAATGGAATAAGAAGATTATGGAGGAGGTCTCGTATGGAATACAATGTTGAAGTCAGGGGCAATGTCCCATGCACATGTAAACATGAATAGAACTTTAAAATACCGGTTTGGATGAAAAAGTACGAGTCAGAAAGAAATCTATAGCCCATTTCCCTTCATGGAAATAAAGAACACTTGCACAGTCAAAACAATATTGTGTATTTTGTAATGATGTACATGTATCCAATGTATATATCTATCTCTATAAGTAATAGCCCATGAAGATGTCCACATCCAATCCCCAGACCCTGTGAGCCTGTCAGGTTAGATGGCAGATAAAATGAAAGTTGCAGAGTTAAGATTGCTCATCAGCTTGCCTTGAGATAGGGGGACTCTCCTGGAGAATTCGGGTGAGCCCAGTGTAATAACCACCAGGTCCTTATTAGTGAAAAAAAGAGGCGAGAGAGAGAAAGAATGTAGGAGTGATTGCAGAGGCCAGGTAAGCGGCTCACATGTGTAATCTCAGCACTTGAGAGGCCAAGGCGGGAGGACTGCCTGAGGCCAGGAGTGCAAGATTAGCCTCAGCAACAAAGTGAAACCCTATTTCTACAAAATAAAAAAGTTAGGCATGGTGGTATACACCTGTAGTCCCAGAGACTCAGGAGGCTCGGAGGAAGGATCATTTTAGTCCAGGAGTTCAAGGCTGCAATGAGATATGACTATGCCACTGCACTCCATACCGGGCAGCAGAGTGAGAACATGTCTAAAAAAAAAAAAAAGTAAATTGTTTTTAAAAAAATGATACAGGCGAGAAAGTCTAGACCATCCATTCCTGGCTTTGAAGGTGGAAGGTGGCCAAGAGCCAGAGAACATGGTCAGCCTCTAAAAACTGAAAGAGGCATGAAAACAGGTTCTCCTTTGGAGCCTGTGGAAGAAACACAGGCTCTAATCATTTTCTGACAAATTATTTAGCCCAATGTGACTCCTTTCAGACACCTGGCTTCCAGAACTGGAAGATGATAAAGCTGTGTTGTTTAGAGCCATCCTATATGTGGTCATTTGTTAGTGCAGCAGCAGGAAGCTAATACGCTATCAAACATGTGAGCATAAGTAGCATGCTAACAGGCAGGAGGAACACGAGTAAAGACTGGGGATCGGGCAGTGCGGCTCCTGGACCACAGGGGATGTGCGCCCTGCACTGGGTAGGCTGCTAAACTCCACTGTGTACCTGGGGCGAGGGGGAAAAAAAGGACAAGAGGGAGAGGGAAGGGAGGGAGGCAGGCTGGCTGGTTTGCAGCACATGTCACACCAGGCCCCTTGTGTCTAGCTAACTAAGTGCCTGGTGCTCCAGATGTGCTGAATGAACACACAAAGATGCAAACTGATGACCTGTAAAGGGAGGAACATCTAAACTTAAGGAGGACCTGTAAAGGGAGGTGCACAAAATGTTTAAATCATGGTAAGGTGAGGTTACATTTAAACAATTTCTAGAGGGGGTGGACTCTGGTCTGTGGTTCCCTCTGGTTTCAGAGTATGCTACTAAACCGTCTTTCCTGCCATACTAACCAAGAGGCACTTCTGGGTTGCATATAGATTTACTGAAGATAATCAGACTTGCCTTTAAAAAACAGTATATTAACACCAATTTTACCCAATCTCTTCCAGAAAGCATTTCCAGAAAGCAAGTCAGTTTATGAGGCTAATATCACCCTGATACCAAAAACAGATAGACACAGTACAAATAAAACCACAAACCAGTATCTCTCATAAACTTACACACAAAACCCCTCAACAAAGTATTAGTAAGTTGAATCCAACAGTATGTAAAAAGAATTATATACTGTGACCAAGTGGGATTTATCGCAGGTATGCTAGGCTGGTTCAACGCTGAAAAATCAATCAATATAGTCCACTATATCAACAGAGAAAAGAAGAAAAAACATATGATCATATCAATTCATGCGGGAAAAGCATTTGACACAGCCTACACCCATTCATGATAAAAATTTATCAGCGAACTAGGAATAGAGGGAAACTTCCCCAACTTGATAAAGAACGTCTACAAAACACCCACAGCTGGGCTAACACCATAATTAATGGTGAAAGACTGAGTGCTTTCCCTTCGAGACTGGGGAAAAGGCAAGGATGCCCACTGTCACCACTCTTATTCAACATGGAACCAAAAAAAAAAAAGCCACCACAACTGTATTTATTGGGCCTTCCTGGGTTTCCCAACAGTATGAATCAACACCTGAACCTCCAGCTCCCTTCAAGACAGACGAAGACCCCAGGGTCACAGCACACGGGCCCCACCCATGTTTGGGTATCTAAGCTCCCCAAACAGCAGCATTTCAGGTCCGAGAACCCTCCCACTGGCCTAATGCTCATAAACTTTAATTTTTTAAATAAAAATATTTCCCCTTCGCATTGATTATTGGATTCAAACCCTCACAGCATCCCGTTATACCTTTGAAGCTTGGGTTTCCCAAGTTACCATCAATCCATTCCAAGCTAAGAGAAAATAATCCAAATTGCAAGCTGTTTCATGTTACCTAATATCAGAATAAAAGCTTTCCTTTTATAACTCTCCACATATTGCAAAATGCTTTCTTGTTCATTGGCTCGTCAGATCAAATCCTCGCCTCTCACCTCCGTGCCTTTCCTTGGCTCACTCCGGCAGAGCTAATTGCTCCTTCCTCTGAGTTCCCATGGCACTTTATATGTGCACCTGTCGCCACAGTTGACACTTTCTATTACAGCCTTAGTTCAGGTCTCTCTATGCCCTGCTAGACCTAGAGGGACCATGCAGTGATTAATTCAGCATCTCTTCCCCGGCACCAAGTGTGGGCTCCAGTGTGGACAAGGGGCCCAATAACCACATTTGGGTGTAGTTCAATTGCAAGTTAGGGATTTGATCGACACATAGAAGGGACTAGTAACTCGTAGCTGTCATGGGACATTGGAGAGATGAGGAAGCTGAGACTCGGGCACACTAAAGGACTCCATCAAGGACACACAGCTAGGTGGTGACACAGCCGGGCTTTGACACAGATCTTTTGCCTTTCATTTGGATAAACAGACACTTTTCACCTGCTGATGTCCTGCCCTGTAGCTCTGAAGGGACCATACCCCAGGAAAGCAGCTGAGAGTTTAATTCATACCTCGGCATGGTAGTTAAAGAGAAAGAAACAGCCTTGTTCCTGTGGTGCAGAGACACAGCTCAGTAACAGAAGAACTGCTGGGACCCTGAGAGCCTCTGAAAACAGAATGTAAACCACAGAGCCCAGCCTATCACAAGTTCAACAAAGTTTTTCCACGTTGAACTCTGAACTTTGAGAAGTCTGGAATCTTTAGCAATTGCTTATTGCCTGCAGGATAGATGCAGTTAGTCCCGTGCCTTCTGGGCATGCCCTTAGCTGCAATCCTTATTGAAGTTCCTGTGCTGCTGCTTTCAAAACTGCTCAAATTCCTTCACTCAAGTGTTCTTAGCACTTATGTTGATGGGGAATACTTCAAAGGGTACATCTTTACTTTATCAAATCTGATCTCATTTTGCAGATGGAATCAAAGAGGTTCATTTTGAGTCTAGTCAAGTTTGCCAACCATCCCAGAGAGGAGGCATCAATGCCTTGTCATCCGTGTAATTAACCTAAACAGAGAGGTCCCCAAAGACAACAGAGTCTTCGGCCATCGAGTCCCAGAGACCCCGGGCAGAGACAGGGGCCTCCCTCTGAGTGAGGGGTGCATGAGGAAAGGAAAGGATGGGTCTCCGATACTCTGGGAATCATGGCTGTTCCTTCTTGATAGCAATCAAAGACAGGATGGGTGTTCTGGGAGAATTCAATGAAGATCGAAAATATAATGAGCTTCAGTGTGCTTGGCAGTCTACAGAGAGTGCACTGTGAGGTGTAAGAGTCCCGGACACAGGCAGCCAAGGCCCCGGGTATTAACCTTCACCCTCAGCTACAGGAACAATTATACTGCTCTTCTCCCAACCTGGCACTTTTTATAAAATCCAAAACTTGATGTCGGTGCTAATTTGCCCCTGATACCTACGTTTGAAGCTGGATCCAGGCATGGGTTCAGCTGCCTAACCAGACGGTAATTTCCAACTGAGCTATTCTAATTGTTACAGTAAAATGTCTGTCTGCATACAACACACCAGGATGGGGGAAAAAGTCATTGATTTTGGTGTTCAGAAAAGTTCTCTGTGGCTCAGAGAAGAGACACTTCTGGTTGGTTTTGCTTTGTCATGTATGTATATATATATATATGCACAGAGGCGGTCAACTCGCATTGAAATTGAGCACGAAGGCGAAAGGCTCAGGGGTTCAGCTCTCAATGTCCTCAGCTCTGGGGTCCTTCTTCTAAAAAAAAAGAACTCTTCAAAAACTCCCACTCACAAGCTGCCCCCATGCCCTAGGCTTTGGACGTTGGTGGGAGTCACGCTCATCTATTAGCCTTCGGGAGGTCAGTAGGAAATAATCGGGGAGCTTTTGTGCCAGGTCTGTGCACATCGGCCATGAAAAGGCTCCACGGCCCAGATCTCTGCCTACGCATTCTGGTCATCAAGGGAGTGGGCGGCACTCTCCTTTCCCGTGGAGGAGAAAACCAGGCCAGTCCTGGGGAGGTGGAGAACCTCCCCAGGTGCTTGGCTCTTTTCCTGCTTGCTATGAGCTCGCCCACCCAGTCCCCTGCAAACACTTTCCTATACAGCAGCCAGAGGGTCCCTCTAGAGACAGAGCTGAGCAGGCCCCACCCGCAGCTGAGGTCTTCAGTGGCTTCCATTGCTCTCAGGATACTGACTGGGAATCCTGGAGGTGGACTCGGGGGCTCCATGATCTGCCCAACTCCGTCCCCAGCCTTCTCTTGCACCCGGACTGCCTTCATAGGACATGTGACCTGTCCAATCAACAAGACCCCCCAAAACACACACACTCTGAAGATTCCTGCTCTTATTGTCCTGAAATTCCTAATAATTTTTTTAAGAGCCCAAATTTTCATTTTGCACAGGGCCCTGCACACCCTGCCTCCTGTTCCCCTCACTATGCTCTGCATACCTTCCCAAGCTCCCTCCCACCAGAGGCCCTCGAAAGTCTAGTTCTCTCTGCATGGAATGCTCCTACATGCCCAGACCCCTCCCCACCACTGATAGATTGCCACTTCCTCAAGGAAGTCCTTCCTGTCCTCCCCAACTAAGTCAAGTCCCCTCTCATAGGCTCTCAGAGCATCACAGCACTTGTCCATAAATCTTTCTTCAGTTGCAATTCTATATTTATTACATATTTACACCTATTTGATTATTGTCTGTCTCTCTCTGGAATATAAGTTCTAAGGGAGCAGAAACCACGTTTGTGTTTTTGTTCACCATTGTTGCCTCAGTGCCCAGCACAGTGCTGGACATAATAAACATCCCCTTAAAATGTGTTGAGCTGATTAGATAATGACAAAGGAGAAAGCAATAGAATACAGTGTTGTGGGGGCAGGCTCTGCAGGCAGACTGCCCACTTTCATACCTACTTCTACTGCTGGCTGTGTGATCTCAGGTAAATTTCTTAACCTCTCTATGCTGCTTTTCTCATCAGGAAAATGGAGATAAAGGGAGTAACTCATAGAATCATTGTGAGCTTTACACGAAATGACGTGTACAGAACACTTGAGCCACACATGCCTGATGCGTAGTCAGTACCCCCAGTGTTCAGAACTGTTATTTTCAGGGAACTAGTGTGCACTGCAGGTGAGTGCTCAGTGTCTCATGTGTCCTTAGAACAACCCCATGTGGCAGGAATTATTGCCCCAGGCTGGCACAGCTAGCAAGTGTCCCAGCAGGACAGGAATCCATCACAGCCCATCTCCTCGGCCTGTGGTTGAATTGAAGACATCATAGTTGACACAGGATAGTAGATGGGATTGCCAGAGAGTTGCAAAGGCCCAATTTGAGTTTTGGTTCCATTTCTAACTATAGATGTGATCATGAGCAGTTTTCTTAGCCTTCTCAGGTCTTGGTTTCCTCCTCTAAAAAAGAGACAGGAAGAGATGCATCGCGCAGGGTTGCTGTGAGCATTGAGTGAGATAAACCCTGTGAAACTCTTCGCAAGAGGCTTCATTGTAAGTCCTTGGTAAGCATTCAGCGTGGTTCAGCTCTCTGCAATATCATTAAAGCCACTTGCTGCAGTCTCTCTCATTCAGTGGAAGGAACCGAGTGAGGCCTCATGTTTTTGAGCCAACTTACTCCAATAGTCACAGCCACCAACATTTCCAAAGAGGAATCAGATTGTTTGTGGACGACAACTCTTTCTAGAATTCTTCCAACCTCTGGCGTTCCCTAGATATTGCCCTTAGATGAATTGTGTTGGTGACAACACCTCTGCCTTCCAAAACAAGGGGTGCTTTCCCCAGTATGGAGGGTTTTCAGAAGACTAGAGCCTCTTGTCTGGCTCTTCCTCTCTGCTGCCTCTTCCTGAAGACAACTAAAGGCCTGGAGATGGAAGAGTTAATCCTAGCAGGTGCTATTCCTTCTCCACACATCAGGATGGGGGTGTTGGAGGGGGAAACCATCAGGCAGCTGGAATGGCCAGAATGTGCTTATCTGGAATTAAAGCACAAATCTGGTTCCTTCCCCAGCCAATAATTTAAGGCTTCAAGGAATGAAAAACCCCCCTGTGCTCCAGCCCACTGCAGACTCCTCAGCCCCCTGGAAAATCGCTTTCTGCCTGCTGATCCCATGAACTCTCTTTCACTCAGAATGAGTTCAGGCAGATGGCGACAGGAACTCAGATATGGCAGGAGGGGTGGGCCAGGAGGGGCCTTGGCTGTCCAGACCTGTGATAGCCCCAGTGTGAGCTACAGGGGCTGCAGAGGCACACCCTAGAGTCGCTGATGGGGTCCCAGACCCATTTCAATCAGAGCTTCAATCAAACTACAAGTTTGTCTGATATATGTACTGGGGTTCTAGGAGAGGATTTATTTGAGGATGGAAAGTCACTTTTTAAAAGTGACCACTAAAAGTGAAATATGACTGATTTTGTTCATTTCCTTCATTTTACACAGAGAAAGCTGAGACCTAGGGAAGGTTCCATGACTTCTCTGCACAGCTGGTTCTCAGCCAAAGGGAAGCCAGAACTCGAGCCTGCCCCAGCACTGGAGATGAGGCATGGTGTATTTGGAAGACTGGGCTGGGGATCCGCACATGAAAACAATTTTTGGAAGGAATGGAAAAATATCCAGGAGCCAGAGAAGCTTTGAGAAAAGTCTTCCCCTTATCTGTTGTTAAACCAGATAAGAGTGAACCCAGTTGGCCAGGCCCTCTCAGAGTTCTCTGTCTCTTACATGGAACAGTGTTGAGGTATTTTCTACAGCAGGAAAGTGGGTCATGCCCCACCCTGGAGCTGTTGCCACAGCTCCAGAAGGCAACTCCCCTTCAAGCCTTCTCACCAGGGGTCTCTCAGGCCTGCCTGGCACCATCCATGAGCAAGGAAACGCATCAGCCCAGAGGGCCATTCGCGGTGGGAAGCCATACCCAGGCAGTCTTGACTCTGGTTGGACAATGTTGGGAGCTCATCCTTAAAAATGTTTGAGGCTAGGTCTCATGGTTTAGGAGTCCCAAATTGTCCTTCTATCAGAGAGCCCTGCACATACAGGTATGACCTCTGAGTGTTTAATGAAAAGCTCGTCCTCTGTTCTCTCTTCTCATGGTTAACCTTTATGCTATGGTGGGTAATGAAATCTGAAAGATTTTGAGCAGGAAGTCTTATCCAAGTTTATCTAGACTAATGAATTACTTTATTCTATAGACGAGGACACTGAAGCTCAGAAAGAAAAAGTTACTTGCTCAAGTGGAAAAAAGCAAAAATATATATAACAGACCTATGCTTCTGGTGTAGAAGAGAGGAACCACTGCCTTCCATTCCTTCCCAAATCATAACTGCCTCATCTTAAACCAAATGCATCCTCTTTCCCGAGCTACAAGGCCCTCTCTACTCAATCCACACCTCCTCCTCTCCCCCAGATCTTATTCTAAAAATGGTTGCCCTGTTAATAAGAAGCCCTAACTTCTGGGTAAGTCATAATACCTTATTCCTCTACCACCCTAAGTGGCTGAGCCATGTAGGGAACATTTTCAGGCATCACTGGGAATCATGGGAAATAGTGACCCACTGAGCTAAAGTCAACCAGTGTCCTTGACACTGAGCCGAGCAATACCTCATGGCCAGTGAAGGGCTCCATTTAGCTTAGTCTTACTGAAGCTCTCCTTCCAAGGCAGTGAATGGAGTTCACATGAACTAGCCTGGAGAAAGTGGGGTCATGTTAGCCAAGACTACTGCTAAGGGTTTTCTAATTGGATCTATATCAAAGTCAGGAAACAGATACTTTACTTGAGATCTGAGGAATTAACAGAAATGGATCCCATTTTCCAAATCACAGAGCAGATGTAAAATCAACACGGAGGTAAGGAATACTTGCTCTGGCCAATCAAAATAGGAAAGAGGGTGATTATGACAAGTCAAGGTGCTGAAGAGGATGCACAGGAAAAGAATTCAACTTCTCCTGATATATGAGGTGGATGGCTCGTTAGCCTCCCTGCTCTAATCACTTCCATCCATCTCTCTTTCCATCTTTAAAAATGTCTATTTCTTTACCTTCATTTATTCATTCATTCATTCAAACAAGGCAAGGTCAAGATGTTGGTCAAACTCTCATCACCAGTCGACACATCCTTTCCTCTACCCCTCACCCCTCCTCAGTCAGCCTCTCCTCCAAAATAAGCCCATGATAAAAGTACAGCAGGCTCTGTGCATTTTAAAGAGTTAGCCTATTTTCAACTATAAAATAATATGTGGCATAGAAAACAGCATGTAGGATGAAAAAAGATCCTGTTTAGTTTCAGTGTGACATTTGCCTGGGGGAAGAAGTGCAGAGCTCATTGGCAAGCTGATTGTTGAAGCCCTGACCAGTCAGTTACAAAGTGTCATGATTTAATATGCCAGTCAGCTCTGCCTTTTCCAGGCCAATCACTCCTTTTGTGCTGGGGAGAGGGTGGAAGTGGGGGGCAGAGGAGAAATTGAGCAGGGGGGAGGTTGGCGAGAGTAGTAGAATGAAGGGGGTCAGGAATACACAAGAATGGAAGATTTCAGAAATGTTTTCTTGTCCAATCTCCCTCCCACCTCAAGGTGTACCTTACAGGGGCCCACTGGGGTCAACTGGCCAGAGCCCAGTGACTCTTGGTCATGGTAGCTACCCAGGTGAGCCTTCCATGAATTAGGGACAAAGGCCCTGTCCATGCCCCAGATATGGATATCCTGGGCCCCAAAGTCACCTACGTCCCTAAAGCGGGGGTTATCTTCTGGCCCCAGATGCTACCAGAAACACCAGCTTCTAAAGTCATGGGCAAAAAGGTCAACAAGTCTGAACCTCTTACGACCTCTTGCAAGCTCGACACATTTCTGTGTTTAGACATCAGTGCCAGATCCCAGCTCCCTTTCATGACTGAGCTTTGTATCCAACTCACCATTAACAGGGTTCACCGAGGCAGGGCTTTTGACTCTCTCCCCCCACCAAGGCCCCCTCTCTGTCAGCCTTTTCTTCATCAACTATATTTGTTACAATCAAGTCCTGTCAACTGTCACAGCTTACATACAGACTGCCAGTAAATATGTCTTTCCACTCATTAGACATTCCTCCTAGTCACCTTGGGATTTCTACCTTGTCTATCTCACTCCAAAAAACTTTTGTTCAGAAGTATGAGACACCCACTGAGCAATGTCAGCTTGCGGCCATTACCTCAGGAAGTGACAGAAAACACCCAACTGTCACTCATTAAGATCCATTTTTTCCAGAGTTGATGTAAGTCAGACTTTGCCCCCAAAACGAATCATGATTTATTTAATATATTTGCTTCTACAAGTGTCAGCTCATCAGCTTAAAATGTTCCTCCTTTAACTCTATTGAGGGCTGTACAGAAAGTTTTCTTTGAAACCTAGTTTTTGCTTTAAGGCTTAATAATTAAAACAGAACGAAGAACAGTGAAGACTCTGCTCTATAGGTGCACTTTGGTGGCCCCTAGTTTTATAATTATATGTACAAAGCGGTCGTGTTGGAATTATCGCCGGACACGCTGGGAAAATTGCCTCCCACTGAGCGGGCTGGCTTTTTCTGCCGGGCGCACCGCACTGGGGCAAGATGAAATAAAAACTGGGGATGGTTTGAAAGCAGGGACAAAAATAACAATTAGGGAAGCGAGGAGGAGAAAAATGCAGTTTCTTAATTGCTTGGCCCGTGTGCCAGCGGGCAGCTCCTTGCCATGCTGTAGGAGCGGGAGGGCCCAGGAGGACCCAGTGCTGGCCAGAGGCCTGGGGACACAGAGAAAGGTGCATCAGCGACAGCTTTCCAGAAAAGATGCCCGAGGCCTTGCTTTGACCTGGATTTGGGAGGAGATCAAAGCCCGAGCCCAAAAGAAAGGTGATTTGATGGGCTGATGGCTTCCCATGGGGAAGGTTCCAGCCCAAGGTCACTTCCAGCCACCCTCTTCTCTGTTTCAGATTCACTCTGGCTGGTCCTTTCTCCCGGAAGAAGAGGGGCTGAGCACCACGGGAAGGTCTGCTCGGAAGCAGAGAACAATGCCCAGCAACTGGACCTCCTCCTTCCTAGACCCGACAGCAGGGGGCTACGTCTCACCCAACAGTAAGGTTGGTTTTTCTCTATCCCAGGACCCAGGGCCCCTAAGGGAGGCCAGCTCCCACCACCAAAAAGGCTTAGCCCTCAGATCCACAGATAGACCTACACAAGGGGTAGGGCTATACAGTGAGGACAAGCACAGGAGAGTAGCAGAGAAAGGAGAAATTCCATGGGAATTGCCCAAGATGAGATTGAGGTCTGGGGAAAAAGTGAGGCTTCTGTCATCAAACACGTTCACACTCAGCAATTACTTGTGGGATGTGGCAGGGGAGAGCCAAGCCTCCTAGGGACATCCAGGCTCCAAGACACTCACAGCCCCTCTCAGGGGATGACCTTAGAATTCTCCAAGTACAATATTTTGCCAGATGCTATTTTTGTTAATTTGTTCCTGCAATACCAAGTTAGACTGGGCCTTCATCCACAAAGACTCCCCTACCACCCGGCCAAGGCCTCAAATCCTCTCCCAAGGCCCAGCCTCTGGGTTAGGGCTTCCATCTCTGATAAATGCATGCCCTGGAGTGTCAGCAGGAACTGAGAGCCTGAACAAAGGGTCTGGATATAGGCTCTGAAGGAAGGTGCCCAGGGGAGGTGCCACACTGGTCCAGAGACCCCGTTGTTCACTTAAGCGGCTGCCCTGGCCCTCCTGCAACCATGTATCCATTCTTCTACAGAAACCAGTGATGTTCTAAAAATTCAGATTTGATCATAAAATCTCACATCTGCACTCACAAACCCCTCCCACTTAAGACCTTCCAATGGCTTCCCATTGCTTATGGGATAAAAGTCACACTTCATCATCGCTCTCCTCACCCTCATCCCAGCCCTGCCTGGGAGGTGCCTCTACTATCTCTCCCGAGCAGGGCCTCTGATTTCCAAATTGCAATTCAAGCTTTGCCTTGCCTTCATATCTCGATGTCTCTGGGTCTTGTGCCAGACTGGGTCCCCTGAGACAAGGGATGCAAGACCAGCTCCAGGTGACATCTGGAGGTAAAAACCAACACTATGCCTACCCCGGGGAATGGAGAGGAAAGAGGGAAAGGAAAGAATGGAGTGGTGGGGCAGCTATTACTTTGCAACAGTACCCTATAGTTTCCAATGGGCTTTCCCTAGACAGGTGAGTCTGATGAACTGAAACCAGGCCATGTGCCCAAGACCTCACTACCAGGAGGACTGAGAAAGTAGGTACTGCCCTTTCTACTTCTCCTCTCCTCCAAGACTCATAGGGTGGAGAATTCCCCAAATATAAAAAGGAGTTTTAGATACTGGGTCTCCAATAAAAGAAAACATCTTCCTCCAACTCAGCTCATTGTAGAGTATAGCTTTCCCAAGGAAGCTGGCCAAAAGCCTCCACCCAGGCCCAGGTGACATTTTTCACCTCTCTAGCTCCCCAGATCCTAGGAGCGGGGCCATCTCCCATCAAGCACCCACCACATTTCCATCCTGCTCCTCCACATGTCATGACAGGGAAAACTTTGAGGCAGAAAAACACGCTGAAAATCAGCCTGCAAATGGAACCCTTTCATGTTGCCCGTGATCGGCAGCTAGGAAGGTAAGATCAGATATGGAAGTGTTTGATGAGGTTAAGTCCATTTCCAACCCTTTATTCTGGCGTTTAAAACCATCATCTGTTTTAAGAAGTGAAGGGCTTTAATGTGCAGAGGGTAGAGAAAGAATCGGGCTCTTACTCCATGGAGAGCACCGGGAGGCAGAAGCTGTGGAAAGTTCTGGAACTTTTTTCCTCTGACTCCATAAGGGGGAGAAGCCCCTACCTGCTGAGCTTTAAAAATGGTTGCTAATGATCTACAGCTGTGCTGAAATACAGACCTGTGTTAATTATAAATCCGAGTGGGGTGAGTATAGGATTGATGCATCTCCTTGGAGACACTGAGCCTAAGTAGGCCCCTTCCCAAAACAGAAACAAAAGGAAACAGATGTGTGTTCTTCCTCTGTTGGTGGGTTGGCCCCAGAGCCCTGCTAAAATCCTATTTTTTCTACAAAGCTCTCACTGATGAGTGACTCATTGCTCTGTATCTCCTAGAGCATCTGTCGTCTATACCATTTGTTTCTTCCTTAGTATAGATCATTTATTTGCTAATGTGCTCATCGAACCCTTATTAAGCCATGCTATATGCTACTCAGAAGGTTTGAGGTGGAAGGGCCCTGGAAGATCTTTCTACATGCAATGAAACTGAGACAACCCTGGGAATTTAGTCAGGAGTAGGGGTGGCGAATGACTTGCCCAAGGTCAAACTGTCTCAGTGGGTCCTCTGGGCGACCACAACTCTCAATAAACTAGTCTCTGTTAATATCTTCCCTCCGGGCTCTGTCTTCCAGAGAAGGCTACTACCATGACCTGTGATCTACTCACAAGTCTCTCCACCCCATTAGACTGATCTGTGGGCTCAGACCAGTGATTCTCAGCCCTGGCTGCCTATTGGAATTACTTGGGGAGATTTGAAAATTATTTATGCCTGGGTTCTACCCCAGGGATTTTTATTTCACCAGTATGGTGTGTGGCCTGGGCATTAGGAGGTTTAACACCATGACCAGCTCCCTCCCAGCCCAGTAATTCCAAAAAGCATTCAAGGTTGAGAAGCACTATTCCAGAGCAGTACTTCTCAAACTTCAGTGTGCACGCACATCACATGGTGATCTGGCTAAAGTGCAGATTCAGTAGGTCTGGGCTCCAGCTCAGGATTCTTTATTTCTAACAAGCTCTCAGGTGATGCTGATGCTGCTGGTCTTTGAAGTGTACTTTGCATAGGAAGGCTCTAGAACTGCATTTCCCAACTCCAGAAATATTGGCATTTTGGCCTGGATAATTCTTTGGTTGGAGCAGGAGCTGCAGAAGGCGCTGTCCTGTGCATTGTAGGATGTTTAGCAGCAGCTGTCTCTACTCACCAGATGCCACTAGCGCCTCCCCAAACTATGGCAAACAAAATGTCCCCAGACAACACCAAATGTTTTCTGGAAAGAACACAATCACCCCCAGTTAAGAACTACTTCTCTAGGGGACAATTGAAGCTTAGCATCTTTCACTTTTCTATCTACTGACCCAAAGTCCTTTTACCATACGTCATTACCCTGCTAATTATTTTTTCACACATATCTTATTTACTAGTTTGTTAATTGCTTAAAAGTAAAGATTACATCCTATCTGTTCATTGATCAGTGATTCAACAAATACTTAGTGAGTGCCAAGGAATGCATTAGACTCAAAGATGATAACAAAGGTAGCTAAAAGCTGTGCGTGCAAAATCTTCTCAATCCTCGATACATTCCTTGGAGGTAGGTTCTGGGGTTAGCCCCATATTACAGATAAGGCAACTGAGGTCAGAGAAATTAGGTAACTTGCCCCAGATCACACAGCTAGTAAGTTATAGAAACAAATGCAACGATTAATGGGATATAGATTCTTCCCAGTGGAGTCCATAGTCATGCAGTCAACATAAATATCCATGCTCCTGACTCTCTCTCTGTGTAATAAGCACTAGATCAGCAGCTGGGGCAGAGGGCGCACACAAAGAAAATGGTCAGTTCTGCAGGAGGAGTGGGAGGGAGGAAGGAGAAGACCTCACACAGGAGGTAACAGGTGAGTTGCATTGGGAGGAATTTCATAATAATCACCCTCACCAGAGTGGGAACTTCTCAAGGGTTCAAGAGACAGTCTCTTATTTATTCTGTCATCAATTCCTTGCATGGTACTGGGCACACAGTAGATATCCAATAAATATTCGGTGAATAAATGAACAAAGCAGAGAACAGCACCAGCAAAAGTGCAGAGGTGTGTAAGCAGGTGATGTGCTTGAGGAAGCAAATGGGCCAGCAGCCCAGGCGTTAGGTGGAAGGGGAGAGAGCCGGGCAGTCTCTGCCATTCCAACCCCTGCACCATGCAGTTTGGTTTCCTCTCACTGTGCATTGGGGTAAGGCAGTGGGGATTGGGGAAGCTCTAGGGAAGTGCCTCCCAGCCCCCATGCTCCTCTCCCAAAGCACAAGACTCCCTGTCTCAGGATGGGACAAGTTTCTGATGAGTGCAGGGAAGTAAGATAAAGAAGCGGCTGCAATTAGTATATGGGGAAGGAAACATATCTGTTTTGTGCTCTCTTTTTTTTAAAAAAACAAAAAAAAGATCTTACTATCCCAGTAGATGTCTGAGAGAGAGACTACCAGACATATTGTACCTCCTGATGAAAGGACACAAAACCACCTAGGAATCTCATCCAGGCCCCCAGGTGGAATGATTAATTTATAAGAGATGTGGAGGACAGAGGAGCACGTCAAACTTCACCATGGGGATGCAACCAACAAAGTTCAGGCTGTGGGGAGCTCCATGGGACAAATGACTGTTTTTGGAATAGATTAATTGTAAGGGAGGAGAAAAAAGAGTGAGACTCTATAAATTAAAAGATACTTAGAAACATTTCAACCATTTGCAATGTGTAGACTTTTTGATTCAAACAAGTATAAAAAAAAAGAAAAAACAGGTGGGGCCAGGCACAGTGGCTCATGCCTGTAATCCCAGCACTTTGGGAGGCCAAGGTGGGTGGATCACTTGAGGTCAGGAGTTCGAGACAAGCCTGGCCAACATGGTGAAACCCCATTTCCACTAAAAATACAAAAATTAGCTGGGAGTGGGTGGCGCATACCTGTAATCCCAACTACTGGGAAGGCTGAGGCAGGAGAATTGCTTGAACCCAGAAGGTGGAGTTTGCAGTGAGCCGAAATCACTCCACAACACTCCAGCTTGGGAAATGGCTTGAGACTGCATCTCAACAACAACAAAACAGGTAAGATAGGTGGAAATTTTGACACTGGATATTTGATGATATTAAGAAATTATTGTTAAATTTTTAGGTGTGATAATGGTTTCGAGGTTATAGTTTTTAAAGACCCTTTATCTTTTAGAGGTCCATACGGAAATACTTACAGACGGGATATCAATGTCTGAGAGAAAAAGGGTGAAAATACAGATGGCACAAGATTGGCTCCAAGCTGGTAATTATTGAAGCTGGGAAATGGGTACACAGGCTTCACTATACTATTCCATTTTTATTCCTTTTTTTTCTAAGTTTTATTGAGGTACAATTTACCATACAACTCGTCCATTTAAAGTATACAACTCAATTACTTTTAGTATATTCAGAGTTGTGCATCCATTATCACTGGCAATTTCATAACATTTTCATTACCCTAAAGAGAAATGCCCCTTAGCCATAACCTCCCAATCGCACCCTACCTCTACCACCAGCCCTAGGAAATCACTCATCTACTTTCTGTCTCTGTGGATTTGCCTATCTTGAACGTTTCACAGAAATGGAATCCTGCAATTTGTGGTCCTTTGTGACTAGCTTTTTTTTTTTTTTTTTTTTTTTGGAGATGGAGTCTCGCTCTGTCACCCCGGCTGGCAAATTCATGCCATCCTCCTGCCTTAGTCTCCCAAGTAGCTGGGACTACAGGCATGTGCCACCACGCCCAGATAATTTTTTTGTATTTTCAGTAGAGACGGGGTTTCACCATGTTAGGCAGGCTGATCTCGATCTCCTGACCTCGTGATCTGCCCGCCTCAGCCTCCCAAAGGGCTGGGATTACAGGCATGAGCCACCGCGCCCGGCCTAGCTTCTTTCACTTAGTATAATGCTTTCAAGGTATATCCATATTGTAGCATGTATCAAAACATTTCTTTTTATTGCCATATAATTATCTATTATATAGATATACCACATTTTATTTCTCAATTTATCCACTAATAAACATTTAGGTTATTTCTGCTTTGAAGCTATAATGAATAATGCCGCTATGAACTTGTGTACAGGTTTTTGTGTGGACATGTTTTCATTTATCTTGGAAACCTACAATCATACATCTAGGAATGAAATTGCTGGATCATATGGTAACTCCATGTTTAACCCTTTAAGAAATTGCCTGTAATCCCAGCACTTTGGGAGGCCGAGGTGGGCGGATCACAAGGTCAGGAGATCGAGACCAGCCTGGCTAATAGGTGAAACCCTGTTTCTACTAAAAATACAAAAAATTAGCCAGGCGTGGCGGCGGGCGCCTGTAGTGCCAGCTACTCGGGAGGTTGAGGCAGAAGAATGGCGTGAACCCGGGAGGCAGAGTTTGCAGTGAGCGGAGATCGCACCATGGCACTGCAGCCTGGGCGACAGAGCGAGACTCTCTCAAAACAAAACAAAACAAAACAAAAAATTGCCAAACTATTTTCCAAAGTAGCTGTGCCATTTTACATTCCTACCAGAAATATCCTATTTTTACATACATTATAAATTTTCATCATAAACTTGAGTTTTTACAAAAAACTTACCCTCACTGGCTGGAAACCACCAATGCATCATCACCATGTTGACCACTATGACTTTTTCTAACATGTCCATGTCCATTTCATCGACATGGGCACTCTGATATAAGATCACAAATCACTGTCATTTTTAATACCTTCCTTTTTGTCAGGGTTTTAGACATAGACCTTCTCCATTTCACTTTTGGGGGCACAGCCCCTGAAAAAGCCCAAAAGATTAGAATCAGTAAATGACCTAAAGCAAGTTCCCAGAGCAGAGGGAATTCAAGGCAGAAGTCTCGGCACGGCAGTGAAGCTAAGTAAATGCTTGCATGATGACTGCCTCAAGATAATGACATAAAATGAAGGCCACAAAGGCAATAATTGCCATGGTAAGATGCAGGGAGGAGAGAGAGGCTTTGGAGCCCCAAGGTTAAATGCTGGGGCATAAAGAGATGTAAACAAGAGAAATCTTTCAGCACAACAATTTGGGAAGTAATGGCCCACGGAGTCACATTCTGCAGGTGTACAGCCAGCACTTGGCTGCATTAAGCCCTCCCAGGTTTCCATTTTCTCTTGTCAAGAGGTCTTTGACTGAAGACACAATTGTCTTCCAAAGAAAGGCTGAAAGGCCATGTGAATGACTTGAGTGATAGGCTGTAACATCTTGGATGCTCAAGAAAAAGCAATGCTAATGGATTTGTACACTAAATAACAAGAAGAGAAGGGGGAGGCCCCACCTCGGCCTTGCCACAGCACATCTTCTGAGACACTGCTGCAGAACCCAGGCTTTGGTTTAAAAAATAAAAGTCCCTCCCTCGTGAGGACAAAGGATATCTGGGTTCCTGGGAATCCAGACCTGACTCCCCTTCCCCCTTACAGTCAGCCTGGACTGAGCTTTGTTTCTCAAATTCTCCAAAGATCAGGCAGGTATTCCCTCAAAACTCCAGGACAAGTAAGCTTCCCGGCCAGCCTCCCACAAACATGCTCTGACCCAGGCCCAAGGTAGCCCTCCCCTTCTGGTGTACCCGATAGCAAAGCATCCTGAGTGATCTCCCAGCCTGCCAGGTGAAACGGTCCAACCCTTCCTAGAAGTCTACAAAGCCCTTAGAATGCTCAAATGAGCACTGTCATGGGATAATACCATCAACGGCATGTCATAGAATGCAGGCACCACAGAGGACCCCAGGGTCATCCTGGTCCAATATCCTCCCCTTAGAAACAAGGACACTGAGAACCACACAGGGTCCACCACCCTACGGGGTCACGTGATCAGCTCATGTCAGGCTGCGGGATTCCACCACTTTCCCTCACAGAGGCGGCAGTTCACTGGAGAAAATAAAGAATATCACTTAATATTCCTATCTCTATAGTATCTGACTCCAGGGATGAGACAGGACAAGGAGACCTAAGATTTTTATATTCTAATGTTTAGGTAACCATAACCTAAAACCACATCTTTTGATAGCCTTTTTTTTTTTTTTTTTTTTTGAGACAGAGTCTCACTCTGTCACCCAGGCTAAGAACAGTGGCATGATCTCGGCTCACTGCAAACTCTGCCTCCTAGGTTCGAGCGATTCCCCTGCCTCAGCCTCCCGAGTAGCTGGGATTACAGGCGTGCCACCATGCCCAGCTAATTTTTGTATTTCTGGTAGAGACAGGGTTTCACCATGTTGGCCAGGCTGGCCACAAACTCCTCAAGTGATCTGCCCACCTCAGCCTCCTGAAGGGCTGGGATTACAGGCGTGAACCACCGCACCCAGCCTTGATAGCCTTTACTGCAGGTTTAATTGTTCTTGTCTAGGAATGTGGACAATGGCCTTTTGGAGGCCATAAAGTCCGTCTCTCTGTATATAAATGAGGAAACTCAGCCCCAGAGAGGAAGTGGAATTTCACAGACACAGCTAATCCTGCTTCAGTGCCCCAGTGCTCGGGAAGGGCATCACCCACCATCCCTCTGGAAACCAAGGACACACTCTTGAGAGGCACCATCACCGCCACCACCCCATCCAATCTATCCCCAATCTGCCCCTCCTAGGTCCTCTCCATTTCCTGGGCCACCTGCTAGAACAGGCTGTCACGGCCTCTGCTTCACCGCTTCACTGCACTCAATCATCTGTCATTGCCCCCAGCCCCAACCATCCTCAAAAACCACAGGTGCAGCGGCTTTACAGTGATGCTGCTCCCCATTTAAAACTCTTGAAGGCCCTAGTAATAAAGCCCAAATCCTGAAGTCCAGCAGGTGCTGCCTGGTCTGGCCCCTGTGTGAGCCTCTGAAGTCATCTTGGTCCACTCCCCACCCCCATTCTCGTTGTTCAAGCCACACTGACCACCTGTCCATCCTTCAAATACATCATGTTCCCTTCTACCCAGGTCTTTTTCAAGATTGTTGTTCCCTCTCTGGAAAGTTCTCGTCCTGCTGCTCACTTGATTCGCTTACAGGTTTTGGTTTGTGCTCTTCCAGGAAGTCTTCTCTGACCCCCAGCACCGGGTGAAGCTCTTATGAGTAATGATTTCAGAGCAAAGCTTCTTTCCTGGAGAACATTCGTCTGGTGTAGAATCATATGCTTATTAGTGTGAAGGGGTGAACAAAGTCTGTTTCCCTAGGCAATAAGGATGAAGTTGGCTTGGTTTCACGGTTATTTCCCAGTGCCTAGCATAGTTCCAGATAACCAGGTATATTAGTCTGTTCTCTTGCTGCTAATAAGACATACCAGAGACTGGGTAATTTATTAAAAAAAAAAAAAAAAGAGAGAGAGAGAGAGTTAATTGACTCGCAGTTCCACATGGCTGGGGAGGCCTCACAGTCATGGCAGAAGAGGCAAAAGGCACATCTGACATGGTGGCAGGCAACAGAGAGCATGTAAAACCATCAGATGTTTATAAAACCATCAGATCTCCGCGCTACTACACTCCAGCCTGGGTGACAGAGTGAAATTCCGTCTCAAAAAAAAAAATACCCTCAGATCTCATGAGACTTACTCACTATCACAAGAACAGCATGAGAAGGACCCGCCCTTGTGATTCAATTACCTTCCACCGGGTCACTCCCACGACACGTGGGAATTGTGGGAGCTACAACTCAAGATGAAATTTTGGTGGGGCCACAGCCAAACCATATTACCAGGTATGTTTTCAGTCATTACACGGGTGGACGACTGGGACAGTTGTTAAGACAGTGAAATGTTTCTGTATCCATTGGCAATTAACCACTGCCCCAAACCTTCCCAGTGCCCCATAGTACCCCAGCTAACCCATCCCCTCCTCTGGACCTTTTGGATTTCCCATAATCCAGTAATTAAAGGGTTCATGTGTGGCACAGCGCTCAGATAGTGACAGCTAAATGTTTTAACTATCACACCAGCCCGCATACAGCAGACACTTACTAATCATAGGTTGACTGAAAGAATCGTGGTGGAGCTAGTGTTTCAGTCCAGATCTCTCAACTCCCTGTTAGTTATCTTTCTGCTTTGTCCTGCTGTTCCCCGCCCCAGCCCCCAGTTGACATAAAGGGCTTTCTTGGCAAGCTCCGGAAGGTGACATGGTCCTGTTCACTCATGGGTCCTTCTGAGCATCCCCACTCCCCACTCCAGCCTTCAATAGCACTACAGCAGGCGCAGGCCTATGCCTGCCTGCCTGGGCTCTGAAGTCCATGGCATATGGTTGGCAGCAGGAGTGGAGGCATGCAGGTGCCCTTGCCTCACCCTTTGCTGAAATTCTCTAGGGAATCCCCACTTCAGCAGAAGTCATGTGACCCTGGGAACTCCATGCACCATTTCAAAAGAATATGACCACCTAAATACCAACTCTTCACACCAGGCAGTCTTCCCTCTGAAGGAGCAAGGTGAAAGAAGGCAAATTTTTCTTTCATTAAAGAGGATACTTGGCCTGGGTGCAGTGGCTCACACCTGTAATCCTAGCACACTGGGGGCCAAGGTAGGAGGATCACTGGAGTCCAGGAGTTTGAGACCAGCCAGCCTGGGCAACATAGAGAAACCCTGTCTTTACAAAAAAAAAAAGTTTTAAAAGTTAGCAGGGCATGGTGGTGTGTGTCTGTTGTTCCAGTTACTAGGGAGGTTGAGGCAGGGGAATCACTTGAGCCTGGGACATTGAGGCTGCAGTGAGCCATGACTGCGCCACTGCACTCCAGCCTGGGTGACGGAGCAAGACCCTGTACCAAAAAAGACAAAAACAGAAAAAGATACTCAGTTGCAGCCATTTTTTTTTTATTCTTGGGCCACCCGCATCATCGTGGAGCTCCCTAAGTTCTGGGCGTTGAGAAGGCGGTACCTTTCTTAGTTTGAGTTTCCCCAAAAGCAGAACCTAGGTATAAGTAGTTTATTTGAGAGTTGAGCCAAGAAAGCACTAAAGGGAGAAAGAAAGTAACACCATAAAGAGGATGTTAATGGACTAATGATCAGGCTACATTTGCAGGCAGCTGGGCTCAATCTCACAACAGACCTGAGAGACCGTGGAGGTCGCTTCTGAATTGCCTGTTAGAGGGGCAAGGAAGCTGGGGTAGTTATCCACCAATTCCTATCCATCATTGATTGAGAGAGTCCTTCTGGGGCATTCATTCCCTGGCACTTCTGGCTTGCCCTGTGATCTGGCCAAGCACAGTCAGGAGCCATTAGAGTATCTGGGAGCTGTCTGCTGGGGACCTCATGCAGGGTCAAGGGGATATGTGTGGGGACCCCAACAGCACCAGCTATAGAATTCAAATGCCTTAAAGTGGAAACTCTTAGAGACCACCAAGGAAGCCTCCCTTTGAGCAGTGTGGTGAAGTGGGAAGAGACTGGTCTTTGAAATCCAAACCTTGAACTTGAATCTCGTTCTGATATTTACTAGCTGGGCCACTGGGTGAGTTTATGTCTCTAAATATCATTTTTTTCCATCTGTAAAGATTATACTAAAGATTAAGTTAAATGCTATATATAAAGTGGTACTAAACTGGGCACATAGAAAGTGTAGCGCTGGAACATTATCAATGATAATTGACATAATCATAATTACTATTTAAATAAAGTAAATCTTGAGTTTCTCATGATCTAGAAGGCTCATGAAGCTGAGACTTTAGGAAGGGTAATGTCTGCTCTATTTAAATGTAGGAGTAGACAAGTTTAACCCTTGACTTTCTTTAATTCATTCACTCATTTCTTTGTTCATTCAACAAATATTTATTAAGACTGCATCTCTATTACCTCATCAGCCAAAAAAAAAAAAAAAAAAAAGCATTGTAATCATTGCTGCAACAATTATTTCTCAAGTAGCTTCTAGCATTTACCTTCCTTTTCAGGAAGACAACTGACTATAATGAAAAAAAAAAAAATGGTATAATGGTTCTTAAATGCTAATTCTGTCCACTTAGTAGCTACATGACTTTGAGCAAGTTTCTTATCTGTTCTATATTTCTTCATCTGTAAAATGGGTATGATACCCACCCCACAGGGCTGCTGCAAAACTTAAAAGGAACTGCATCCTATAAATCTCTTACAGTGTCAGGCACATAATAGGAACTCAGCATTGGTTGGTTCCATCTTATCTCCAGGGTACACGTGGTCCAGTAACTAAATGTTTAGGGGTTTTAAGTAAACATTTCAGACTTATGGGTAGAGATAAGAATGATACAGTGAGACATAATTGAAGCTGAGCTTATCAGCAACACGTTTATGCTACATGACAGTACAAGGCCTGCTGGGGGGGTGACACTCAAGTTTGAGTCTTACTCAGCTAGTCTTTCCTCACTCCCAACACAGTGCCTGCACACAGTAGGGACCTTATCAACATGTGTTGATAAATAAATAAAACAAACAGGCTGCTTTTCTGAACAGAAGAGCACAACAAAAATATACTTCAAAGAAGACACCATGTGCAAAACCAAGATCTTTGAAGACAAGTACGATAGCATTTCTTTGTTTTGTTTTGTTTTTCATTTTGGGGCATTTTTGTTTTGTTTTGTTTTTTGAGAAAGGATCTCACTCTGTCTCCCAGGCTAGAGTGCAGTGGCGTGATCTTGGCTCACTGCGGCCTCAACCTCCTGGATTCAAGCCATGCTCCCACCTCAGCCTCTCCAGTAGCTGGGACTACAGGCACGCACCACCACGCCCAGCTTATTTTTTTAATTTTTTGTAGAGACAGTGTTTCATCATGTTGCCCAGGCTGCTCTCAAACTCCTGGACTCAAGCAATCTGCCTGCCTTGGCTTTCCAAAGTGCTGGGATTACAGGTGTGAGCCATCATGCCCAGCTACGGTAGCATTTCTTGCTGCCCATAACAAGCCAGGTGGGAACCTGATTCAATAATGACCTAGCTTAATGGAATAAAATGTCTCCTAAGACCAAGCTCTCCCTGCACTGTAAACACAAATCACTTGACTAGTCGACCTATTCTGAAGAGAACCATTAAGCTCCTAATCATTTAATATATATATCATTTGGTCTAAAAGGCAGAAAACTGAAGAAGCACAAATAGCAGAAAACTGCAGTGTCTTACTACTCAAAGCACGGTCCACTGAGCAATACTGGCATCATGTGAAAGCTTGTGCAGAAAGGCAGAAGCTCAGGTCCTGCTCCAGACCTGCTGGATTAGGATCTGCAGTTTACAAGCCCCCCTAGTGATTCTCAAATGTGGGATACATCGACACTGATTTTATAATTTGGCTGAACATCCTCTGGGGAGTTGTTCTTGCTTTTTTTTTGTTTGTTTGTTTGAGACAGGCTCTCACTCTGTTGCCCAGGCTGGAGTGCAGTGGCGTGATCTCCACTCACTGCAAACTCTGCCTCCTAGATTCAAGTGATTCTCCTGTCTCAGTCTCCTGAGTAGCTGAGACCATAGGCACCCACCACCATAACTGGCTAATTTTTGTATTTTTAGTAAAGACAGGGTTTCACCATGTTGGCCAGGCTGGTCTCGAACTCTTGACCTCAAGTGATCCACCCACCTCGGCCTCCCAAAGTGCTGGGATTACAGGCATGAGTCACCTTGCCCGGCCTATCTGGGGAGTTTTTAAAAAATATTGATGCCTGGGCTCCACCTCCAAGATGCTAGGTTCTTTGGTCAGGAATGCAGCTTGGACAAAGTTATTGTTAAAAAAAAAAAAAAAAAAAAAGAACGAAAGAAAGTGATTTGAATCCCTCCAGGGAATTCTAATTTGCAGCCCAGGTGGAGTTCTCTGCCTGAACCACCACCAGGCAGCTAACGCAGGGAAAGGACCCATTTTCTTGGGTAGAATTACCTCCCTGAGTTCTTCATGGTACCTCATATCTGGCCATGAGGAAGGCGGCTTTCCTGTCATCTTGGGGCCAGGCCCCCATCTACTGAGAGGAGAAAGAGTTAACCCAGAATCCAGCCTTCCCAGTTCCTGTTTCGTGTGTGCCTGTCCTCTGCTGAGCCTCATTCGCAGCCCTGTAGCTTGGACATCTGGTTCCGTTCCTTGGAAATGGCTCCTCTTCTCATTGCTTCCCCCTCCTCAGGGACAGCTTTCCTGATTCTTGCCCAGAAGGATGACCTGGGGGCAGCAGGATCTAGCCCCGGAATGTCCCTACAGCCTCCTCTCAAGTCCAGACTTCCAGGTGGGGTTTTTGAAGTGATTACATCAGCCCGTTCATCAGAAATGTTCCAACCCTCCCAGGAATCTCTTTGGGACAAGTACAAGGTTCTGGCTAATTTTAAACATAATTAAAAGATTTTCTTCCTTTCTTTCAAGGCATGCTCAATTTCCATAGCCCCCCACTCTTTGGGATACGGTTCCTCTGAGGTCTTTTTTTTTTCTTTTCAGTTTTTCAGATTTTTTTTCCCCCAAATGAGAACACTTGCAACAGATTCAAATCCTTTGCTTATTTGGCCCAGTTTATCAGCAGATAGTATTTTTACAACGCAGAAAGGTTTTTAATGGGATGTGGAAAATGTCTTTTCCCCTGAAACACTAATAATTTTTAAAAATCCCTTCTTTTATTTTCTTCAAATTGCTTTTTATAACCCATTCAGCATTTTCAGGGACATAATTAAAACATCAAACAGTTTTCCTGCTGGTTATGCTAAAATTTGAATACTTGAGGCAGCCACTATTATTAGATATTAAAATGGACTTGAGTATTTATTAAAAAGATCCTCTTAAGTATTCATTTGGGTTTGCTCTGTTTAATATAAAGACAACCCCCATAATGTGAAAATACCTGTTTCTAATAAAGACCTTAATTGGTAGCAGGAGGATATTTTTTAAAAATATAAAATATGTATTTTGTTCACTATTTTTCCAGCTTAATGTGACTAATTTCCCCATTCGACTTTATCCCTAAGGAAAAATATAGAAAGAAAGGCCATTACCAATACATGAAGCTCAGTAGTTTGCTTTCGTTGGACGTAATTGCTATCAAGAAGGCTAGTAGCCGGGTAATTTTGGTTTAAATGAGTACATAGCCTGAAAAGGGATAAATTAACCTTTGCAGGACTGAAATTAGATTCCAGTGAGTGAATGTTCTAGCTCAACACACACTAAGTCGAGGGAAGGGGAAAATGTTGCCTGGGAAGAAAAGCTGGTGAAATGCTAAGCACTCACTCAGTAGTTGGGGGAGGACAGGGCAGCCAACATGGAGAAAAAGAAGGAGCAGGCCAGGTGCGGTGGCTCATGCCTGTAATCCCAGCACTTTGGGAAGCCAAGGCAGGTGGATCACCTGAGGTCAGGAGTTCAAGACCAGCCTGGCCAACATGGTGAAACCCCATCTCTACTAAAAATACAAAAATTAGCTGAACACGGTGGTCCATGCCTGTAGTTCCAGCTACTCGAGAGACTGAGGCTGGAGAACACTTGAACCTGGGAGGTGTAGACGCAGTGAGCCGAGATGCGCCTCTGCACTCCAGCGTGGGCAACAGAGACTCTGTCTCTAAATAAATAAATAAACAAACAAACAAATATAATAAATAAATAATAAAATATAAATAAATAAATAAAACAAGTGGCAGAAATTGTGGAAACCACAAGCATTTGTTTCTCTTGCTTTTTCAAGGACACTTTCTAGATAAATTATTTTCTCTTTCACAAAACCCTGGCAAGCTTCTCATAGACAAAAGCAGATTAGGTCAATTCATTCGACCCACGATGATTACTGGCATATGACGTGATAGAGCCACATCTGATACACAAGGAATAATGGTGGGATGAACTTGCAAATGACATGTGAGAATCAGCCCTTGTCTCCCTCGAGCTTACTAAAGAAAGCAAGACTAGCTAGCAAATCTAGAATACAAGATGGTGTGACCCAACTATCTTTTGAACAGCACAGAATAAATCATTTGGGTTTGGGACACAACAGAACAACAGGAAGTCTTCTCGGTGGAGACAGCATTGCCCTGACCTTGATAAACAAGTCAGCTAAAGAAGCCGTGTCCTGTTAAGTGCTCAGAAATTCCTACAACACTGGAGGGTGGAAACTCCTGGGATTTCATGCCTTCGATTTTGCCTACCTGAACTCACACTGTTGAGTTCAATCCTTACTTTTTCTTTTGTTTATTTATTTATTTATTTATTTATTTATTT
>NW_012108697.1:2482257-2572814 GCF_000951045.1 Mandrillus leucophaeus
TATTTTTAGTACAGACGGGGTTTCACCACTTTGGCCAGACTGGTCTTAAACTCCTGATCTCAAGTGATCCACCTGCCTTGGCCTTCCAAAGTGCTGGGATGACAGGTGGGAGCCACTGTGCCCGGCTAATCCTTACTTTCTCTGTGAGATGGACGAATGATCAGATGATCTGCAAAAATTAACTAGATGTCTACCCTGCACCAGAAACTTAAATGCTGTGGAGAAATGAGAAGAGAAGAGGTAACAAATTTAGTATCTGCAAATGGCAATCAACTTAAAGAACAGGGTGTATACCATCCCACCAGCCTTGCCATCTAAATCTAACAACTGCGGGAAGTATACAGTAGGTTCCAAATAAGTGGCACGGTTGCTGATGCTGTGGAAAGTGAGGACAGGTGTCACCCCCCAGGTCCTGGCAGCTGGGAGAACTAGCTTAAGAACATAGACTTGAACTCAAAGGTGATAAAGACCCTGAAGACCCTCCTGTAGGTGAAGAATGCTAACAGGGAAACAGGAGGCAAGGAGGAGAGGAAGACACATTCCTTGGCTGAGATGCTATTGGCACTTTCAAACCAGAGAGCAGATAGTTTCAAAAAGGAGGGAAAGACTTCCCAAGAGAACAATTCCCTCTCCCTTTCTCTGCTTCTTCTGTCCTTTCTTAGCATACCCCAGTCCGCAGCCCTTATCCAATTTGATGCTACTGGCCAGCGTTATCTGGGGAGGAACAAGGGCTGGGAAAGGCTCCCTTGCCAAATTCTTCTAGATGAAAGCCTTTCTGTTCTCAGTTCCATAACCCCCACCCACTTGGAGGGCTGGCCCAAACTTCCAGGACCCAAGGTTAAAGACCCTGCACCACGGGTGGGGAGCACAGCTGGGCACATCTCAGCCCGTCCCATGGCCTCTCAAACGGACCTGATGGATGGTAAACACAGAAGAAGAGGCAGAACTCTACGGAGCCAATGCCAAACACATATCTAAAGCCAAGGAATTTTGTTTCACTACCCTTCGTTGAAGTAAAAACAGCTCCAAGAGTATTCCCTGGAGTGTGAGACGGTTCTCTCACATACGGGGTTCAAAGACACTGTGAGGCGTGTAGCGTAGCTGAAAGTGTCTGTATATAATAATGCCTTTATGATGTTGTTTTGTTTCTGGCTTGCCTGTACCTGAATTATTTGAAGACATTGTTTGAGGCTATGAAAAAATATGAATAATATTAGGCCTTGAGATCAAAAATCATTTTTTACTTCCATGGTTGTTAGCCGCCAATATCCCACGCACAGCTCTCAATTTCCAAAGCAGCAGTGAAATGCTGGAGAGATCAGGTGAGGGATTTTTTTTTTATTTTCCTTTTTCTCAGTTTTATTTTTGTTATTATACACAGGTATTGATTTTTGAAACTGTTGAAAACTGTTTGATGTGGCAAAAACCAATCACGGGAGGGAAACCACCATTTAAATGTGAGAAAGAAAGGAACTATGCATACATGTATAACAAGATGTCGACCCAATGGAACAAACCGTTCACTGCCTTCCAGGATGGCCTCATGTGCTCCAGCAACCCAGCATCTCTCGAGAGCAGATGCCGCCAAGGATCAGCGATCAGCTCCGGCTGGAGAGCCAAAGAGGGTTTTCCATGCAAAAACACACATTGCTGGCTTTTTTTTTTTTTTTTTGTCTCTTTTTCTCTTTCCTCACTCTGCTCATTCGACCTGGCCTAGTGAAGAACTAAGTTAGAAGTTGAATTATTATTGTTATTTTTGCCCCTTTTACTTAATTCACGGGCAGTGCTCAGCCCATGTTCCAATAAACTTTAAGGCCAGAGTCACAGCTGACAGGAGTTCACCTCGGATTGATCCGCTTTCAGACGCGGGCTCCAGGATCCACTATGTCTAATCCTCCAGATGTGCCGCGTCTAGCATCTAACACGGGAACTCTAATATCTGCCATTCATGATTTCCTGACCGGAAGACAGGGCATCTCGCTTCCGGCCTGGTTTAACCTCTAACTCAGTCACAAGTTTGCACACGTCACTGTGTTTTCTGGGCCTCAATTTCTTTCTGCCTTCTCCATTCTCCCACTTATTGAGACTCAGAGTCAGAAGGTTATTGATGCCTCTGTCTTCATTGGCCACATTCCCAACCAGTTTCTGTCTTAGAGTCATGGCCTCCAAGCACCCCACCTTTCCACCCTGGCTGCCCTTGCCAGGGTTCAGGCACTCACCACCTCTTGCCTTGACACTACCAAGGGCTCCTAACACATCTCCCATCTCCAGTTTCTCCCCCTTTTCCTTCCTGCACTCCACCCTCACACCACTTTCAGATTCACCGCCATAAACACTTCTCTAATTCTGTCCTTAACCTGTTCAGAGCCCATCAGTGGTTCCCCACTGCCTCTCAGTAAAGGTGATACTGTGCTTCTCACTCAGCCAGTCCCACTCCTCTACAAGCTGCCTCCACGTCTGTTTTTGTCCCACCGCTCCCCTAAAACCACCAGCCAAACAGCACAGCTTGGTTTTTCCATGTCCCCTGTGCCTTCTGTCCCCACCCACTCACTCACCCCGAGTTCTCTTTCTGGAGTGCCCTCGACCCACCACCTCCACCTGCACCCCAATCTCTGCAGAGAAAAAGCTCTTCTATTTGCTTTATGTATAAGAAGGCTAAGCAAAACATTATTAATAATTGTGAGAAAATAGAAACAAATTGAATGTCTTATTGGAAAATAGTTAAGTTATTGGACAAGCATGCATGACTTTATATATGTCTTTGAAGAATATTTAATGATATGTGAAAACGCATTATTATGCTAAGTGAGTAGACTTCAAAAGTATTTATTCAGTATAAGCCCAATTTCGTGACATATATATGTGTATGTGTGCGGATGTATATGTGTGTATGTGTGTGTACACACACATATCAATAAAAATCTGGAAGAATACACCAAAATATTACTTGTGTTTTCTCTCTGGGTGCTGGGATTATGAGTATTTTAATTTTCTTCTTTATGCTTCTTATATTTGCTATAATGAACATGTATTGCTTTTATTATTTAAAAGTACCAGAAATAAAACAGTGAATAGCCAGGTGCAATGGTGCATGCCTGTAGTCCCAGCTGCTTCAGAGGCTGAGGTGGGAGGATCACTTGAGCCCAGGAGTTTGAGGCTGGCCTAAGCAACATAGCAAGGTATCATTTCTTTAAAAAAATAAGTGAGCAAATAAACAATAAAAATCCTACTATTGTTCAAGTGTCACCTCAAAGTTTACTCTTTCTTCAAAGCCTATTTTGATGCTGTACTTCCTGCCCCAAACCACTGACTTCTACCAATTGCATGTAACTGTCTCTTCATTTGAGCCCCCTACCATGGCATGTGCTTTGTATTTGAGCTGTTGTGTACATCTTTGCCCCTCCCTCTCAATTCTGCAGGACCTAGGAGCAAGGACTCCGAATCATGACTGCCTCCTCACTCAGCCCAGCACACAGCTGAGTGTGCTCCATGAGTGTTTTCCGCCTGAGTTGGCCACACTCAGGCTCTATGGCTAAAAAGGTCATTGCCTGGAGAGTCTAAACATCTGCATTAACCATCCTAGGCATCTCAGTGCATCTTGTCCTGTAGGGAACTAGCCTGAAGAGAAGTAGCTCAAATAACCTTTATTTATCTATTTCTTCAGAAAAGAAGAGAATGCCAGTATCAACTCACCTCTGGTCCCTTTGTGTTAGCAAGTGCAAGAGACACTTGGCAATACTGACTGCAGAATACAAAGACGAAATTCAAGGGTTCCTAGAGGATGTCTGTCCCTAGAAACAAAGGACATCCTCATCTTGAAAACATAAGTACTAGATGTACAGTCATGACTTATTCCCTTCACCTCCTAAGTCTTGGGCTAGAAGTGTTGAATGTCATAGACTGAGACCAACATGGCCAGCCATCTCACCCTGATCTCTAGTACCAGGGTTTTCCAAGAGTTGTCATCAACTTGGACCTCAATCCAAGACTCTGAAGACTCAAAGATCCCCAAGTGCCAGGATGTTCTCTTCCTGCCTCTTGATGCCTTGCCAACAGGAACATTTCTGCAGCCCCTATCATTTCCTTTTCCCTCACCATGCAAGAGAAATGCAGTTAACTGATGTGTATAGGAAGGACTCACAGAAATCACCCAGTTTAGGTGGTGGCTCAAAAACACAGTGGGGAGTGGGATACATTTCCCACTTTGGAGGAGAACCAGTGTATGGAAGGACAATTTAAGAGTTACCATGAACCTCCAAATATGCCTGCCATTTTCCAAGTTTTCTTCATCCTCAGATCCCACTCAAGTCCCTTCCCCAAAAGGAAATCCTTTGAGATTATCCATCCATCTATAATCACTTCCTTCTCTGAACCCCCACAGCCAACTCAATACCCACCTTTTGAAGTTTTCTGAAAATTATTGATACTGTAAATAAAGCATCCAACACAGGACTGAACATGTAGTAGGTGTTCAATTATTATCCCTAATAAGACATTGTGTAGTCTTCATTAGTGCTTATCTCTTCAATTGAATGGGAGCTCCTTGAAGATGAGAATCATGTCTTCAGAAGTAAAGCTTAACTATTTATCATCATTGGGAAATGGATTGTTCTAGATCACAGGAATTTCCCGGGTAGCTGAGAGTTTAACTCTTTGAGGATGGCACACAGATATCCTCAGATAAGTTGGTTCTGACTATTGTACCACAACACCCCCCAACCGTGAGCCCTGACACATAGCAGAGTCTAGGAAGGGTTAAGTCAGTATGTCCAACACTGCTGAGACGTGCAAGGGTTTCTGTGTTTCTTACCACAGAGCAATCCCACATCTCCTACTTCTTCACTAACTTCTACCTCTCCTCTTTGGGAGTCAGTCCTTTGCTTACTGTCATCAAATCTAATCCCTCAACAGCCCCTGTAACTGCTTCTTATTGTTGACACTCTTCCTACTTCTCTCTTCCTTGGGCTTCATCCACCTCTTCCTTGTCTCCTCTTAAACACATCTTGGCTCTTGTGTGGAAATGTGTGGCCTCCCCTTCTCAGGTCACAGCATCTGGGCTCCTCCCTCCTTGGGTCCTCCGGCCCCCACTGAGGCCAGTTCTCATGCTGGACCATGATCATAAGCCCCCAGATAATAGAGGTCCTCACCCTCCTTCTAAATGACTGCCGCTCCTGGTAGAGAATTAAAGATGTTCGATATTCCATAAAATATTGGTTGACTCTGCAAAGTAGTTACTGAACAAGAAACTTCTTACTGCTCAGGACTGTCTTTGGCTTCTGCACATAAAGGATCAGTGTGAGCCACAGAAACTTCCCCAAGCCATGCAAGGTTTTGCCAAGTTTTGTGGGGAATAGAAAGTTTCAGGTGAGTTGGTTTGATTTTTGTAATTTCCTAAAGACATTTGACATCAGAAGCTTCTGGGGCTCCAGACGTCTGGGTCTCTGTGGCATGACCCAGCGTGAGGCAAGATGCCGAGAGAACAGACATTGCTCATTCTGCAGCCCTCTGCAGATAATTAGCACAGCTAAGAAGCAAACAAATTCCTGCCTACCGCTCTATCTACGTGGCTCTCGTGGAAGTCTGGGAGAAAGGGCCTTTTTCTTTCTCAATCGAGGCACGTGGAGGTGACTGGGGAGAGAGGCAGGGAAAATGAAAACGCTGTCTTGTGAAGCCACACCGTGACATGCTCTGTGAACTTCTGATTTGCAAATGAAATTTCTCCCACAGACAATGCAGGCAGCATCAAGCCCTGATTGAAGACACAACTCAGGAAAGTCTCCAAGTCAGACTCGGAAAAACCTCCAGCCACTGAAGGCAGAAGGCAGAGCTGGAAATAATGAACCACATTAACTAAGAAATCACAAAAGCCATCTCTATTAGACAGCTGTGCAGGTCAAAAGGAAACCAGACAGGAGACATCAAGAGGAAACTCAAGCTCCCAGGATAATTGCAGTGCAATTAATCCAGGGTGAGTCACGGCCCTGGTGAAAGTGGGATCCTGCTGCAGTTAGGAGGGAGAGGGTGCTGGGACCATCCCTGGCTCTGTCAGCAGCAATTCTCCTTCCTCACCATCTGTGGCACCCAAGGAAACCGCCTCAGGAAGTACGTCACTAAGATGACGTCGCTACAAAAGAACCCAGAAATATCAACCCAGAAAGTGTATCTCCTAGACACCTGGAAATTGTCTTAAAAGCCCATCCCAGTTCTTAGGCCCACTGGGGCTCTGCCAGTTACTTGAAGTGACAGCAAAAGGGCAGGTAAGGGCAAAATGACAGGCAATGAGTGCCTGCACAGTGCTGGATGTGATGCTCTCCTTTCCATAACCCTATGAGCTAAGTATTTCTATCCCCATTTCATAAATGTGGAAACTGAGCCTCAGGTTAAAGAAAAGCAAGCCAGGAGGAAAACACCAGGAAGCAGAGGTCAAGGTTGAGGGTGGGGCATGAGAGGGGACAGAACACTAATTAATCTACGAAAAGTCCCCCACATTCTCTTTGCATCTTCCTTGGCCCTTTTCCCCTCTGAATCCTGGACCTCAAGAAAGGCAGAGGTCCCTCTAAGACCTATATTCAAGTCACAGGCAAGATGAAGCAATGTTTCATCCCTCTAAGCACCCAACACATGCACCAAACCACAGAGAATGGCAATGCTCCGATTATGGAGTGCATCTATCAACAGGGAAGCATGATACACAGGCATCCTCAGGAAGACTCTGGACCAGCAGGTAGTCCCAATGAGGGAGGCAGCCACAAACCATGCTTTGAAAAATGCAATCATAGAACTTTTAATTCCTTGAACTGAAAGTGTGCTAGTTGGTGTTATTAAGCATTTATCCCTCCTCACCCAGGAGTATCTGTGGAGGTGTGAGAACTTTCTGGCATCCAGAAGGGCAAAAACAGGCCAGCCAAGTGTCCAATGACCACTTCTCTCATGTCAGTGTCCCTGTGGGAAATGGTATTGGAGCTGCCTGGTACCTGCTTTCAATAGCCAATTGTCACATATTTAGAAATTTGCAAACTGGTTATGAAATCTTAGCAGCTTGAAATCTGCCATGGTGGGCACTAATTACACCACAATAATTGGCAAACACTAAAAATCAAGGCTATGCACACACACACACACACACACACACACACACACACACACACACACAACCAGTTTACTGGTTGCAAGTGACAGAAAGTCTAATCAAACCAACAAGTAAGAAGGGAGGCTTACTTGTTGTCATAACTAGAAAGTCCACGAGTAGAACTGTTTAATTTAGAGATAGCTGGATCCAAGAGCTTAAAAGATACTATTCAATCTTTGTCTCTTTCTCCATCTTTCAGTTCTGCCTTTCTCTGTGTTGGTTTTAATCTGCAGACAGACTTTCTCTATGTGGCAAGGAAGATGGTAACTACCTGCCCTGTATCCACATTGACCCAACCTGTAAAACTCTAGGGGGAAAAAATCATTCTCCTGTTGGCTCTAAAGAAAAGTCCTGAGTGGATTCTGATTAATGTTCTGTCATATGCCCATCCCTGAACTAGTCACTGAGACAAAGGAAAAGGAAGACTCTAACTGGTCAGCAAGGATCATGTGTCCTGCCCTGAGAGGGGGAGGTAGCCACCATGATGGACATTGGGTGATTTTAGACAACCAAGAGCTGGCCGAGCACAATGGCTCACACCTGTAATCCCAGCACGTTGGGAGGTCAAGGTGGGCGGATCACCTGAGGTCAGGAGTTCGAGACCAGCCTGGCCAACATGGTGAAACCCCGTCTCTACTAAAAATACAATAATTAACTGGGTGTGGTGGTAGATGCCTGTAATCCTAGCTACTCAGGACACTGAGGCAGGAGAATCCCTTGAACCCAGGAGGTGGAGGTTACAGTGAGCTGAGATCACACCACTGCATTCTAGCCTGGGTAACAGAGAGAAACTCCATCTCAAATCAATCAGTCATAAAAAACCAAGAGCCAGGGATTGATATTTGAGCAACCTCTCTGACTTAGTGAGGCAATGGACAGCAACGCCTTCTGAAATGAAAGGTTTTGCTTAGCCCCTCAGTGCACTGGAGCGTGAGAAAGATGGAGGGAGTCTGTGGGAATCAGGCAATGAAGAAAGCTCAGGCACAAGGACTTAATCATTGTCAATGCAATCATGGGAAAATGGTAGACATAGGGTATCAGAGTCAGAAAGCCCTGGGTAACATTGGCTACCACCACATGACCAATTGTAAGGATTCAGTAAAATCCCCAGGAACAGAGCTAAGCAGATGTGAGGCATGTTGTGAATGCCTAGTATGTAGTAGCCACCATCGTTGTTATTACCTCTATTTATCTGTGTGGCCTCAGATTCCTCAGCTATACAAAGAAAATGATGACAATGAGACCTACTTTGTAGGATTATTATGAGGTTCTGCAACGCTGTAGTACAGAACCTGGCCTATCACAGTTATGCCATATAACAGTAACTAGCTTGATAAGGTGGAAATATTATTTTTCAAGATGCCCTTGCTCTTGCCTCGGCTCTTTCTTTGAATCGTCAAAATACATTCTTGACGTTGTTCTTCCTTTCCTCTGAGTGTATTAAGAAATAGTCAAGGAAACAAGACAATCATTTTGTCTCCAAAAAGAACCTTCTGGAAATGTGTCACTCCAGCAGTTTTTCCAGAGTAGGTGGGTTTCATTGAAGGGAAGTCAGATTTTTGCAAATATTTTCTCTCATGCTGATTTCCTGAGAAAATCGTACAAGTTCCTTAAAAGTTAAGAAAAAAATCCTCCGTCTCTCTAACTTCAAAAAAGACATTGAAGGATATATTAGTGAGGTACACAAGATCTTTAGCAGAGTAGATAATATCAATTGCATATTGCTGCTCCTTTGATATTACGTCAATGACAGGAGTGGGGGCAGAAGTAACAGTTCAGGAAAAAAAAAAAAAAAACAAATACAGAAGAGACAGAAAGGAAGAGCTTCGCCACTCAAAGAATAATAAATGTTTGCAATGGTGTACTGGGCAAGGCTGGTGAGGTAAAGACAGTGGGTTCGTTCAAGTAGCAATTAGATGCTATCCTGGGGGAAACACTGTATTCAACAGAGAAGCATCAATGTGGTGAATGGCTTTTCATGCTCCTAATACTGTCTATGTTCTTTTCATACTCTTGAGGGTCTGCAGTCCCAGCAGACTCAGTGAACACAGAAATTAGGCCCAGCAGTATGCTCTGAGAAACTGGGCCAACAGAAATAATGCCATTCAGATAGGACCACAATTTGCAATGCTCGGCCATAACACCCATTTCATTCCCATTGTCTCTTAGGTCTTGAGAGACAAGGATGATGCCAGGGCAGAGAGTGAAGACAATTACATCCTCAGATCCCCATTAATTATGCTCAGCTCTGCTCAATTATGCCAATGAAGACTGACTGCTCTATTCCTAGGTTGGGGAATTCAATGTCATATACAAATTGGGTATGAGAGTATCCTAAATAGGAAAGGCCACTGGCCAAGTGCCAGAGCTTTTCTTCCTGAAAGTCCATCCTGATCTTTGCCTATCCCAGTTTCAGGGAACTTCATTTCTGTGCCACTTTCCCAACATGAGTAAAAGACAATGTTTTCAGATATTTTCAAAGACACATACTTTCTAGAATCCATTTGTACCGTAGTATTTCACATGTCTACTTTTAAGGTCTTTTAAGTTTTGTGTCAAAGACACAATTCAAGTTTACAATACAGCTTCTTTATTTCAACGCTGAGATAAGGTGTTAGCAGAGTGCTGTCTCCCAAATCCCATGCCCAAGTCATATTTTAAAAGAATGGGCAGGTGCACATAGAGTCTTGAACATAAAGGAAAAGAGAGTTAGGGATTGTCAAATGTTTGAGAGGTACCAATCTCAAACATAAGAACTAAAACTAAGGCAAGAGAAAAACATTTTAGAATTTGTGTAATCAAAATTTGCAAAAAAAAAAAAAAAAAGAAATATTGGGAATTAAAATTTTGGCCACAAATATAATTAATATGTAGGCTGAAAAACAGTGTGAAATAGATGCAGAGCAACTTAATCATTTAGAAAACTGAGAGGACCTATTTGTGTGGAATCCAGTGTAAAATGATTATGAGCTCAAAATAGGGCAGAAAACTGGTTGCTGTTTTTGCTGATTTCATCTAGTAGGATTGTTGTTTCAGATTTTATCTAATAGAATTTTTAGATGGAAAGAATGAAAGGACAGCAGTGAAAATAAATGGTATTTTATTTAATACAATTTATAAATTGTGCAAAATAAATTGTATTTTAATAGAAAAAATTTTGTAGACCTGATCTTGCATATTTATGGGACCTACTAAGTTTGTAGAAAAATAAGATGACTTTACGCTAAACACATGATACAAAACTTCATAAAACTGAGGATAGAATGAAAAATCCTAGAAGCTTTCAGGTATGAAAAAAAATTATCTATCAAAAAATAAGAAAAAAATGGAATCAGACTTGTAAATAACACACTGATAGAAAAAACAAAGCAATATCTTACATTTCTGAGAGAAAATAATTTTTTTACTACAGTCTCATATCTACTCAAATTACATTCACCTGGGAGGACAAAATAAATATTTTGTCTGACATTCAGAAAGTCATAAACGTTATCACATTTATATTCTCTTATTCTGTGAAATAATCACTTCAGCAGAAACAAAAGCAACATGAGCAAGGAGCCAGGCACTGTGGCTCACACATGTAATCGCAGCTACTCAGGAGGCTGATGCAGTAGAATTGCTTGAGACCAGGATTTCAAGAATAGCCTGGGCAACATAGCAAGACTCTGTCTCTAAAAGATAAAAAATAAAAATAACATTAGCCAGGTATGGTGGCATGTACCTGTAGTCCCAGTTACTCAAGAGACTGAGGCAGGAAGATCACTTGAGCCCAGGAGTTTGAGGCTACAGTAAGTAGCCATGATTGCACAACTGCTCTCCAGCCTGGGGACAAAGCAAGACCCCATCTCAGAAAAAAAAAAATAAGCAAGGAGTATACGAGGAATTCAAAACATGGTGTTGTTTAATATATTGTTAAATACAAATAACTTTTGTGCATATTGAAATGTATAAAAATTAATCATATTTGGAAAAATCTCAAATCACACCAACATGAAAACATGATGGGATGGGGAGGGAGGATAATGAAAGCAAGCTAAGGTTAATTAATAAAAGCAAGCTAAGATTATATATATATAAGCAATTAATAAAGCAAGCTAAGATTAATAAAAGATATATATGAGATTAATAAAAGATAATATAAGATTAATATAAAATATAAGATTAATAAAAGATATATAAAAGCAATTAATAAAGCAAGCTAAGATTGTGCGCGTGTGTGTGTGTGTGTGTACTAACTAGACATTAACAGAGAAAAGGATAAATGATGTGTGTAAAAAGTGTGGGGAGGGTCTCTGGTAATGAGTAGCTCGCATTGGTATAAACTCCTTCAGATACCATATGTAAGCTCAACAAAATATATAAAACAATTTTCTGAAGGAAGTGGAGAGGAACCAAAAGCAGGCAGAAACTGAAAGAGAATCAACACCTAGAAAAAAAGGAGCAACAATGGGTGAGTTTCCCATTTTTATAGCTCTGCACCTGAAGACAGACAGTGAGAGGTAGGGCAACTGAAACTTGGGTTGAAACCCATAGTTTCACTGGCTCAAAGATCTAGGGGACAGAATTTGTCCACAGAAGCTAAAGAATGAGAAGAAAAGTCTCAGAAAGAAAAGAGCCAGAGAAGAGGAGCCTCAAGTCTATAAATAAACTATGCTGACTAACTTGAATTATGCAAGCACGAGGAAGACTCCAAGAAGTCCAGCTAAGCCAACAACCACAGGGGACCTAGAGTTTGAAGTTCGAGTTAATCAAGTTAAAGGTCTGCTAAAGCAAAAAATGTCTGTGTACTTCAGAAGATTATAACAACCTTCAAAGTCTCTAAAATGTATCATTTAAAATGTCCAGGACACACACAAAATTACTAGACATGTGAAGAAACAGGAAAATGTGGTTCATATCCAAATGAAAAGGCAATCAAGAAAGGTCTTTTGCAAGATGAACCCGATATAAACATTATCAAATAAGGACTTTAAAGTAGCTTTTGTAACTATGCCCAAAGGCGTAATGGAAAATATCTTCATATGAATAAACAAAAGCAAGAAATCTCAGCTGAGGAATAGAACGATAAAAAAAGAGACGAGTAGAAATACTATAACTGAAAAAAAACTAAAGTTTCTTAAAATGGGATTAATATTAGATTGAATATGGTAAAAAGAATAGTTAACTTGAAAATAGAGTAAAAAATGATGGAATCAGAAGAACAAAAAGATCGTTAAATGAGCAGAGATAAAGAGATCTGCAGGACACTATCAAATATGTAATATCACATGATTGAATTCTCAGAAGGAGCAGGTAGAAAGAATGGGGCAGGAGAAAAATGTGCAGTAATAATAACCAGGTTTTTTTCCAAATGTGGTGATAAATATAAGTTTACACCTACAAGCTCAGCAAATCTCAAGAGGAATAAATACAAATAAGAATCACACGGGCACCTTACAATCAAACTAATGGGAAACAAACATAAAGAAAAATTGAAAGCAGCCTGACTTAAATGACACATTAAACAGAAAGAAACAATACAAATTACTCCAGACAGCAGAAAATGTGGAGGCCAAAAGACAGTGGGAAAATATCTTTAAAGTACAGAAAAGAGGAAATTGTCACCCAGAATTCTATATCTAGAAAAATACCTTTCAAGAATGAAGGTAAAATAAATACATCTTCTGATAAACAGAAACTAAAACAACACATCACCAGCAGAGTTGAGCTACGAGAAATGCTAAAGGAAATTTTGAGGGTAAAGGGAAATTTGGAACATTAGGAAAGAATGAAGAACATCAGAAGGAGTAAATATTGGGTAACATGAAATACTGTTTTTCTTAATTTCTTTAAAGTACATGCACCTGTTTTAAGCAAAAAATATAACATAAATTGTGGAAGTTATAACACAAGTAAACGTAATACATTTACTGTATTAGCCTGTTTCTGTTTCTGTTTCTACAAGAAATACCTGAAGCTGGGTAATTTATAAAGAAAAGAGGTTTACTTGGCCCATGAATCTGCAGACTGGATAAGAAATATGGCGGGGGCGGGGTGGGCAGGGCACCAACAACTACTTCTAATGAGATTCCCAAGCTGCTACCGCTCATGGCAGAAGGGAAAGATGAGGCTGGTGTGTATAGATATCACATGGTGAGAGAGAAAACAAGAGAGCAAAGAGGTTGGTGCCGGACTGTTTTAAACAACTATCTTTTTTGGGAACTAACAGAACAAGAACTCTCACACATTACCACGAGATGGCACCGAGCCATTCATGAGGGATCTGCCCCCATGACCCAAAAACCTCCCACTAGGACTACCTCCAACACTGGAGATCAAATTTCAACATGAGATTTGGAGGGGTCAAACAAACCAAACCATGGCCACAACTATAATGTAATGTGTGGAGGCTTAACAGACCTATGCATTTACCAAATTCTTAAGTTTTATGTGAAGTGGTATAATCTGAAAGTTAGGTAGATTGGGAAAAGATAGGGAAATATGTTGTAATCCTTATAGCTACCTCTTAAAACAAAACTAATTCAAATATATAATAATAAAAATAACATGGAATTCTTAAAATATTCAATAAATCCAAAAGAGGGCCAGAAATGAGCAATAAACAAAAAACTAGATGAGGTAAACAAATAGAAAAATGGTAAAACAAAATTCAGTCATATAATAAATTATATTAAATGTAAGTGGACTAAATACTCTAATTAAAAGACAAGATCATGAAAATAATAACAAAGCAAGGCTCAACTATATGCACTCAGTAAGAGACATACTTTAAATATAAAGACCCAGGTAGCTGAAAGAAGATAGATAGAAAAAGATGTGTTATGCAAATATCAGGCATAAGACGCTTAGAGTTATTATGTTATCATGAGATAAAATAGACATCAAGAACACAAAATTTATGGGAGATAAAGAGGATTTCCCAATGTGAAAAGGAACAATTTGTCAGGAAGACAAAACAATGATAAGTATAGATTTTTCTGATAACAGAGCTTCAAAAATCTATAAAGCAAAAAAGATTTACACAAATTTACAATCATGGTTGGAGATTTAATATAGCTTTCTCTCTGCCATCTTATTTATTATTGTTAGAAAAACTAGATAGGTAATGAGACATAAATTTCTGAGTAACAGTGTCAACCACGTTAGCCTAATTGACATTCAAAGAACACTATGCCCAGCAACAGCAGAATACATATCATTTTTAAGGGCACGTGACCTGTTCACCACAATAGACCATATGCTGGAGGTAAAACAAGTTTCAATAAAATTAAAGGATTGAAATCATACAGAGTGTATGATCTGATCACAATAGAATTGAAAATCAAAAACCAAAGAGATCCAGTAAAATTCCAAAATATTTAGAAATTAAATAACATATTTCTAACAACTTAATGGATCAAAGATATGGTATAATAAAACAAGTAGGTATTTGGTCATTGTTCCCAGAGCACAGAGCTCCTGTAACAGTTGTAATTTACAGTCTTTTGTAAGTTAATGAGGTGACTCATGGAGGGAGAGCCTTAGACGACTTCAAGATGAAAGCCAGTCAATAGAAAAATGAACCACAGGATTAGAGTTAGAACTTTCAGCCTTATTCCCCAACCTCCAGAGAGGGGAGAGGGGCTGGAAATTGAGTTAAATTAACTATGGCCAATGATTCAATCAATGAAGTCTATGTAAGAGGCTTCCATATAAACCCCTAAAATGATAGGGTTTAGAAACAAAGTTCTATGTTTCTCCCATCCCCATCCTGTACCTTGCTGTATGCATTTCTTCCATTTAGTCGTTCTTGAGTTATATTCCTTATCATAAACTGGTAAACATAACAAAGCACTTTCCTGAATTCTGTGAGTTCTAGCAAATTATCAAACCTGAGGCATGAGTCATGGGAACCACTGAATTTGTGACTATAAATTCTCATGAAGAGAAGTGTGGGCAGCTTGGGGACCCCATTTTTAGCTAGCATCTGAAGTGAGGGCAATCTTGCAGAACTGAGCCCTTGACCTGTGAGATCTGGACTAACCCTGGTTAGTTAGTATAGTTAGTGTCAGTATAGAATCAAAGTGTATTATTGGACACCCATTTGGTGTCAGCAAATTGAAGAACTGGTTGCTGCTGGGAAAATACATGCATTTGGTATCAGAAAAAAAACACAAAAGGAAATTAGAAAATATTTTGAACTGATAATAAATTTACAACATGTGCAAAAACGTGGGCTGTCACTAAAGCAGTACCGTACTAGTTTCCTTTTGCTGCTGTAACAAATTACCACAAACTGAGTATCTTAGTTCCATTTTGTGTTGCTATAACAGAATACCATGGACTGAGTAATTTATAATAAACAGAAATTTATTGGCTCATGGTTCTGGAAGCTGGCAAGTCCAAGATTGAGGGACTGGATCTGCAAGGGCCTTCTTACTGCATTATCCCATGGTGGAAAGGCAAAGAGATGGTGAAAGAGAAACAAAACGGGGCCAAATTTATCCTTTTATAATGAACCCACTCTCATAATAACATTAATCCACATTAATGGCCATTCTCCCATGGCCTAAACACTTCTTATTAGGACCCACCTTCTGACACTGTTGCATTGGTAATTACATTTCCAACACATGCTTTGTGAGGAACACATTCAAACCATACCACTGGGTTGCCTTTGAAACACACACACACACTAATGTGTGCTTTTACAGTTCTGGAGATCAGAATTCTGAAATCAGTTGTACTGGACTAAAGTCAAGGTGCCAGCAGGGCTGCTTCCTTCAAGAAGCTCTGAAGAATCAATTCTCTTGCCTTTTTCCACTTCCAGTGGAAGCCCTGTACTTCTTGGCTTGTGGCTCCTTCCTCTATTTTCAAAGTGTATCACTCCAGTCTCTGCTTCATCACAATGCATTCTGCTCTGACTCTTCATGCTTCCCTAAGGATCATTGTAATTACATGAAGCCCACCTCGATAATCCAGAATAATATCCTCATTTCAAAATCTTTAATTTTATTACATACTCAAAGTTTCTTTTGCCATATAAGATATGCACAAATTCCAGGGATTAGGATGTGAAAACATTTGGAGAAGTCATTATTCAGCCTATCACAAGTGCTTAGAGGAAAATTTACAGCATTTCATGGTTACTTCAGAAAAAGAAAAAAAAAAACAAAAGCCTGGGCATGGTGGCTCATACCTGTAATCCCAGTGCTGTGGGAGTCCGAGGCAGGAGGAATTGCTTGAGCCACAGGTTCAAGACCAACCTGGTCAACATAGCAAAACTCAGTCTCTACAAAAATAATAATAATAATAATAAATAATAAGTTAGCCAGGCATGGTGATACATGACTGCAGTCCCAGCCACTAAGGAGACCAAGATAGGAGGATATCTTGAGCCCAAGAGTTTGAGACTACAGTGAGCTATAATTATGCCACTGTACTCAAGCCTGGGTGACAGAGTGAGATCCTGTAAGAAAAAGAAAGGAGAGGAGAGGGGAGGGAAGGGGAGAAAGAAAAAGAGAAAGAAGGGAGGGAGGGAAGAAGGAAGGAAGGGAAAGGTCTAAAATCAGTGACCTGATTTCTACTTTAAGAAGCTAGGAAAGAAAGAAATCACAGTAAATCCAAAGTAAGTAGAAGGAAGAAAATAATAAATATATGGACAGAAATCAATAAAAATAAACAACAAAGAAACAATAGAGAAAATTAACAAAAGTTAACCCTTTAAAAGCTCAACAAAGTTAGTATCTTTCTAGCTGTACTGAGCAGGAAAAAAAGAGAAACAATACATATTACTAATAGCAGGAATGAAAACGGGAATATCACTACAGATTCTACAGACATTAAAAGAATAATAAAGAACTTTTATCAAATATTGTGCACAAATTTTTTTGAAAACTTAGATAAAATACAAAAATTTCTTTTAAAAATTTATCAAAATGGACACAAGAATAGAAAATCTAATATTTTTATCCTTCATTCTGTTAATGAATCACGTAGTATCATGTTAATTGATTTGCATGTATTCAATCATTCTTGCATTCCAGGGATAAATTCCACTTGTTCATGGTATAAGATCTTTTTAAGGTACTGTTGAATTTGGTTTGCTAATATTTTGTTGGAGATTTTTACATTCATATTCATCAGGGATACTGACCGGCAGTTTTCTTGTGGTCTCTTTCTCTGACTTTGGTATCAGGGTGATGCTGGTCCCATAAAATGAGTTTGAAAGTGTCCTCTACTGTTTTATTTTCTGGACGAGATTAAGAAGAATTTGTATCAATTTTTAGATGTTTGGTAGTATTCATCTCTTAAGCCATCTGGTCCTGGGTTTGTATTTCTTGGGAGATTTTTTATTCCTGATTCAATTTCCTTATCTGTTATTAATCTATTTAGGCTATTTCTTCTTCATTCAGTCTTGTGAGGTTGTAGGTTTTTAGGATATCCATTACTTCTAGGCTGTCTAATTTGGTGGTATATAATTGTTCTTATAGTCCCTTATGGTCTTTTTAACATCTCTTGCATCAATTGTAATGTCTTTTCTTTTCTTTCTGATTTTATTTATTTGAGTCTTCTCTCATTTTTTTCTTAGTTAAGGGTTTGTTGATTTTATCTTTTCAAAAAACCAATTCTTACTTCTGTTGATTGTTTTCTGTTCTCTATTTTACTTATTTCTATATAATCTTTATTATCTCTTCCTTCAGCTAAATTTGGACTTAGTTTCTTCTTCTTTTTCTAATTCCGTAATGGTAAAGTTAGGTTGTGTAGTTGAGATCTTTCTTCTTTTATAATTTAAGCATTTATCAGTACTTCCCTCTTAGTATGCTTCTGCTGTATCCCATGAATGTGGCTATGCTGTAATTTCATTTGTCTTGCGGTTATTTTCTAATTGATTTCTTCTTTGACTCAATAGTTCAATAACATGTTGTTTAATTCCCATGTATTTGTGAATTTTCTTGTTTTTCTTTTGTTACTGGTTTCTAGTTTCATTCCATTGTGGTCAGAAAAGATACTTAAAGTGATTTCCATTTTCTTAAGACTTTTAAGACTTGTTTTGTGACCTAGCACGTGATCTGTCCTGGAAAATGTTTCATGTGTGCTTGAGAACAATGTACATCCTTTTGCTGCTGGACAGAACATTCTGTGTATGTCTATTAAGTCCATTTGGTCTACAGTGTTATTTAAGTCTACTATGTCCTCACTGATATTCTGTCTGGGTCACCTATCCATTATTAAAAGTGGAGTATTAAAGTCTCCTGCTATTCTTGTACTGCTGCATATTTTTCCCTTTATCAGTGTTTGCTCCATCTATGTGCATGCTCTGATGTTGGGTATATATATTTTTTAAATTTGTATATCTTCCTATTGAATTGACACTTTTTTAATGTAATGATCTTTATCGTTTTTTGTATTTTTTAACATAAAGTCTGCTTTGTCTAAAAGTCACCATCCCTGCTGTCTTTTGGTTACCATTTGCATTAAATCGTATTTTTTTCATCCCTTTACTTTCAGCCTATGTGTGTACTTAAATCTAGAGTGAGCCTCTTGTAGACAGCATATTGTTGGTCTTTTTTTTTTTTTTTTTGCGTTTAAATGCATTTTATTTTTAGACAAACTACATGACATGTTTTTCTTAAAAACAATGCCTCCACTCCAAATAAATCACGGTCAAAATAAATGAAGAGCTCAAGATGACATCAGTCCCATTTGTCTTAAGTCCTGGTGTTGTGTGGATGACAAGCAGAAGCCAGTTATGATGACAGGTGATAGGTCCAAAGTAATTGCCAAATTTGTTAACATTTTTCCATTTCTAAACCATCCTTAAAGAAAATCATATATGGGGTCACACCATCCTCACGGTAGTCCAATAGAGCAACCATGCCATCTGGATTCATGTTTTCACCAATAAAGAACTGGTAGTTTTTGAAATTAGCAAGGATGTGCTTGATTTGTTCTGCAGCCCCTGTCATAAAAGGTTTTACTCTTTCTGGTCTCTGTTCTTCAAGTTTACCTTTGATTGATTTCATGTAATCTTTGATGTACTTCTTGTAGGCTTCTTTTGTGAAACTTGTTTCCTGCAGATGATGGTTCATGACAGTATCAACACCAGTGATTACTGTGCTTTCGGTACCTTCGCCCTCGGGGCCTTCAGCGGAGGCATTTCCACCAATGAGTGAATCATCAATGTTACCTTCTGTCTTACTGACCATCTTCCCCTCCACGTCCAGGCACAGCCCGTCCACGATCTCCTGGATCTTGTAGATGTCGCAGAACATCTCATCCTGGCTGATGAGGTCCCGGTAGATAATCATGATGGCGACTGAAGGGAGACGACGGCTGCGCGGTGCAGCCGGAGCGGCACTCAGTGGGAGTGGGGAGCGGGCGGAAAAGTGATGTTATTTATTCAGCCACTTTATATCTTTTGACTGATGAGTTTAATTCATTAATATTTAAAGTAATTATCAATAGGTAAACACTTATCATTGCCATTTTGTTAGTTGTTTTCTGTTTTGTTGTTCTTTTGTTCCACTCTTTCTCTCTTGCTATCTTCCTTTGTGATTTGAAGATTTTTGTAGTGATATACTTTGATTCGTTTCTCTTTATCTTATTTGTACCTACTGTAGGTTTTTTTCTTTGTGTTTTTCATGAGGCTTAACTAAAAATTCTTATAGTTATAACAGTTTAAGTTTTAATAACAACCTAACTCAAATCATTTATAAAAACTATATTTTCCCTCCTCTACACACTTTGTTATTGATGTCAAAATTCACCTCTTTTTGTATTGTGTACCCACTAACACATTTTTGTGATCATAATTATTCTTAATACATTTGTCTTTTAACATTTCCACAAGGGTGAAAAGTAATTTATGCATCATTGTCACAGTATTACATTGTTTTTTTTTTTGTCTATATATTTACCTTTACCACTAAAATTTACATTATCATATGCTTTTATGTTGCTATTTAGTATCATTTTGTTTCAATTTGAAAAGCTCCCTTAAGTACTTCTTGTAAGGCAGGTCTAGTAGTGATAACCTTCGGTTTTGTTTGTCTGGGAAAGTCTTTATCTCTTCTTCATTTGTAGAGAATAGTTTTGCTGGGTTTAGTATTCTTGGTTGGCAGCTTATTTCTTTCAGCTTTTGAATATATCATCCCACTCTTTACTATCCTGCAGTTTCTGCTGAAAAATATGCTGATAGTGTTATGGGTGGGATTCCCTGAAGGTAATATGTTGCTTTTCTCTTGCTGCCTTCAAAATTATTTCTTTGTCTTTTACTTTTGACACTTTTTAAATTTTTATTTTTAATTTTTATAAGTATACAGTAGGTGTATATATTTATGGGTTACATGAGATATTTTGACACAAGTATGCAACGTATAATAATCACATCAGGATAAATTAGGTATCCACCCCTCAAGCATTTCTCCTTTGTTACAATCTAATTATGTTCTTTTAGTTATTTTAAGATGTACAATTAAATTATTTTTCACCTTAATCACCCTGTTGTGCTAGCAAATACTACGTCTTATTCATTCTTTCTAACTATTTTTTTTACCTATTAACCATCCCCACTCCACTCCATAATCCCCAACACACACTATACTTCCCAGCCCCTGGTAATTCTTCTACTTTCTATTCCCATGAATTAAATTTTTTTCATTTTTTAGCCCCCACATTATGTGAGAACATGCAAAAATTGTCTTTCTGTGCCTGACTTATTTCACTAAATATAATGACCTCCAGTTCAATCTCATTCTTTTTAATGGCTGAATAATACCCTGTTGTATATACGTACCATTTTGTTTTATCCATTCATCTGTTAATGGACAGTTATGTTGCTTCCAAATCTTGGCTATTATGAATAGTGCTGCAATAAACAGAAGAATGTAGATATCTCTTTGATATACTGATTTCCTTTCTAACTATATACCTAGGAATGGGATTGCTGGATGGTATGGTACCTCTATTTTTAGTTATTTCACCTCCAAACTGTTCTCCACAAAGGTTGTACTAATTTACATTCCCACCAACAGTGTACAAGGGTTCCCTTTTCTCCACATCCTTGCCAGCATTTGTTACAGCCTGTCTTTTGAATAAAAGCCATTGTAAGTGGGGCGAAATGATATTCATTGTAGTTTTGATTTGCATTTCTCTGATGATAAATGATGTTGAGCACCTTTTTATATATCTGTTTGCCATTTGTATGTCTTCTTTTGAGAAACGTTCAGATATTTTGCCCATTTTTAATTCGGATTATTAACTTTTTTCCTACAGAGCTGTTTGAGCTCCTTATATATTGTGGTTATGAATCCCTTATCAGATGGGTAGTGTGAAAATATTTTCTCCCATTCTGTGGGTAGTTGCTTTACTTTGTGGATTGTTTCCTTTGCTGTGCAACAGGTTTTTAGCTTGCCATGATTCTATTTGTGCATTTTTGCTTTGGTTCCCTATGTTTGTGGGGTATTAAGAAATCTTTGCTCATTCCAATGTCCTGGAGAGTCTCCCCAGTGTTTTCTTTTAGTGGTTTCATAGTTTGAGGTCTTAGATTTAACTCTTTAATCCATTTTGGTTCCATTTTTTTATATGATGAGAGATAGGGGACTAGTTTCATTCTTCCGCATATGGATATCCAGTTTTCCCAGCACCATGTATTGAAGAGATTATTCTTTCTCCAATGTATGTTGTTGGCATCTTTGTCAAAAATTAGTTCACTGTAGATGTATGGACTTATTTCTGGATTCTCTGTTTTGTTCCATTGGTCTATGTGTCTCTTTTTATTCCAGTATCATGCTGTTTTGGCTACCATAACTCTGTAGTATAATTTGAATTCAGGTAATGTGAGCCATCCAATTTTGTTCTTTGTGCTCGGGATAGCTTTCACTATTCTGGTTCCATATAAATTTTAGCCTTACTTTTTCCATTTCTGTGAAAAATGTCATTGATATTCTGATAGGAATTGCATTAAATGTGCAGATTGCTGGGTAGTATGGACATTTTAACAATATTGATTCTTCCAATCCATCAACATCAGATATCTTTCCATTTTTTTGTGTGTCCTCTTCAATTTCTTGCAACAGTGTTTCATAGTTTCATGGTAGATATATTTCACTTCTCTGGTTACTTATAGGTATTTTATTTTATTTGTAGCTATTGTAAATGGGATTACTTACTTGATTTCTTTTACTGATTGTTCACTGCTGGCATATACATTTTATTAATTTTTGTACATTGATTTTGTATCCTCCAACTTTACTAAATTTGTTTATCAGTTCGAATAGTTTTTTTGGTAGAATCTAGGTTTTTCCAAACATAAGATCATCTATGAACAAGATCTGTAAACAAAGAAAATTTGCCTTCTTCCTTTTCAATTTGTATGCCCTTTATTTCTTTCTGTTGTCTGATTTCTCTAGCTAGAATTTCCAGTACTATGTTAAATAACAGTGGTGAACTTGGACATCCTTATTGTGCTCCAGATCTTAGAGGTAAGGCTTTCAGTATTTCCCCATTCATTATGATACTAGCTGTTGGTCTGTCCTATATGGCTTTTATTATGTTGAGGCATGTTCCTTCTGTCACCATTTTTTGAGGAATTTTATCACGAAAGGATGTTTAATTTTATCAAATGCTTTTTCAGTATCAACTAAAATAATCATATGGTTTTGTCCTTCATTGTGTTGATATGATGTATCCCATTGATTGATTTGCATATGTTAAACCATCCTTGCATCCCTGGAATAAATCCTACTTGGTCATGATAGATGATTTTTTAATGTGTTGTTGAATTTGGTTTGCTAGTATTTTGTTGAGGATTTGTGCATCAATATTCCTCAGCAATATTGGCATGTAGTTTTCTTTTTTTATGTGTTTTTGTCTGATTTTGGTAACAGGGTAATACTGACCTTAAGAATGAATGTGGAAATATTTCCCTCCTCTATTTTTTGGAACAGTTTGAATAGGGTTGGTATTAATTCTTTAAATGTTTGGTAGAATTCAGCAGTGAAGCCACTGAGACCTGGGCTTTTCTTTGCTAGGAGACTTTATTATGGCTTTGATCTCATTACTTGTTATTGGACTGTTCAGGTTTTGGGTTTCTTTATAGGTCAATCTTGGTAAGGCTGTATGTATCTAGAAATTTATCCCTTTCTTCTAGGTTTTCCAATGTATTGGCATACAGTTGCTCTAAGTAGCCACTAATGATCCTTTAAATTTCTACAGTATCGGTTGTAATTTCTCCTTTTTAATCTCTAATTTATTTGGGTCTTATTTGTTTCATAGTCTGGCTAAAGATTTGTCAGTTTTGTTTCTCTTTTCAAAAAAAGATAAATGTATCATTTTCTTCATTTCAATTTCACTGATTTCTGCTCAGATCTTTCTTTCTCTTCTTCCACTAATTTTGGGTTTGATTTGCTCTTGCTTTTCTAGCTCTTTAAGATGCATGATCAGGTTATTTATTTGAAGTTTTTCTTCTTTTTTGATGTAGGTGCTTAAAGCTATACACTTCCCTGTTAGTACCGCTTTCACTGTATCCCATAGGTTTTGACATGTTGTGTTTCCATTATCATTTGTTTCAAGAAATTTTCCAATTTTCTTCTTAATCATTTCATTGACCCACTAGTCATTCAGGAGCATATTGTTTAATTTCCATGTGTTTGTATAGATACCAACGTTCCTCCTGTTATTGATTTCTAGTTTTATTCCATAGTGGCCAGAGAAAATGCTTGATATTATTTCAACTTTTTGAATGTTTTCAGATTTGCTTTGTGACCTTTGAGAATAATCCATATGCTGAGGAAAAGAGTGTGTATTTTGCAGCCACTGAATGAAATATCTGTAAATATCTATTAGGTCCATTTGTTCTATAGGGCAGATTAACTCTGATGTTTCTTTATTGATTTTCTCTCTTGAAGATCTGTCTAGTGCTGAAAGTGTGTATTGAAGTCTCCAGCTATTATTGTATTAGGGTCTTTCTCTCTCTTTAGCTCTAAAAATATTTGCCTTATATATCAGGGTGTTCCAGTGTTGGGTACATATATATTTAAGATTGTTATATTCTCTTGCCAAATTGACCCCTTTATCATTATATAGTGACCTTCTTTGTCTCTTCTTATAGTTTTTGTCTTTAAATCTATTTTGCCTGATATAAGTATTGCTACTCCTGCTCTTTTTTTGGTTTCCATTGGCATAGAATATCTTTTTTCCATCCCTTTATTTTCAGACTATGTGTGTCTTTATATGTGAAGTGTGTTTCTTGTAGGCCACAGGTTATTGGGTCTTGGGGTTTTTTTAATCCCTTCAGCCACTCTATGTCTTTTATTGGAGAGTTTAGTCCATTTCCATTCAATGTTACTCTTGATAAGTAATGACTTATTCCTGTCATTTTGTTCTTTGTTTTCTGGTTGTTTTGTGACATTCTCTTCCTTCTTTCCTTCCTTCCTGTCTTCTTTTTAGTGAAGATGATTTTCTGTAGTGGTATGATTTAATTTTTTTGTGTGTGTATCCATTGTATGTTTTTTTATTTTGATTATCATGAGGCTTGGATTATAACCCATTATTTTAAGCTGATAATAACACGGCTTGCATAAACCAATAAGCTAACTAATAAGCAAAAAGAAAATTAATGAAAACTCTATGACTTAACTTCTTCCCCCACTTTTTAACTTTTTGTGTTTCTATTTATATCTTATTGTACTATGTCTCAAAAAGTTTTTGTAGTTATTTTTTGTTGGTTCATTATTTAGTGTTTCTACTGAAGGGTAGTTTACACAGTGTTATAATAGTCTATGTTTACAGTTTTACAGTGTAATAATAGTGTTACAGTGTTATAATAGTCTATGTTTTCCTGTGTACTTAGTACCACCAGGATTTTTTGTACCTTCAGATGATTTCTTATTGCTCATCAACATCCTCTAGTTTCTGATTAAAGTACTCCCTTTAGCATTTCTTAGAGGGTAGATCTGGTGTTTATGAAATCCCTCAGTTTTTGCTTGTCTGGGAAAGTATTTATTTCTTCTTCATGTTTAAAGGATATTTTTGCCAGATATACTATTCTAGGATAGAATTTTTTTTCCCTTCAGCACTTTAAATATGTCATGCCACCCTCTCCTGGCCTGTAAGGTTTCCACTGAAAAGTCTGCTGCCAGACATATTGGAGCTCCATTTTATGTTGTTTCTTTTTTCTTGCTGCTTTCAAGATCCTTTCTTTATCTTTGACCTTTGGGAGTTTAATTATTAAATGCCTTCTTTGAGTTAAATCTGCTCAGTGTTCTATAATCTTCTCGTACTTGAATGTTAATATCTTTCTCTAGGTCTGGGAAGTTATCTGTTAACTTCTACCCCTATCTCTTTTTCTACCTCCTCTTTTAGGCCAATAAGGCCAAAGATTTGCCCCTTTGAGGCTATTTTCTAGATCTTGTAGGCTTCATTCTTTTTTTATTCTTTTTTCTTTTGTCTCCTCTGTGTGTTTTCAACTAGCCTGTCTTCAAGCTCACTGATTCTTTCTTCTGCTTGGTCACTTCTGCTATTAAGAGACTCTCATGCATTCTTCAGCATGTAAATTGCATTTTTAACTCCAGAATTCCTGCTTCTTTTAAATTATTTTACTCTGTTAAATTTATCTGATAGAATTCTGAGTTCTTTCCCTGTGTTATCTTGAATTTCTTTGAGTTTCCTCAAAACAGCTATTTTGTATTATCTGTCATATCTCTGTTTCTCCAGGATTGGTCCCTGGTGCCTTATTTAGTTCATTTAGTTCATTTGGTGAGGTCAAGACCTGGATGGTCTTGATGTTTGTGGAAGTTTGTCGGTGTCTGAGCATTGAAGGGTTAGGTATTATTGTATTCTTTGATGTCTGGGCTTGTTTGTACCTGCCTTCCATTCCAGGAAGGCTTTCTCGGTATTCAAAAGGACTTGGTTTGTGATCTAAGCCATATCTACATTAGGGAGTACCCCCAGTGTACTAACACTGTGGTAGAGGTTCTGCCTTGGTGGTCTTGGATAAGATCCAGACAAATTATATGGATTACCAGGCAGAAACTCTTGTTCTCTGCCCTTACTCTCTCCCAAACAAACGGAGTGTCTGTGTGTGTGTGTGTGTGTGTGTGTGTGTGTGTGTTGAACTGACTAGAGCTGGGGGTGGGGTAACATAAGCACCTCTGTGGCCACCACCACTGGGACTGAGCTGGGTCAGATCTGAAGCCAGAACAGCACTGGGCCTCACTCAGGGCCTGCTGTAACCACTACTATGCTACGGCCTATGTTTGCTCAAGGCCCTAGGGCTCTGTAATCAGCAGGTGGCAAAGCAAGCCCAGCTTGTGTCTTTCCCTTCAGGGCAGTGAGATCTCCCAGGCCCCAGGCAAGTCTAGAGATGCCATTTAGGGGCCAGGGACTGGAGGCAAAAATCTTAGAAATCTATCTGGTGTTCTATTCTACTGTGGCTAAGCTGCACTCAAACCACATCACAGAGTCCTTCCCATTCTTCCCTCCCATTTCCACAGGCATAGGAGCCTCACCCCATGGCCACCACTACCACAAGGCCCATGAGGAGTACTGCCAGGCTAACATCAATGCTCACTTAAGGCCCAAGATCTCTCCAGTCAACTTGTGGTGAAGGCTGCCAGGCCTGAAGGGGAGCCCATTCACCCTTCATGGCAATGGGCTCCCCTCTGGCCCAGGGCAGGTCTAGAAATGCTATCCAAGAACCAAAGCCTAGCATCAAGGACCCCAAGAGTCCACTTGGTGCTCTATCCCACTGTGGCCGAGCTGTTACCTAAGGTGCAAGCAAAGTACCCTTTACTTTTCCCTCTGCTTTTCTCAAGCAGAAGAAGTCTTCCCCAATAGCCACCACATCTGGGAATATGCTGGTTCTCACCTGAGGCCAGTACATCTCTGAGTCTCACCCAAGGCCTGCAGTACAACCTGGATATCACTGCTAGTTCTTCAGGGCTCAAGAGCTCTTTAGTCAGTAGCTGATGGGTCCTGCCTATATTGTGTCCTTCCCTTCCAGAGAGCGGGTTCCCTTCTGGTCCAGGATGTGTCTAGAAATGTCATTCAGAAGCTAGGACCTGGCATGGGAGTCTTACGACCCTTACCAATGCCCTGTCCTGCTGTGGCTGAGCTGGTATCCAAGATGCAAGACAAAGTCCTTTTTACTCTTCCCTCTCTTCTCAAGCAGAAGGAAGGGGTCTCCTTTAGAATCATGAGCTGTGCTACCTGGGGTTCAGGATGGGGTAGGGCGAGTGCTCCCTTAGTCTCCCTGACTGGTGTCTCAGTAGGTCACAAGACCCCCCGTCCACTGGCTCTGAGCCCAGCTTAGCACTAGGACTTGCCTAGGAATTGTAGGTTTTGTGGCCTAGACTGTCCCTTAAGTTCACTTAGGGCCTCAGAGCACTCCAGCTCACCGTAGTGAGGCTTGCTGGAACCCAAGCTCCAACCACTAAGAAGGGTAATTCTCCTTTGGCTAGGGCTGGTCTCTATTCTCCCTCCACAGGCAGACATCAGCTGAGTTCATCCCAGTTCTACTTTCCCCTGTGACAGGACACTGAGTTCAATGTAAAACCTCACAAACACTGCACTCTCTGTCTCCCAAGTGCACAGACTCCCTCTCCACACCACTTGACTGCTGCCAGGGGATGTGGGAGGCATAAAATAATCAATTCAAGACTGTCTTTCCTACCCTCTTTAGTGCCTCTTTAAGTGATATAAAGTCAAAACGAGGCACTGTGAGTGCTTATCTGATTTTTGGTTTCTATGAAAATCCTCCCTTTGTGTAGGTAGTTGTCAAATTTGATGTTCCTGGAGAGGGATGTTCAGAAGAGCCCTCTATTCAGTCATCTTGTTCCCACTCCTCAAATTTTGACAATTGTAATGTGTCTCAGTATAAACCATATTATTTATATTATTATATTATTACTTATATTATAAAACTTATATGAGGTCCTTTGTGATTCATGAATCTGGATGTCCATTTTCTTCCCCAGATTTAGAATGTTTTCAACCGTTATTTCTTTTCTTTTTCTTTTTTTTTTTTTTGAAATGGAGTTTTGCTCTGTCACCCAGGCTGGAGTGCAGTGGTGGGATCTCGGCTCACTGCAAGTTCCACCTCCCAGGTTCACGCCATTCTCCTGCCTCCCGAGTAGCTGGGACTACGGGTGCCCGCCACCACGCCCAGCTAATTTTTTTGATTTTTAGTAGAGATGGGGTTTCACTGTATTAGCCAGGATGGTCTTGATCTCCTGACCTCATGATCCACCCACCTCACTCTCCCAAAGTGTTGGAATTACAGGCATGAGCACTGCACCTGGCCTCAGCCATTATTTCTTTAAGTAATATTATAATATTTCTGTCCCTTTCTCTTTCTCTTCTCTTTCTGGAACACAGATAATGTGTATATTGGTTCACTTAATGGTGTCCCAAAGCAAAATTACACAGGTTTTCTTTGCTTTTTCATTCCTCTTTTTGTTTCTCTGAATAATTTCAAATTTCCCATCACAAAGTTCACTGATTCTTTCTTCTCTCTGATCAATTCTACTGTTGAAAATCCCTATTGAAATTTTCAGTTTATTCACTGCATTCTTTAGCTCCAGAATTTCTGTTTAGTTTTTTATTGTTTCTGTTTTTCTTGTTGAATTCTCGTTTTGTCCATGTATATTAGTTTTTTCCATGTAAATTAGTTTTATTTTATTTTATTAGTAAATATTTTGTCCATGGAAATTAGTTTTCCTAATTTCATTTAGTTCACTATCTGTACTCTCTTGTATTTCTTGAATTTCTTCAAGACAATTATTTTGATTCTTTTTTAAGCAATTTATAGATCTCCATTTCTTTAGGATTAGTCACTGAAGTTTTATTTTGTTCTTTTGGTGATGTCATGCAAGAAAACCTTGCATTGCTTTCTGCACATTTGAAGAAGCAGTCACCTCTCTCAGTCTTTACAGACTGGCTTCAGCAGGGAATGCCCATCACTAGTCAGCCTGGTCAGAGATTCTAGGCAGGCCAGCTGGAGGAGTCAGGGGGCGGGCTTGCTGGCAGGGTCTCAGGTTGGCAAGCCTCCTGTTTTGGTCTGTGAGAAACCCTGCTACTGGGGACCACAGGCCAGCTCTTGAGATCCATATGCTGGTTGTTGAGAGTCCCTGCCCTTGTTTTGTTGTTACTAGATACCCCAAAGAAATCTAGCCACACTGGTTTCCTCAGTGATCTTTCTGGCTGAAGCACAACTAAAGCAAGCCTCTCAGGTAGCATGAAACAAGGCTGTGGAAATCAGACACTCACTTTACTCTTCTTTTCCCCCATTGGAGAACTTGTGGACTGAAGGGATCTCTTGTTGTGCTGTGCTTGCTTGGGAAAGGGGTGAGAGAGGTAAAAGTGAAACTGTTCTTGCCCTTTTCAGTGCATCTGTTCTCATTTCTGCGCTCCACCATCATGCTAGAACTTCCAAAGTGGATTCTTGAGCTCTCATAGAGAAACTTGTTCATGAATGTTTGGTAAATCTGAGTTTCCATGGGGAAAATGAGGCTGGGACTACCTATTACACCATCTTGTTGACATCATTATCTGGTGGCTGTAGAAAATCTGAATAGTCCCACATCTATAAAATAAATTTAATGCATCAAGAAAACAAAAGCAAAAGTTTTCCCACAAGAACAAAACAAAAATGCCTCTAGGCCCAGATTGTTTTAGAATGAAGCCTATCAGACATTTAGAGAAGAAACAATATTGACCTCACACAGAGTTGTTCAGTCAGTAGAGGAGAAGGGAACACTCCCCAATTAATTTTATGAGGGTAACGTTACCTTGATACTTGAAAAGAACATTAAGAATAAAAATGCAATTTCAAACCAATATCCCTCATGAAAAAAGATATCAAAAATCTTTAACAAAATGTTAGTAAATTGGTTTTTTTTCCCCCCAGGAATGCAGGTTTGTTAAGTGTTCATATATCAGTGCACGTTTCTGGGCTATCTTGTCCTTAGTCAGTTTGCCTATCTCTACATCAATACTGTCTTAATAGCAGCCATACTATTTTTTGACTTCAATACAGTTCTTTTCTAAGTCTTCTCACTGCTTCTCACTCCTCAGCCAGTTTATTGTCTCCAGGGAGACCAGAGTGAACCATGGCCTTATAAAAAGTATAAATATCTGGCAAAGCAAATTATGCCCCCTTCTTCTTCAGGAACACTGTAGCTACTCTTGGCCTTTTATTTTCTCATATAAATTTTAGAACAAGATTGCCAAGTTCCTCAGGGGGGGGAAGAAAAAGGCCCTGCTTGGATTTTTATCGAATTTGTATTTAGCATATAGATCAACTTGGAAAGAAATGTCATTTGTACAAAATTGAGACTTTCTAGCCACAAATATGACATATATCTCCATTTATTTAGACTTTAATATCTTTGGATACAATTTATTTTTTTTCTTCTTAAATTTCTTGTTAACCTTTGTTAGATTTTTTCCAGTACTATGTAGATAGATACAATAAACAGATGTAGATGATAGAGATTAGATAGATTGATAGACATTTTATTGGTATTGTAGATGATATCCGTATCTGTCAGTGCCCAATTAGGTAAACAGAAATAATTCTAGAGTTCACGCTAAGTGAGATTCAATAACAGGACTTCAATGGTTACAATACTGTTAAAAGGGCTAGAGAACTCAGAGAAAGAAGGTGTCACCCAGAGCTTAGGACATTGGTCATCCCTAGAATTCACAAACCTATACCCACACCCCACCTTACCTCTTCCCTGAGCTGCTGGAGCTACCATTGCTGCCATACGGTGGAAATCACCTTCATTCCACTGCTGCCAATGCTGTTAGAGCTTTTGGCACTGATGCTGCTAGAGATCACTACCTCTGAACAGGAGCCACATCCACTGAATGTCAACTTCTGGAGTACATAGTTGCCTGTGTACCCACTCTTGATGGAGTCAAGGTAGAATAATTCTCCTTAACTTCCACCATTCAATGTCTCACAAGTGTTTCCTGTTAGCAGAACTTAACCAGAGTTCAGCTAGCAGGAAAGTTCGAGAAATGTAGTTTTCAGGCTTCTAGTCCTGTAAGAAACAGAAGAGTTTGTGGAAGGGCAGGAATGCGGCTAAGTACCAATTAGCAATATTTAGCAAAGTGGCTTCTATTACATTTTCTTAGTAATTCATTTTTAAATATGAGGTGAAAATTATTATCATCTATTTTTTGAGACAGGATCTCACCCTGTTGCCCAGGCTAGACAGCAGTTATGCAATCACAGCTCACTGCATTCTCTGCCTCCCAGGCTCAAGCAATCCTCCCACTTCAACTTCCTGAGCAGCTGAGACCACAGGTGCATGCCACCACACCTGGCTAATTTTTCTTCCTTTTCTTTTCTTTTTTTTCTTTTTTTTTTTGTAGAGACAGGGTTTCACCATGTTGCCCAGGTTGTTCTCAAACTCCTGAACTCAAGTGATCCACCTACCTCAGCTTCCCAAAGTGCTGGGATCACCATGTCTGTCAGAAAATTAAATGTTTATCAATATTTGAGGAAAGCATTAAAGGGAGAGAAAAGGATCAAATAAATAACAGAAAAAAAAATTCTAAGGCAAATGTGGTAATGCAGGATACAGAAGAAAAGTTATTTTTTTCATAGTGTTTCAAGAAGCCCCTGCACTCACATGTACAAAAAAAATGAGGAAAGGAAAATATCGGGTAAGAAAGATCTCCTAGAAAGTAAAAATATAATTGTTGATATTAAAATGTCAATAAGACTATTGGGAGCTTAAAAATGAGAAATTCAGACACAAAATAAAACAAAAAGAAAATTATGTTTTATAAATAAATACAAGAGATAAGATAATAGACTTAAATGAAAAAATTATCTTTTTAACCTTAGACTAAAAGGAATTACAGAAAGAGAGAATGGAGAAAATGGAAGGAAAAAGTTATCAAACAATATAGGAGATTTTCAAAAATTGAGGTACACAAGTTATGAGTGCAATGAATGAAAAAAAACCACCATGACAAATGAACATAAAATTTCAGAAGATTAAGAATAAAGAACAGATCCTTAAAGTAATCTTAGAAGAGCAAAAGTTTGCCTACAGTGGAGGCAGAATCAGATCGAGATCATATTTCTCAGCAGCACACGGGATACCAGAGGAAAATGGGAAAGTGCCTTTGATTTTATTTTCTTCATATAATTTTGTGCCCAGCAAATCTGGGTAAAGGGTAGGATAAAGACATTTTCAGACATATGAGGACTTACAACTTTTACCTCACTTGCATTCCTTCTTTGAAAGTTACTTGAGGTCATGTTCTAACAAAACAAGAGAATAATAAGGAAGAAGAGAATATAAAATCCAGAAAAGAGTGTAACTAACCATATAGGGCAATCAGTGTAAGTGCCAGAATAACAGTTATACTTCAACCTTACAGAGATAAATAGCTCATAAAGGACTCCAGGAAAGATACAGCTGAGAAAAGAAGGGGGAGGGAAGAATTTGGAAGATATTAAGAACATGAATTTAAAAACTAAAGAAAAAAAGAAATGCCATTAGAAATGCTTCAATCTGAGCAAAAACTTCACAGCAGAAATATAAATGGTTAAAGGAAAACATATTTTTAAAACAGTAGTCAACTTCACTAGTAATACTATTAAACTATTAATGTATAGATTTTAGACCATCAGTTTGATAAAAATTAAAGATTAGTTACATTTGTGCCAATATAAATGCAATTAAATGGGCACGCCTATGTTATTAGTGTCTCTTTGAAAGGCAATTTGGCAATAATTATCAAAAATTTTAAATTCACATATTTTTTGGCCTAAATAGCCACTTTTCTGGAAATTTATGATAAGGAAATACTTGCATGTATTCCAGGAGTATTCACTGTTTTATGATCTATAGTAGTAAAAATAAAAGTTGGGGCTGGGCATGGTGGTTTACACCTGTAATCCCAGCACTTTGGGAGGCTGAGGTGAGAGGATCCCTTGAACTCAGGAGTTCAAGGATACAGTGAAGTATGACCATGCTGCTGTATTCCAGTCTGGATGACAGAATGAGACCCTGTCTCTAAAAAAAAAGAAAAAAAGTTGGTAACAACTTAAATGTCAATAAATAGGAAGTTGATGAATAGATGAATGGTACATCCAAACTGAGAAATGCCACGTAGCCATTTAAAAAATATATGTACTGACATGAAAAATTCCAAGAAATAATGTTAAATGAAAAATAGGTTGCTGCTTTTTAAAAAGCATAAATACATGGTTATATATGCTAATGAGGAGAAATGGTCTCTAGGGAGGGGAATAGAATTGGGAATAAGAAAAAAGTTGATGAGAACTTTAATATATTGCTCTAGATATTTTAATTGAATATTTTCTAAGAGAATATATTTATGTTTAATTTTAAAACAAACTCCAGAAAATAAAGTCAACACACTCTTAGGCTACGCACTAGAGAAGAGGGGTCTGCAGCAGGAGAGGTGATGGTCTTGGTCTATGCCGTGCGTGCCAGCACAGTTTAACACTGAATTCCGAGCACCTACTCCAAGAAGGACACGCACAATTGAATCACCTCCCGAAGATAACACGATGATGAAAGATCTGGAAAATCACAATAGCTGGGGATCCACTTTTAAATAATGAGAATGTTTAGCCAGGAAAAAAGAATATTATTTAAAAGGACATGATGTTTTTAAGGGACATGATAGCTCTCTTGAAATAAGAAATTGATTCTGTGTGGAATTGAACTAATGGGTGGAAGTTATAGAAAGAAAACTAGGTTCAGTAGATAAAAATTTTTTTAAAATATACATAGATTTGAAAGCAAGAACATTCTATTATCTGACAAATTGGCACAGATTTAAAGATTAAAATGATAGTATCTAGACATTGAGAGTGAAAATGGCTGCTTTCATTTATGGCTGTTTAATTGAGGCAGTCTTTCTGAAGAACAATTTAGCAGAACGTAACAAAAGTGTAAGTGCCTATTCCCTTTACATTGGTAATGCCAATTCTAGGAATTGATCTTAAAGAAATAATTAAAAGTGCATTCACAGATTTAAATGAAAGGTTGTTCATCACAATATTATTGATAATGTAAAAAAAACCTGGAAACAACCTCAGTGTCCAAAAATATACAAGCTTTGCTAGTTAGGTTATGATATAATCATTTGATGGAAGCTATGCAGTCATTAGACATTGTGTTCAGAAAAAATAAAATGTAATGGCCTAGATGTTTTTCAGGCTATTTTGCTAAGTGAAAAAATTAATGTACAAAACAATACCTATGACATATTTCCAATTTTGCCTTAAAAGTAGCTACATATCCATAAAATGTTTGTACAGTAATATAACTTTATTCATTCAGTGAATATATACTGAGTGCCTACTATGTGCCAGGCATTATGCTAGAGACTGGGAACATTGAGTACTAGGTAGTACCACTGCCAGATCCCTGCCCTTAAGATGCTTGGAGGTCAACGCTGGTTTCCCTGGGCTCCAGTCAATAGCCCACCTCCCTGAAGGTTTGAGTTTGCCAGTTTGAGTTCTTCAACTATTCTCCTTGCACAGAGATCTTTGTCTTAATAAACAGCATTTTACATCTTTTAGGGAGCAGGAAGATAACCCACATGGATGCCTATTTAAAAGACCATTTGGTATAACCTTGGTGCAGAAGCCAGAACTCTCCAGACAGTAGCCCCAGTAGCACCCTCCTGTGTTCTCTCTTTCACATGGCTGTCAGGGTTATAAGACATCCAATGAGTGGGTACATTTTCCAAAAAAAAAATTACAGAGAGAGTTCCCTCAGCTCAGCCCCTCCTGAAGCAACCCACTCCACCATCATATGGCCCTGCTTTAGTTTCAGTCTCTTTGTCTTCTTCAAACTTCACGTTGAATCTTAATCCCCTATGCAATCGTATTGAGAGGTGTGGTCTTTGGGAGGTGATTGAGTCATGAGGGCTCCATCCCATGAGTAGAATTAGGTGACTTTATAAAAGCGCTTAACAGAGGAAGTTCGCCCTTCTTGCCCTTCCACCTTTTGCCATGGGAGAATATGGCACTCCTCCTTGGAAGCACAGAGCAACCCTCAGAAGACAACTGAACCTGCCAGCGCCTTGATCTTGCACTTCAGAACTGTGAGAAAACATATTTCTGTTCTTTATAAGTTACACAGTCTGTGGTATTTTGTTACAGCAGCATAAATAAGACTAAGACAGGCTCTAATAGAGGAAACACCTTCTTGACTGTGGCTCTTCCATCCCCAAGAGTGTCAAGAATGACCTGAGCCCTTCACCACCACTCCTCTAGGTGCTTGAGATCAGCAGCCCAGCCCCTCAGGGTCTTCCCTCCACACAACCCTCCCAACCCTTTTCCTTCACGTTGCATGTTTCCAAATCCAAATCTCAAAGTTGTTTCTTTGAGTCTTCATCTACTCAAAGTAAGATTTATGGCTCTTTCCCAAAGTCTCTCTTCAACCTAGTGTCCCTTTTAATCATCTCCACCCTAAATAAATGGATGCTTCCAATAAATACATTCATAGTTGGTTTTATTAACCGATATGGGAAGTCCAATGGTGTCACCATGGTGAAGGGCTGATACAGATATATTACAGGTATTGTCCCACAGAAATACAGCATGGCCCTAACTACACTGGAAACACTGAAAAGGAATCATTTTCACCTTTGGTCTGAGGCATGGGATGGGAATATATGTATGTGTTTCAAGAATGGTCAAGAGGGGAAGGGCTGTTTCACCAGTGTTAGAGATTCATTATTTTGAGTTAGCATCACCTTCTCCCATGGGCTTTCTTTTAGCTTGTTTTACTCCTTACAATAATAGGAAATATTGATAAGGTAGGAATTGTCACCTTCATTTCATAATGGAGGAACGTGAGGCACAGATGAGTGAAGTAAGTTGCCTGTCAACTAGCAGCAGAACATGGATTTGAATGCAGAAATGTTTGACTTCAAAGTCAAAGCTCTTAACCAGGTTAAGCCAATTGCTATCCAACAGAAAAATGGCCAAGCTGGGACCCCAACCCTCCCAATTGCAGCTGTTGCTTCCAGTTCACAGAACCATTCCCATTATGGAGCTGAAGTGGGTGTTTCCATTACTCACCTGTCCTTCCTTCTTCATTATCCTCCCCTGGCACTCTGCATTCTGTCAATAGTGGATCCTCAGGCTTGGGAATACTTATCCCACATTCAATAAAGCACAATACATCTGGTACACTAGTTTTTGTAGATACTGTTAAGAACACCGGCTTTAGAATAAGACAAACCTAAGTTCAAAGCCCAAATTTGCCACTTAAAAGCATGGAGTGTATTCCTAAACTTCTCTGAGCCCCTTTTCCTTATCTGGAACTCATGAATAATATCCTGACCCTGGGACTGGTTTAGGTGGGTTACACAAGATAACACTTGCAAACCATAGTGCCTGACACCACGGTGCCTAACAATATTAGCCATTAAAATTGTTACCAATATTAAAGGCTCACACAGGGATTCTTCTGGCTGAGGATAGTGACCGCTACCCAGTTGTCTTCCTGATTCAGCTTTCAGTGGGTGGGTTCAGGATACCGAGGCAAGGACCATGGAAAACCAGGCTGCCCCACCCAACACCTCTTGACCCCTCACTGTAACTCCCTCTGGTTGGTAGCAGTTTTCATTTCTCCAACCTCACTGATATCTCTCAGGGACTCTGAAACTGGCAGCAGTGTCTCCATAGGACACAGGAGGCCAGAGAAGCAGAGAAATTTGCCCAATGATATACACTGATTTGGAAAGAACTAGAAGTGGAACTGCCCCTCCATGGCTCCCTTCATCTCACATCCCTTCATAGTATGTCATGAATATAACACCCTTCACCAGGGACTCCGGGGAAACAGGGTAGTCACCTCATCTAGGACTGATGAGACCCTCTCAGTGTAAATAGAACCCTCCCCAGCCCAGGCATCAACTCATGGAGCCAGCCACCATCCCAGGCCAAGTCCATTCCAGCCCAGCTCTGCCAAGAAACATGCAGCTCAACTACACTCGACTCTCCAAGTAAATACTTTAAGTCAGAACAGATGCTCTCAGCCTGGCCTGGAGCCATCAGTGGCACCAACGGCTTACAGAAGGCTCTTTGGACCAGAGGGAATGTGACAGTGGGCCCCCTAGAAGGTGCCAGTTCAGATATTTCAGGACCTCCAGAACACGCTCCCTAGATGGAGGCAAAAAAAATCTGCCCCGGAAGACACACCTTAAGAGAGAAGGGGATGTGGTGCAGTGTGGAAAACTCCAGCTAAGAAACAAAGAACTAGTTCTTGTCCCAGCTCTGCAGCTCCAAGCGAGTCCCTCTGGCTCTGGGACTTGGTTTCCTCACCTGTAAATGGAGGTTATAGTGAAGCCTCAAAGACTCTATTGAACTGTAAAAGCCTGTGTGGAGTGGGGAGGGGTCATATTACAGTAGACTGAGACCACCCTGAATTTCCCATTGCCATCATTGGGCATAGGGGACAACCAAAAGGGAACTGATCATGTGACCAAGGCCTGAGGACTAGAACAAGAGAAAGCCATTGACAGGCTCAAGACCTCTGCCCCCTCCCTGTTTCCAAACAGAAAGTTCTTGAACACAAGGTTCACATTTTCTCCATCTACTTTGCCTTCTCCTTTTGCCCTTTCTTTTCTCGATCCCTCTCTTCTTTCTTTCCTTCTTTCTGCTGTATGGCTCCAGCCATTGACAATTATTCTCCATTCCTGAAATAGCCCATGCTTCCTCTCTCTAATCTCTGGGCCTTTGCACCTGCTGTGCCGCTTCCTGGACAACTCTTGTCCCACCTCATCTTTTGGGTCTCAATTTAGATATCTCTTCCTCTAGGCTGGAAGAGGGGCCCCTCTGCTGGGTTCTTCCAGTGCCCTGGGTCCACGATTAGATAATGGTCTCTCATCATGATCGTGAGTGCTCTGACAGCACAGACTGCTTCTTAACCATCAGCGTCCGTAGAGTAAGGGCTTGGAAAATGTGTGCTGATTGAAACCATAAGTAGATATTTATCAGGGACACAAAGCTAAAGGATGGTGGACCCAGGTCCTCTGTCTATGAGCCGAGTGTTGATTCATTCAGTTATCTGCCCATGAAACAAGTACTTGTTGAGTACCTTCAACAGGCCAGGCACTCTGCCTAGTGCTGGGCATACAGTGGGGAAAAAGACAAGTTCTTGGTTTTCAGGGAGTTTGCATTCTAGCTGGAAAAGACAGGAAATAACAGATGATAACAATAGAGAGTAATGAGTGCTATACAGAAAATTAAAATAGGCTAATGTAATAGAGCTTGACCACGTGGACACTTTAGACTGAATAGATGGGGAAGGCCTCTCTAGGGATAGGACTGAAAGGAAATGGTAAAAAAAAAAAAAAAAAAAAAAAAAAAAAAAGGGCTGGGTGTGGTGGCTCATGCTTGTAATCCCAGCACTTTGGGAGGCTGAGGTGGGCGGATCACAAGGTCAGGAGTTTGAGACCAGCCTGGCCAATATGGTAAAACCCCGTCTCTACTAAAAATACAAAAATTGGCTGCGCGTGGTGGCAGGCACCTGTAGTCGCAGCTACTTGGGAGGCTGAAGCAGGAGAATGGCATGAACCCAGGAGGCGGAGCATGCAGTGAGCTGAGATGGCACCACTACACTCCAGCCTGGGTGACAGAGTAAAACTCCGTCTCAAAAAAAAAAAAAAAATTGTGAGTTGAATGGGAAGAGCATGCCAGGAGAGGGACAGCTCTCTCTTAGAAGGTACAAGGGCCTTCTAATGGGGAAGTTAGAGAAGAAGAAAGATCAATGTGCTTGAATGCAATGTTCCAGACAAGGCTGGTGAAGTAGGAAAGGACCAGTTTGTGTAGAGCCTTGTGGACCATGATAAGGAGGTCCTCTTTTAGTGGGATGGAAGTCCATGGGAGGGTTTTAAGCTGGAAATTATGCAATATAAATCACATTTTCAAAAGATTAGCCTGACCACCATTTTGAAATGGAATGGAGGGGTTGGAACAAGCACAGAAGTGGAGACAGGAGATAGGATGCTATTGTGCCAGTCTAAGCAGGACATGATGTTGGCTTAAACTACAATGGTCACAGTGATGATGAAGAGAAAGAAGTACATTGATCCATGCTGCAGGAAAAATTGCTGGGACATGCTCATGTTCAGAAGGTAGAATTGATAGAAAGTGCTAATGGATTAGATATGAGGACACAAGGGTGAGAGGAGGAGGAATCAAGGAACTGAGTGGATGGGAGTGCCCTTTACAATGAGGTAAGGAGGAGAGTAGAGAAGGTTTGAGACAGATTATCCAATATATTAGGCCCTGTTAATTTATATTTGTCTGTTAGATCTCTAAAGGCAAATGTCATTTCACAGTGGGATACACAGGCTGAAATTCTGGGGGAGAACAGGATTGGGCACACATATCTGGGGATCATCTATCTTAGGTGACATTTAATGTTAGGGGTCTGGCTCAGATGACCTAGAGAGAGAAAATGTGTAGGCAGAATGCTATGGGTTTAATGTCTGTTTCCCTCCCAAAATTCATACACTGAAACTCTAACCCTCAATGTGATATTTGGAGGTGAGGCCCTTGGGACCTAATTATGGTCATGAGGGTGGAGCCCTCATGAGAGAAATTGGTGCCCTTACGAAGGCCATGAGAAGGCTTTTGTTTTCTCTCTCTCTGCACTCTGCCATGTTAGAATACAAGATTACCATTTGCAAACCAGGAAGAGGGCCCTCACCAGACACCAAATCTGCCAGCACCTTGATCTTTGACCTGTCAGCCTCCAGAACTGTGAGAAATAAAGAGGATTTGTTGTTTAAACCCCCCAGGCTATCGTAATTTGTTATAGCAGCCCAAATTGACTAAAAGGTGACATTTACCACTATGGGTCTAGATGAGATTGCCTGGAGAGAGAAAACGTGTAGGTAGAGGAAATCGTTCAGGACAGAGCTCCCAGCACTCCAATATTGGGAAGTTTACAAGAGGAGGAGGCAGCCAGCCAAGAGACGGAGAAGGAACAGCAAGAGAGGTGGGAGGAAAACTAAGAGAGCGTAGGTTCTAGGAGCCAAAGCAAGGGAGGTTCAAGTTGTCAATTTGTCTTTCTTTTGTAGGTTTGCTTCCCTGCTGCCTACTCCCAAACCTCCCAGATCCACCTGTATCCTCCTGAATGGTAAAGGTAGCTCGCTGGCCCTCAGATCAGCAGTTCTCGGTGGCACCACAACCAATCCCCTGACCAAATGAACAGCCCCTCCCAGTCTCCCTCAGCAACCTGGCAGCAAGGGCTGGTGTGGTCCTTGCCAGGTCTTTTCCCTCCCTGGTACTCAGTTCTTCCTGGGACAAATAAGGAGGCTGGAAATGGTGCTCTCTTGCTGACAGCACTCCCTGTGCTACAAGGACTTCAGGCTCAGCCTCTCCCTCCCATGGAGCTCAAGCTCTCCTTCTGTTAGGACTTCCTCCCCCAGAGACCATGAAGTGATGGTCTCTGAAGGACAATCCCAGTGATCCACGGAGGGCCTGCTCAGAGCTCAACTCGTAGGTAGGGTGCACCTGATGGCCGTGAAAAACTACTTGGAAAGGAACCCAGGAGAGTGACAGGGAAGTAAGGGCCTTGGACCCATGGCTGCGTCATGGGTTACACATGATGTGTCCTACCACAGGAGTGTTCTGCCCATCAAAACAGGGCGCCCACAGAGCTATGTTTGCTCAGAGGGGGCAACTTTTTCTAATTTGTGCAAAAGTGCCATAGAAGCAGTGCCATGTAACCCTACTTTGGACCTGTCACCTGCATTCTTTGTTCCTGACACTAGACTTCTTTGAGCTCACTGCCTGGCTTCCTTAGGCACATCCGCTGTCTGATATCTTTGGGCCCGCAGCCCGTTCTCTTTAAGCCTGCCATTTGCATTACTCAGACCCATTGCCTCGTGCCTGGGCCAGCCTCCTGATGTCTTTGGGTCCACCCCATATTTCTTTAGGTTCGCTGCCTGGATTATTTAAGCCTGTCATGTCATATCTTTGGGCTTGCCGCCAGAATGCCTAAAGTCCTGGAAACTTGGGCTGCTGCTGAGTATCAGAGCTACCTGGAACATTAACAGGGCTCTGTGGGGCTGCTGTCAGGAAGGGAGAATAAATGTCACCATCTCCAGCCTCCAGCAGTGACCACTGTGATGAGGCCAACAGCTCGGCTGGGCTTTGAAAGGAGCATTTGTATGGTTTGTTTCCCTCCACGAGACCTCCAAGGCCAAATCCCCCAGAGATTGATTCATTTCGCCATTTTGCTTCTTTTGGTGATCTGTGTTTAATAGGGAACCGTGTGTGTAGTGCCCCTGTGCCTCTGGCTGGGAGCTCAGTGCTGGCAGGGCAGGCCAGCAAGAAAGCCCAGCAGCAGAGGTGGGAGGAGGCCAAGAAAAACCCCCAGGCTTCAGGCTGTGGCAGGAGGGCTTGCCCGAACGGCCTGCTCACCAAAGCCTGGCTTCAGAGCTCTATGGGAGAGGCCTGGCCTGATGCCAGCAGTCATTGCTCTGTCTCTTTGCAGAGAGCCAGGGAGACAAAACAGAGCCTGATTTTAAAACAGACACACAAAGTGGTCTCTTCACAGAGCTCTGTAGCAATCTGGACCAATACACACTAAGGTTTTCATGCAGAAAAGGGGACTTCTAGAAACATAATGTACAATATCTATCACATGCAAGAATGTTGGACTTAGACAGAACAAGAAATAATACAGCTCACATGTGGCAAAACCGTCTTTGCACACTAGGCACCATGCTCGGTGCCTTACACGGACATGTCAGCTGCCTTGCCTAAGAATATCATGAAGATGCAATTACAGTCCCCATTGTATAGATTAAAAGCCAAGTTTCACACCCTATTAGAATGGCTAAAATTTTAAAAATGGATAACGTCAAATGCTGATGAGGATACAGAGCAACTGGAACTCTCTTACACTGCTGGTGGGAACACAGTGGTACAGTCACTTTGAAAAACAATTTGGCAGTTTCTTAGAAAGTCAAACAGACACAGACTATACAATCCATCAAGCTGACTCCCAGGTATTCATCTAAATGGAATGAAGCCCATATGTAAATGCTTACAGTAGCTGTATTCATAGTCACCCCACATTGAAAATAACCCAAATGTCCTTCAATTGAGGAATGGGTAAACAAACTAGTTCTTCAACACCACAGAATATTACTCAACAATAAAACACACTACTGATACATAAAAATGTGGGCAATCTCAAATGCATTAGGCTAAGTAAAAGAAAACAGAATCAAAAGACCATGTAATGTAAGACACTATTTATACAACACCCTTGTGAAGAAAAACTACAAGGTCTGAAAACAGATCAGTGGCTGCCAGGGGCTGGAGGTGGGGCAGAAATGAATTTTAGGAGGCTTTGGGGAACGTTTTGTCTCCCTCTCTATATATACACACACACACACTCATATTTATGTGTATGTGTATAGATATACACATACATATATGCATGTGTATATATGTATATGTATGTGTGTATATAAATGTGTCTGTATGTCTGTGTGTGTATATGTGTATGTGTGTGTGTCTACATATATATAGGCACACATATATATATCTCCCAGGCTGGAGTGCTGTGGCAAAATCATGGCTCACATCCCAGGTTCAAGTGATCCTCATACTGCAGCCTCCCAAGTAGCTGGAACCACAGGTATGCACGACCATGTCCGGCTAATTTTATTTTATTTTATTTATTTTATGTAGAGACAGAGTTTCCCTATGTTGCCCAGGCTGGTCTCGAACTCTTGGGCTTAAGGGATTCTCCTGCCTTGGCCTCCCAAAATGTTGGGATTACCAGCATGAACCACTGCACTTGGCCTATATATTTTGATTGTGGTGGTGTTTCCACCATTAGGTATGTTTGTCAAAACTTGCAGAACTGTACACTAAAAAGGGTGAATATTTCTATATGCATAATAAACCTTAATTATTTTAATGGTTAAAAAAAATCAGCTGTTCAAGAAGATGTAACTTGTCCAACGGCAGTCAAGATTGACTCTTGACCCAGCTTTTTAACCGCTGTGCTGAACAAGGATATCGGTTGCCCTGGAGACCATCTGGTCTGAGCCTCAATTACCAAGAGATCTGGACTCACCAGGATGTAGAAAATGGTAGGTTCTGAGGAATTGGCTTTTTTTTTTTTTTTCAATTAACTGAAGTTTCCAAATCATTTTTCTTTTAACCCCTGTTGCTAACAATATTTCTAAGTTGGCTGAAAATACAGTCATCCTTACTCAAATACTCAGGCCACTCACTGACTCTGCCATGCTTGAGAATTGCAGGGCCAGATCCCCTGAAGTTGGGGGACCTGGTGATATTCCTTCATCTATCACTATTTGCTGTGTCACCTTGGGTACGTCATTCACTCTTCCTAGACCCTGGTTTCCCTCTGTGAGAAGGGGATCATTTCACCATCTCAAGATTATATGAGAAGATTAAATGAGAATCATAGGACCTACAGCTTTAGGTCTTCACAATCTTATCAACTACTTTCCTTTCTTATCTCAGGGGATTGGTTCCTTAGCCCAGTGGTGATAATAGCAGTCAACACGTACTGAGTACTTTCTATGTGCTACGTGATTTATAGACATTTCATCTTGCTGCCAAGTCTGTGAGCTTGTACTAACCCATCTAACAGAAGACGAAAGGGAGGTACTTAGAAATGAAGCAATTCACCAAGACCCCACAACTAAATGTAGGAGTAGTAGAACCAGATTGAAGCCAGGCAGCCTGATTCCAGAGCCTTGTGTTTGGCTAGTTCACCTTTCCGCCTCCCCTTCTCCCATCTCAATTTTCCACTGCCATCTTGAGAATTTGTAGCTGCACACCTTGTCCATTAGGCAACACACATCCTATATTGAACTTTCCCTACACGGACTTCAGATGCCAAAATGGATTCTTCTCTAATATGGAAGAGCCAGGAAAGCCACAGAGGTCCTTTGCCTCCTGTTGGCTCCGTGTCCTTTCTATGCTTCCACTGAGCAAGGGTGTGGAAGGAGAGCAGTGTGTGGCGGAGGGTCATTTGGCCCTGGGGGAGGGATGACAGGAGGAAGAGGAGGGAAGCCACTTTTAAGGGAGCATAAGCAAGTGTCAATGTTCTTGCTACTCGATCCAGGAGGCTTCATTCTGGCTCATTGTTCCTCATTATCAGAGCTAACTATGTTCAGGCGAAGGGCGAGCATGTTCCTAAATTTATGTCTCTGTGTGCGACCACGACAATGTGTGTTTTGTGTGCTTCTCCCTGAAAAACTCCTCTTGTGACACAGGCAACCCAGCTTGGACTTGGCCTTTCATGTGCGTTACCCACTCCGACTGGCACCTGCTGGCAGATTTTTCTTAAAGTCTAAAATGAGGGGCTAACCTTCTCGTCTCTGCTTTTTCTTCTCCGCTACCTATCATCTTGATTTGACTCACACAAAAGTGTCTCAGTGGGAAACCCACTCAAGAAGGCTTTGACAGGGAACAATGGACAGACACCTCTACAGAGGCCGGCCCGCCGCGTCGAGAGAGGGAAAACGGATTAAAGTTTAAAGATGTCATGTATGTTAACCGATCAGTATCAGTTTTATGTATTTTGTCAAAGAGACAGCAGTGAAGCCGGGCCCATGAGGGTGAGGGGGTGCAAGGGAGGGAGAGGTGGCCTCCACACACTTTGGCCAAAGGCCTCACCAGAGATAACGAGCCCAAGGAGCTGGAGTGTTTGAAAGGTAATCATAACAATAATAAAGAAGAAAGGGCCCAGAGGAGATTGTCGTGAGACTGTTGTGTGTGTCAGCTTTGTCCTTCCACAATGATCCAGGGCCAGGAGCCAGGCAGTCTCTGGGGCAGCAGAGCGGCTCCTTCAGAAAGCAGATGCCGCTCATTCAGCCCGCGTGGCTTTCTTCCAGGATAATGCTCCAATGGGCAGCGGAAGCCCAGGGAGTCATAGGTGAGGCAGGGGGAGAGGCGCCTGAAAGCCAGGGCTCCCCGCCGGCATCTCTCGCGGCCAGGCCTAGCACTGTGCACAGGAGCAAGCCCGGCCCAAAGCCTGCATGGGGCCTGGGCCCTGACCTTGCTTCTTGTCTGCAAGAGGGTTACCCACAATGCCCTGCTCTCCTGACGGGACATCAGGAGAATAGAGTTGGCCCCTGGAACTTCTCTTCAATATCCTTGAAAAAAAGTGGGATTCCCACTCTGATTTCTTTGGACCTCTGAGCACTTTTCCTTTCACATGAATCTCCCTTTGTGAGGGTTGCTAGAATTTTCTCACGTCGTGAATAGGCTGAAAAGTGAGTATCTTTGAATTTTCTTTCTGAAGAAGTCCAGACTCAGATAGGACAATCCGCCACATTTTTGGAGGAAGCAGTGCATGGCAAAGGCTGCGTTTGTAGGTGAGCTAAGCTCCATTCATTCTGCAGACTCAGGACTGTCAACAAGGGCAGTCATCCTGGCGGGACATGCAGAGGGGATGCCCTCTAAATGGAACATTCCAGAGACCGGCAAAGGGAAGGCTCTAGAGCTGCTCTTCAGAGTCTCCATGGGCTCCCACAAGCCCAAGAGTTGGGGGCAGTAGCATGCCAGATCCAGCGCATACTGGCTTTTGAGAGCTGATGGCTAACTTTTCAATAAATTTTTTGCAAGCCAGTTTTTAAAAAATTAACTTATGAGTCCGGGTGCAGTGGCTCATACCTGTAATCCCAGTACTTTGGGAGGCCAAGGTGGGAGGATCACTTGACGTCAGGAGTTCGAGACCAGCCTGGCCAACGTGGTGAAACCCCACCTCTACTAATAATACAAAAATTAGCTGGGCGTGGTGGCATGCTCATGTAATCCCAGATACCTGGGAGGCTGAGGCAGGAGAATCACTTGAACCCAGGAGGTGGAGGTTGAGTCACTGCACTCTAACCTGGGCAACAGAGTGAAACTGTGTCTCAAAAATAAATAAGTAAAAATGTAAAAATTAAAATTAACTTATATAAACTTAACAAATAAATACAGCAAAGGTAATATTCAAAACTCATCTCTTCGTAATTACTTCACTATTCTCTATGCCCGAGGTTTTATATGATTAGTGTATCTATATGGCAGAGATACTGGATAATAGTGTGTTTCTGAGCATCTCTTCCCAGTTGCGCGTACTGTGGTGTCACACGGAGAGCCACAGTGGAGTATTTACACCACAGAAACTGGCAAATGCCACAAATCAGAACCTTTTCCCCTAAGGGCTGGCTGTTAAATACTTACTAGTACACTGGTTGGAGACTGATCTGACCCAGATCCTTGGTTACCGGACCAAGCCACTTTCCCTCTGAAACAAGTCAATATGGTGACAAAGGAAGAAGAAATGGAATGGCATGTTGCTCTGAAGACAAACGGTATGCAAGTATAAAGCTGAGACAGACTCTGAGCTGCTTGACACGATATTCACGTGTGTGAGTGTATTCATTCATTCAACCTATCTTTTCCTCTCTTTCTCTAAACACAAATATCTTATCAGGAAAAAATATCATTTCCAACTCCAAGACCCTTGATGAACAATCTGCTCCAGTGTCTGCCTTTAATGAGAATAATTCAGGGCCAAATAGTTGATACTGAAGGCCATGCTGGGCTCAGGGATGGGGGCCAGGAGGGATGAGTTCCTGGATCGGGGGACCCTATCTCCCTCTGCACCCACCTGTGCTCTCCTAGGGCCCCTGTCTCTGGAACTCAGCTGTGAAGGCTGAAAAGGCTGACGCTGTCCTCCCATGGGACAACTGTCTTTGAATAGGGGTGCAGAGAGGCTGAAAGGCCTTCAGGGCCACACTGAATGAATCTTGCAGGGGATCTCAGGCCAGGGGAGTGATCTGCAAATTTGAGTCTGGTGGTTTTCCCAAAACACATCATGCAGGCAACTGCCTCCTTCCTCCTAGAAGGCTGCTCTTGATTGGGGTCCTCCTCTCTCCTGCCCCAGAGAACTCAAGGCAACAGAAATAGTAATAATAGCTCATCGGGCCAAAACGTTAACCTCAGGCCTAAGCACTGTGCCTCATCTGAGCCTCCTAGAAGTAGGTGGTGCCTTTCTCCCCTCTTACAGCGGTGAACACCAAGACTTTGTAAAGTTCCTTAACTTGGTCCAAGCTGCTCAGCCAAAAAGCTACTCATCTGAAATTCAAACCCAGGCAGTCTGAATCCAGAATTCTCTCTCCTACCCCCTATGCTCAGATCACAAACCCAGCTGGTTCCCTACCATGCAGGTCTGATCAATGGAAATAGAAAAATGGTTTGGGAGACCGAAGCAGGCTTGAGGTCAGGAGTTCGAGGCCAGCCTGGCCAACATGGTGAAACCCTGTTTCTACTAAAAATGCCACAATTAGCCAGGCGTGGTGGTGCATGCCTGTAGTCCCAGCTACTCAAGGGGCTGGGTTAGGAGAATTGCTTGAACCCAGAATGTGGAGGTTGCAGTGAGCCGAAATTGTGCCACTGGACTCCAGCCTATGCAACAGAGCGAGACTGTGTCTCGAAAAAAAAAAGAAAAGAAATAAAGAAATAGAAAAATGGCAGGGGAGGGAGGCTGGGGGGTGAGGAAGGGGAGGCTGGAGTGGGACGAAAATGACAGTGTGCAAGGGAGCTGCCTACTGCCCCTCCCGCTGACTGGGCATCCCTGGGCCCTCCCGGGAGGACACTCACTTCAGGGCAAGGCTCCCTCCGGCCAGCTCGGAAGTTTCCCTCATGCCCTGACACACTGGGCTCAATATCTGCTTCGAATTATTTCACATCTTACAGGGAAGCAGCAGGAGCCGAAGCCCTTGGCACTGTGGCAGGCCAGGGAGCTGCACAGGGGCGCTATGAGCACACTCCTCACCCCTGCCCCAGTCTCCCATAGCAGACAGGAAAGCATCACTGGGCAGGACTCCGTGAAGGCACTCCAGCAGGGTCCTTCTTTTCCCATGGGCCTTGCCAAGTTAAGGCACTTCCCAAGTTGATTTCTCATTTGCTGTTTATAATTTTGTGAGGCCAGGGTATGTAAAGAGGACGCCTTTTACAGAAAGGAGAAGTTGATTTAAAATACCTCTGGGGTTTGGCCCAGGCCACTCAGCCCTGCTGGGTCTGAAGCACAGTCTCTGGACTCCCTGTACAGTGCTCTTTTGACTACAATATCAACATGCACCCCCACTCACAAGAGGCCCCCTGTTTTAGCAGCAGATAAAATCAGCTGATCCCTGGAAATGTGCCAATCACAGCGACCAGAAAACAAGCACCAAAGGAGAGAAATACTTGAGATTCCTGTTAAGAAGCCACGTTAGGATTGATCTGAATAACACCAGAAAAAAAGGGGAAAATAATAAAGTCAGACACTACATAATCCATGGAGACATGGATGGAAGCTGGGTGGGGCAAATTTCAAAGGGGGCACCTTTTCCCATGGAAAGGGGGAGGAGGTGCAGAGGGCCTTGAACTGGAACTGAGCTGCGGTCATCTACTAAGCGACACCAAGCAGATATTATTTCAGATCATCGCCACTGCAGCCCTGTGGCCTAGGGATGATCACCTCCCGTTTACAGATGAGGACACTGCACTGAGGATGATCCCATTCCCCAGGAGCGGTGCTGAGATGCCCAAGGGCTCTTTCTAAAATGGGGAGTGGGCTGCATGCTTCAACATGGTGTTCAAAGGGCCAAGTGTTTAATAGCCAAAGTAAGGTCCATTAGCTGGTGAATGCATAAACAAAACACAGCAGATCCACACAATGACACACTCTACAACCACCAAAAGGACAGCACTCCTGATGATACACACTACAAACGAATGAACCTCAGAAATATTCTCAAGGGAGACGGTTTTTCCCCTCAGGGGAAGAAAATATATATATATATATATATATATATCTCCTTAGATATTACAGTGGTTTGTAGCCCTCCAAAGCTCAAGCCTACCAGACAAACTCATGTTTCTTGGTATTTAATTTTAATTTCTGTCTTTAGGGAGAATTTAAATTACATTTAATTTTTCTCCTTGGGGGAGGAGTGGATGATAATGAAAAAATGTCCAAGACACTGTGCTGAGTAAAAGAAGCCAGACACAAAAGACCATGTGTCGTATGATTCCATGTACATGCAATGTGCAAAAAGCCAAATCCGCAGAGGGAAGTAGATTAGCAGCTGCCTGGGGCTGGGCGTGGGAACAGGGAGTGACTACAGCCCAGCGAAATGGAGGTTTTGGGGTGACGAAAATGTTCTAAACTTGAATTGTGGTGACGGTTGCACAACTCTGTAAATTTCCTAAAAGTCATTGAATTGTACGCTTCAAACAAGTGAGTTTTCTGGTATCTAAATTATACTTCCATAGAGCTATTTTTTTTAAAAAAAAAAGGAAGAACACAGGCTTGGGGATCTGAGAGGCCCAGCTCCAGTCCTGGCTCCTTCCTCCCATGCCTCAGACAGGTGGCTCCAGGCCCCAGTGTCCACATCTGTGAAATGAGGTCTCCACCAGAGCTTTGGGGGCCATGAAGATCCAATGAGATGTGTTGAAAGGCCTTCGCACAGTGATGTGAGGGTCTAAGGGGGACGGCTTCAGGACCCTAACTTTGAGCAGAGAGATAACTCATCTCCTTAGGGAACTGCTATTCCTAAGTAAGATAGCATCTCCTTGAGAGGCCTTCCTTGACCCCTGGAGGTTACTGCTCAGGTATTCACCTCCCTGAGGCATTTACTGAAATCTACGACCTTTTGTGTGATCCTTATTGTCTGTCTGTCCCTAAGCCCCACTACTGGAATGTTCGCTTTAGGCCAGCAAGGACGTTATCCTCGTTGTAAAGGCACCCTGTGGGGCACAAAGCAGGGATTTATGAATATTTAGTAACAATAGTTATTACTGGTTGCATACCAAATGAAGGCAGTCAGATGAACTAAGTTTTTGTTCACCAGAAAGTCGCAAATTTCTGGAGGCTTCTTTCCCTTAGAAAGACCTCTCTATCAGGTGTGTGAAAGGGTGGCTCATTCCGGGGAGGGCGGGGGGGAATTGCTTTAATGACATTGATTCATTTGCCCTGCATGGCTTCTGCAGTGATTCTTACCCTGGGGCTCATGAAATGACAGAAAACATACGCGGCATGCTGCTTGTGTCCAAGAATCTACATTTTCTTTGGGGTGACAGTCATGAGAGCACTTACCAGAATCTCAGTGGGGTTCACGATGGAAACAAGATGGTCGCGGGCTCCAGGTGAAATGAAAACTCCCAAGTGTGGAGACCATGCCCCCACGCCTGCTCCATCTCCCTCCTTCTCTCCCTCTTTCTCACAAACAAACCCATCTGAAGCTCCGGACTTCATGGGGAATTTGAGGCTGGGCAGTGATGGGGAATCTCCATGAAATGGAACACAAGCCAGAGCTGAGACAGGCGCCGTCAGTCCTCAGCATCTGCTCCCGGAAGAAGAAGCTGTGAAATTAGAACCTGGGACTGGGCGTACAGGAAGATATCTGCAGAGAGATACAGTGAGAGAAAGCCCCTCTGCCCCTCAGCCATCTACCTGGCGCAAAGGTGGAGGGAGGCAGGCACCATCCAGGAGGCGTGAGCAGGCCCTCATAGGTAGCACCTGAGGCTGCGTGACCCTCAGGCTCCTGCTGATTCTCCAGGTGCGTGTGCACGTGAGCGAAAGAGCGAGCAGAGAGAAAAGCTAGTTATCTACCGCGAGCATACCTAACCCATCCGCTCTTAAAACAGGGTGACTGACAGCGAAGGGTCCAGGAAACCAGCTCCCATTCTCTGACGGCTGTGGCCCTTAAAGAATAAAAACAAGAAGGGAGAGGCCGGGGGACGGGCTAATTACACCTACCAAGCGACAAATCACTTGGAAAACATAAATACGTTTTCAAGGACACTCCTCCACTAACGATGCTAAAGTGTTTTTCTTTCAAATCCCAGCAAGAAAATCCAAGGGATGAAACAAACTTCGCTTATTTTAGTTTCTACTCAATTACCTGTTAATGGAAAAAATCTGGCACCAGCCATAATGAGGCAGGCATGAGCTCACTGGCGTGGGGGTCGGCCCTGTCAGGGAAGGCTGCAACAAGCGCGGCCTTTATCTGCCTCTCTATAACCCTTTCAAACTCGCTGTCAGGGAGCCCACATTGAGCAGACTGGAGAGGAGGAACCTGGGACCCACTCCAGGCCTCCGAGGTCCCTTGGGAAAAGGAAAATTGTTGTTGGCAAGTCTGTCTGGCTCCAGAAATTGATCCAGTGCCCCCCACTTGTCCGAGCAGCAGCAGACAGGGCTAAGAATTTTGTTATAATTAAATAACAGAGTGCTGATTGGTTGCTGGAGGTGGTCTTGAAACTGGTGTTTAAAAGCAGAGGAGAACAACGGTTACTATTCATAGGAAAAGCCCAGAGTCTTAAAAATCCATCTGTTTCATTCCCAAATTTAGGCCAAAAAAATGCTCACTTGCTGTCTTTAAAAATACCACCTGCTTTGCGATGTTGTATAATGTGCCATTATATAAGGTGGAGGGGGCGGAGGGGAGGGCCGGGTGGGAGGATGCCGTGTGGTGGGCAGAGCCCTTTCCTGAGGAAAACAGAGACAGCCTTGCAGAGCGCCAGGCTGTCCACTCCAAAGGCCGAGCCTCCACCTCCGATGCCCTACACCGGCCTTGAGGCACCAAGAGAGTCTTATTATCTCAGGGGGCTGCAGTCAGGAGCCCCCAGATATGGGGCCCTGGTAATTACGGACGTCCATCTTACACCCACCTGGCCTTAGGGGTCAGCCATCCCAGTTTGCACCAGTGCTGGCCTGGGTGGTGATCTTGCCCCATTGCCCACTACAGCTGGGCTGCTGGGTGAGGCCACGGTTCCTGGGACCAGGGGAAGGAGAAGTGTCCAGGCCCCCTTAGCCTGGTGGCTGGTCACTTGCATCTTCCTCCATACAACCCCCAAACCTGGGTTGTGGAAGCCACAGGACATTAGGTTCCCGATGGGACAACTCTGTTTCTACCAAGCAGACAAACGTCCCTGTCTAGCCTAACCCTTATGGAGTTTCCCAAGATTCCGAGAAATGTTGGGGGCTCAGTTGCTTCTTAAGATTCTTATTTACAGGGTAAGTGGAATAAAAAAAAAAAAAAAAAAGGAACTCTGTAGTCACACGCCTAATTTTAATTCCAGATCTGCCACTTTTTGGCTGACCCATCCTGAACACGTCACTTCGCTGCTTCCCATGACAACGGGAGTAGGAAGACTTACATCACAGTATTTGGGTGAAGAACAAATAAAATAATGCCTGCTGCCCCAGATGCCTGGGAGCCACGTATGGTGCCTGGCACATCGGAGGCACCGCTAGCAGGTGACGGCTGGATTTCCAGGAGCCTCACACTCAAGCCCTTCATTTTGCATTGGAGTCTCCAAACCTGAAAATCACCCAGGATCGGGAACAAGCCTTACCGCTGGCAGCAGGGTTAGCATTCCCCACATCAAAGCGAGCCAGTAGAGAATTCGAGGCAACAGGTAGTTATGAGAAAGATCCCTGATCTAGATTACAAGGAATCATGGCATCTAACTGAGATCCAGCCAGCACCCAGCTGTGTGGCTTCAGGCAAGACACTGCTAGGGCCCCCTCTCTGGGCTTCGGTTTCCTCCGGTCCTTCTTTCCAGCTCTTAAGGACCAGGCGGTCAGATTCTATTGAGAGCACATGCTTTTGCCTACAAAGGCGTCCTGGAATTTCTACTCAGCAAGATAAGACTTAGATGTATCCGCACCTCCTCCTTGGGCATTCTGAGGCCCCAGTGGGAGGGGGACTAAACAAGGAGCCCCAGGACCTGTGTGAGTTTCCTCCATATCCCGACACCAGAAACAAGCTCGAATCTCTGTAACATGCCCAAGATTCTCTATTTCTACCCTCCTGTCAACCCTTGCACCCTGTAAAGCAAATAGACACGAGGGCAATTTCCAGCAGAGTGTTATCTGAAACAGTTATTAATAGGAATTTAATCTGTTTTATTATTATTTATTCTTAGAGGCCATTCCAGAAGCCCCACTGCATCTACGTTTTTCACTGTGAATTTCTTGCCATAGTTGATCTCATAAAGCTACCAGGAATGTGGGTGAGGGGGTGGGCACTACATAGCTTGTTTGGTTTTATTTTAAGGAGCAACCAGCACTACCTTTAGAATCCAGAGGAAGTTAACATTGCTTAACCTGAATTCTTCATAATTCCATAAAATTAAGTGAATAGGGGCATTAAATCTTTTTTTCAAAAGCCTTGTTTCATGACTTGGCCATGGTGGCTTCCTGCTTGGGTCCCACTCGATAGACCATATGGCAGTCATAGCTCCCGTGTTTAGTTACTGGTTCTATATGACACACACAACCTAGAGGCCTTTTGTTTCCCTTATTCTTCCAATGTCAGCTTCTTGATCATTTCCCCAGAATGGAGCATATATAATCTATGAGAAAAATCCAGAGGAATCCTGAGGGCATTGGATGAGAACCAATCATCTATTGTATGACAACCACAATTTATTCATCCTTTCTACCACTGATGGGCGGGCAGCTCATGTCCAGTTTTTGGCCATTATGAATGAAGCTGCCATGATCATCTACTAAGGTAAAACATATCCCATTTGGATAGCCATTTTTGTGAATTACCTAGTTCTGTTATTCAGTTTTGTTTTGCTTTTTGCCCATGTTTAATTGGTTGAGCTATCTTTGCTCTTGATTTTTAGGAATTCTTTTTATCTCTCGGTATTAGTACTTTGTCAGATAAATGTATTACAAACATTATCTCCTAGACGGTGGCTTGCCTTTTTCACTTTTAAGATAAGTTTATGGTAGATACTTTCAGCAAACTAAAGCTACAGAATTTTCAGGCTGGACGCAGTGACTCACGCCTGTAATCCCAGCACTTTGGGAGGCCGAAGCAGGCAGATCACTTGAGGTCAGGAGTTCCAGACCAGCCTGGGGCAACATGGTGAAACTCCATCTCTACTAAAAATACAAAAATTAGCCGGGCGTGGTGGCAGGCGCCTGTAAGCCCAGCTACTTGGGAGGCTGAGGCAGGAGAATTGCTTGAACCCGGGAGGCGGAGGTTGCAGTGAGCCAAGATCGTGGAAAAAGGAACTTTCCTAACTTGGTAAAATGTATCTATAAAAACATACAGCTAACACTATACTTAATAGAAAATCAGAGAATGATTTTTCTCCGAGTTCAGAAAAAAGTCAAGGAAGCCGTTATCACCACTCCTATTCAGCCTTCCATTGGAGGCTCTTGCCAGCACAAGAGGTTGAAATCTCTCAGCCTCAATTTACTTGTATATAAAATGGGGGCAATAAGTATATCTACCTCAACCAAACTCTTGTACAAATTAAAGGAGATAATAAGTAATTCATGCCATCCTTGGCAAATTGTATTATTTTTGTGCCCAGTTATTCTTCCCTATAATAGAACTATACTACCATGCCCGGTGCCATTTGATTGTATTGTTCCTTTAAATGTAGGCAGAGTATATTTTCCCAACGTATTGATGTGCAGCTGGGCCATGTTTTGGCCAATGGAATGTGGTTGGAATTGACCATGTGCCAGTTTCAAACTGAGTTCTTAAGAAAACGCATGTTTCTGCTGTAACTACAGGGACATGCCCTGGGTAGCCACTAGTCTCTGAAAAAGAAACGTGTTCAACAGACCTGAACCCAACTTAGCCTGGTGCCAAGCTCAGCTAATCGCCTGAGAGTCACAGCCGACTCACAGACCAAATGGCGAGAGAAGAAATGCTTGCTCTTGTAAGCCGCTGAGTTTTGAGATAGTGTATTAACAGCATTATTGCAGAAATAGCTAACAAATACACTTGGCATATAATTACTGTTTAATAAATGGCAGTTATTTAACTTACACCCTAGTTTTATAACCTGAAAATTGGGAATAATACGACAACACAGAGTTGTTAAAAGAATTAAGACATCTAATATACATGTAAAGCATTATGTTTCTGAAGATGCACTCCAAGGAACATTAATTCAGAAGGAAATTAATAAGTATTACCTTCTCAAAAAAGTTTTCTATGGTCAATTACATTTGGGAAATGTGATAGGTGAAGTGAAAGAGGGTCCTTTTTGGCAGACTTTCATAAAGCCTTAGAAGTGAATGAGCATTCTGAAACTCTAAGAGGAGGCAAAGTATGAGATGGTACCCCAACAGATTTGCCCAAGAAGACGTCTTGGGGTCTAAATACTGGTGTAACACTTAACAAGTGCCCATCAATAAACTTTACTCCATTAACTGAATTTTATACACCATGCATACTGTATTTCAGATATTGAAACTATTATATTCAATATATGATGGCTAATATTAATGTTCAGACTTGGCTTCTAAACTTTTTTTACCCTAACCACAGTAAGAAAGATTTTACAAAATACAGTACACACATACGGCAATAGATTCTGTTTTCCATATTTTCTATTTCATTCCATCTTTTTTTTTTTTTTTTTTTTTTTGAGATGGAGTCTCACTGTGTTGCCCAGGCTGCAGTGAGTGGCGTGATCTCGGCTCCCTGCAACCTCCGCTTCCCAGGTTTGAGCAATTCTTGTGCCTCAGCCTCCCAAGTAGCTGGGACTACAGGCATGTGCCACCATGCCCAGCTAAATTTTTATATTTTTAGTAGAGATGTGGTTTTACCATGTTGGCCAGACTGGTCTTCAACTCCTGACCTCAAGTGATCCACTCACCTTGGCCTTCCAAAGTGCTGGGATTATAGGTGTGAGCCACTGCACCTGGCCCATTCAATCTTATTTTTTTTTAAATATTGGTCTTATTCCACAAAATCTATCCCTGACCTGTGGATAGATTGCAAGCCACAATCTGAAAAACACTATATAATATGTATATACAAATTAGAATATATACTTCTAATTTTCTTCCATTTCCAGGATCATATAACTTTTAGTGCTGAGTCCAAAATGCTTGATTTATGTAATTATCAACTGTCATTATTATTATTACACGCACAGACACCAGAGTAAGAAAAGAAAACTTCTGCACACTGACAGGCAGAAAGTGTGCCTGGCGGTCCCATAGCAACACCCTCTCACAAGACCGTGGATCAAATTGGCTCTACCTTCCACCACTCCCTAGTTACCCTGATGAGCTGTCTTTATAATAAGAAATATAACATGGTATTTAGCTATGCAGGCCCCTAAGTCAGCCTGCCTAGGTTCAAATCTAAGGCTCTCTGCTTCCCAGATACGTTTTTGGGGAAGCAACTTAACCTCTCTTAGTGTCACTTCCTACATCTGTAAAATGAACATAAAAGCAATTTCCATCCCCATGAGTATTAAAAGAGAAATGCAAGTTGAGTTTTCAGCAAATTCTTTTGTTATTAGCCTTACCTAAAACTTCTTTCTAGGTGAGAGGCTTGTCCAGGCCTCAGGAATGTTGGCATTCCCTTTCCTTAGAAACTCCAGCCTATAAGATGGTGCAGAAATAAACCCAGGAAAACTGGAGACCAAGCTGGCTTCACCCAGACTTACATGCCAGTTGCTAGAACAGTCCCTGGTGTAAGCAGAAATGGTCACTGAATGAAGGAAAGTACTTACAGCTCCCATCAAATGTACCCACGAGGTGCCATCTTTAAAGAAACCCAGCTTCAGAGCCAGAAGTCACCAGTGTTGCCCATCGGACACAGGCCAGAGTTTGCAGCAGGACTCTCCGATGGCCAGGTGCCTGGGAGTGCGGAAGCAGATACGGAACGGGTGACAAAGAAGCCAACCCCAGATAGGAATCCTTTCGAAAATCCAATCTGTGGCCCTGCTCATTGGTGATTCCCAGCTCTGGTTTGTGGCACTTGCCTCAGGCAACGTTCACAAGAGGCTTTTAGGCTACTCCTCAGTTTCTTTGCAAAGGGCTTTAATTGAAAACACATTTCTATACCACAAAAAGCAACCCAGACAGGGCTGCGGCTCCCCAGAGACTAGAAGTCATTTTCCTAAGGCCATTAAGTTGCAGGTAAAATGAATGAGTGTGGATGAGTCACAATGTCTGTCCCTGGGTCATGTAGATGTGTCTTCCGCATCTAGATCTTTGTGATTCTGTCACTTGGGTGTGAAGAACTGGACTAACCAGCAGAATCTCAAAGAGAAATAATGAAAACAATAATCCCAGCACTTTGGGAGGCCCAGGCGGGCAGATCTTCTGAGGTCAGGAGTTCAAGACCAGCCTGGTCAACATGGTGAAACCCCATCTGTACTAAAAATACAAAAATTGGCCGGGTGTGGTGGCACACGCCTGTAGTCCCAGCTACTCAGGAGGCTGAGGCAGGAGAATCGTTAGAAACTGGAAGGAGATTACAGTGAGCCGAGATTATGCCACTGCACTCCATACACTCTCCAGCCTTGGCGACAGCATGAGACTCCGTCTCAGAAAAAAAAAAAAAAAAAAAGAGAAATAATGAAAACAAATAGAAGACTGGCCTTTGGCTTTTATATTAATAATAAACCCTATGACATACTAGTCTAGCAACTTTGCATCTTAGCCGTCATACAAATCTGTCCAGATGAACACCAACATCATCACTCGTTAGCTGAAGAAACAAAGACTCAGAGAGATAAAGGAATTACCCAAGGACACACAGCAAGAGTCAGATGTGGGATCCTCCAAGCTCAGATTCACTCCACTGCTCCAAGCTACTTACTTTCTCGAAAATCCTGCATCCAGATGCAGGGCTCTCTGACCCTACATGAATCCATGTCATCAGGAAAAAAAATGAACGTTTTTATATCTGAAATGAAAAGCCATCCACTGAAAAAATTGCTTTCCACATGGGCCTGTCCAAGACCACCACCAACAGTGGAATGACTGCCCATTCTGAAAAGTTCTGTGCTAAGACTCCGCAGTTGGCAAATGATTCTGTAGTGAGCTGAATGGTGGCCCCCCCAAAAATACATGCCCATATGCAAATCCTATTAAAACTTGTATTGCTTTATATAGCAAAATATGTGATTAACTTAAAGATCTAAAGAGAAGGGATATTTATCCAGGATTATCTAGGTAGGCCCAAAATACAAAACAGGTATCCTTGTAAGAGAGAGGCAGAGGGAGTCTGGGGACAGACAAGAGGAGAAAGCGATGTGAAGATGGAAGCAGAGATTGGAGTGATGTGGCTTCAATCCACAGAATGCCAAGGATTACAGGCAGCCACTGGAAGCTGAAACAGACACGGAACAGATGAGCCTCCAGAGCCTTGGAGGAAGCTCGGCCCTGCCATCACTTTGATTTCAGACTTCTGGTTTGCAAGGCTGTGCGAGAGCAAATTTCTGTTGTTTTAAACCACCACATTTGTGGTGATTCATTACAGCCACCACAGGAAACGTACGCCCTACTAATATGCAAACATCTTTGGCAAAGCCCCGTAAGAAGCCGAAAGTGATGTGGCTCGGCGAGTGACAGTTACCGTTTTCCAGACGTTGTTTCAGAGTCTCTTAGTAATGAAAAACCCGCAGATCCGCTCTTACAGATGAAATTAGAGGATGCTCAGTTTGAAAAGAAACTCTTGAGGTAGGAAGAAAATCAGAGAGAGGAAGCGCTGAAGGGCAAAGACTTGGCTGGGCATTTGGGAGACCAGAGCTCGGGCTGCTGAGAACACAGGCCTGGGGGAAAGGAAGTTGTCTTGGGTGGAAGGATCCTCCAAGTATCAACCAGGTGTTGTTAAGGCAGGCAAGCGTGTGACTCGGTGACCTCTATTTTGATTTTTGGAGAGATCGGCACTCCGCTGGCTGACAGCAGAGGGACTGACCCCCCTGCCCTTTTTTCTGGCCTTTGTAACAAGGGCAGTGAGTTACATCCCAGCATGGCCAAAAGGATTAAGAAGGTCAGCACCACCCTGAAAGTTGTGAGAACACAAAATTTGGAAGCCTCACGGAAAGTTTCCATTTTGCTGCCTCCCACAATACGGGTGTTGAGTTGGCCAATCTCATTCCTTCTTTCCTTCAAAAAATGTATATTGAGCACCCCACTGTGTGCCCGGCACTAAACCAAGACCCTAGCATACAGCAGGGACACGAGTCACAATCCTGTCATCCTGGAGGGCTCTCTAGAGAAATGGTTTTCAACTGGGGGTGATTTTGCCTCCCAGGGGACATCTGGCGATATCTGGAGATGTTTCTGACTGTCACGACTGGTGGGAGGGCAAGGGCTGACAGGTTATCTAGTGGGTGAAGGCCAGGGGTGTTAACATCCAACAATGCAGAGGTCAGGCCCCCACAGCTAACAATTATCTGGCCCAAAATGTCATGAGTTCTGAGGTTGAGAAACACGGTGAGGCTGGAGTGACCTAAGCAGACGACAGCCACTTTCACGATGATAGTTAGTGAGTCAAAGGAGACCAGAAGACAGAGGCCTGAAAGACCACACAGGAGGGAGACGGGCAACCCTCGAGGGCTCTGGACCATCTCCCCCAACAAAGGGATGTCTTCGCCAAGACCTGAAGCATGAGGGGTTGTTTTCCAGGCAGGAAGAGCAAAAACGCTTTTAGGTAAGCTTAACTCTGTAGTACAGCTAGAGAGGAAAGAGAGTGAGTGAGTGTGTGAGGCAGGGAAGGTGGGGCAATCAAGAAAATCCTCTGAAAGGACTGTTCCCTCACTTGTGTTTTGGAGGGGAAGGGCCGTCTGTATTATGTGAGGCGGCAGAATTTCGTGTTATGAGCAGGAGCCCGGAGTCAGATCTGAATTTAAATCCCAGCGCCACCACCTCCTGTGTGGCCTTAGACAAGGCACCTAAAACCCTCAGTTCCTAAATCCATTTTCAGAAAATGAAGCAGAGGGTGGCAGGGGAGAAGAATGTCTACCTTAGGTGGTAGTGTTCGGATTAAATGAGAAAATGCACATAAACGGCTTGGCACACTGCCACGAATAACAGATACTGTTCTTATTTGTGTTTTCAAAGGTCACTCGGCCCAGTGTGCAAAATAAAATGAGGAAGGACAACCAGAAACACTCCTCCCTGGGAATACAAAGCAAAGCAAAAACAAAATGCTGAGATTTTACAGAACAAAAACTTGCTTGAGCAAAGCAGTTTCCGAGGGGCTTTTAAGTCCTTGATGCTACACTGTGCTCACCTTAAGTAACCACAACGGCAACACGAACAGTTCCATGCCCATTGAAATCATCATCCTTTGAAGGTATAGATGTCCTAGATAAATGGAACAATGTGTCCATCCATCCAGCTAGTCAGCAAGGGAAATGAAATCCAGGGGAAACCGTAGGAAGATCTGTATCGTGGCCTCTGCTCAGTGATGGTGATGAACTTGTGCTCTTACCAGGGTACAGCCAAAACACTTGGATCCCACACACAGCAAGGCGCTTCCACACATACCTTTCAGTGCATCACCTTAATCCAATTTTCTAAAAAGCTGCTTACTCAATAATGGCTCATTGCTAGAAAAGGGCAGTTTGACACCCTTGCATCTCTCCCTGCACGCAACTCTTGGAGGTTAGGATGCTGTCACATCCATGATCCTTCACTGCTAAGGAGGTGGTTTCTTAAGTGCGCTCTTGGTGGACTAAGTCTCATTCACCAGAATCAAATTCTTTCTGCTTGATACTGTGAGAGGATGAGTAGGATATGTCAGAGAAACTGGTTTATAGCCCCCCAAAAAGTGACATTTACTCTGTAACTGTGCTTTGCTTTCAGCAATAAACTACTGGGGATGGCACAGTGAAATAGTACAGGAGAAGACACATGCCAAGGATCCCGTTTGATACTGACCATCTTCATTGCAAATGACACATTACGCAAACCAGATACACAAGGTGCACCAAATGGGCCACGAGGATGGAGGGGAGGGGAGCAACCCCTCACAAGAGTCCAAGACCACATTCTGGTACCTAAGTCATCACCTACACACTAACTGTATGGTCAAGTTCCAACTTGGGAATATGTTTTTCTTGCTTACGGTAGGTCCAGTTTCCCTAGAGATAAAAATCCAAATCACAGAAACAAGTGACCAGCCTTTATCTGCACAGACTAAGTTGCTTTTATTAATCCAGAACGGCATGCTACAGATACTGTACAGCATGAACATTTATTCATTACAAAAATGGCTTCCAAACCATTAAAAATGAACTTGGAATAAGAGCATAAAACGGAACAGTAACATCACAACTGTTAGGAAACATTCAAAGTATTCACAAAAAATGTTATAGTTAGCATTTTAATAAACCAGAGAAAAATCGGAGACAGGTTTACAATCGCTTCATGTCAACTACAATGGCACTGAATGAACAGGTTTCAGCTTTATACAGCAGTCTGCAACATCAACATGCCTAGATTTTTTTTAGTTTTAAAGTCTGCTGCCTACTCGTATGTAATATGTGTACATAAAAGCGGCAGCCGGTTTTTCGTGTAAGAGTAATCTAATATACAGAATTTTGGCCCTTAAGGGTTTATACCTCTTCATTTAAAATGCTTTCTGGACAATCTGCTACCAAACACATTTTGTTATAGGTGACATTAAAACTACATACAAATCTACCTATGTAACATCACAGCAAAACATGATGAACAAAAATTACAGCATCAAAAAGAGGGAGAAAGCTAAATTCACTGAGAATTTTGGCACGTAAAGTTCTGCACACGGTCAGTCCAGGCCCTAAGGGCGCAGGGTAGGGCATCCCACTGGGAGTTCAAAGGGGAAAAAGATGGTTCCCACTGCTGCTCAGACAGTGTCGCTAAAATTCCCTCACTCATTTTCAAGTCTTGTTTTACATAATGGCTTTTAAAGCAACTTTTGTTAATGCTACTGATCCTTAATGCAACTATTAATGTCCATTTGGTGACAACTGGGTTTCATACAGCAAAAAAAAAAAAAAAAAAAAAAAAAAAGTCAAAAAGGGAAACAAAAATATATATACACATTTTATATATAAACTTAAAAACCTTGTACAAATGAGTTGTTATATATAAGATGCTTATGCTAAGGGGGAAAAAAAACTTTATACAGTTTCAAGAAAAAGGAAAACATATTTAAAAAGGGACGACATACAGGTACGACAAGCAATCTCTAAAGCAATAAATACTACTGGCCCAACAGCATTGTGATTCTATTAAGTGTTGAGTAGCATCCCCTCCCCCCAAAAGAACACCACCATGGAACAAGGTATATTAACACATTTTTACCCTTTGTTTCTGTACATTTAAACAATAACAAGTAACATCACAATAAAAGTTGTTTCACACAGAAAAAAAAACAAAAAAGTAATGGCACTGCATTCGTGGTGCCCTTACGGTTTAAAAACCAGATGTAAAATGATTGGTTCGCAAGCTCGTATTTAATACAAATAATACAGAACCAACTCCTTCTGGAGGGCTGCTTCAAAATTGCTTCTTTTTTTTTCTTTTTGTTTTTTAATCAGTCTTTTAAAACTAAGCTATCCGAACTACATAACAGTTATGTATATATATATATTTTTTAAACGCTACAAAGACTTTAAACAGCTGTTGATAAAAATTTTGGTAGAATCATGAGGTTCTTCTCTCATCTACATATTTAAAAGGAGAAATTGAAATAAGAATGGGTCAAATATTGACCAATGAACTCGATAAACATCAACTAATGTAGCCACGTGGCACAAAATTAAGAGAGTACAAAACAAAACCTTTCAAGGTGGGGGGGAGGGGGGCCAAATAAAGAAAAGTGAAACAAAACCATAAACAAAGCAACTGGGGTTCACGACGCTAAAGCTATTCTAAAGACTTGGTGACGAGCGACAGCGGCTGGGGCTGGGTCCCGGCCAGGGAGCTGTGGGAATGTAAGGAAGAAGTCGACGGCTGTGCAACTGATGAGGAGGGGGCGGCAGGCTGCAAAGCGGTTGGGGGCAGGTCCAGGGCCCCATTGGGACAGAGGGCGGAGGCCTTGTGGGTGGCCTCGGCGAGCAGGAGGGCGGGCGGCGGAGGCATCATGGACAGGTGGGCCAGGGGGTCGGGCTTCAGGGACAGCGACAGAGGCTGGGTCTGTTCAGTCTGTGACTTGGCGTCTCGGGGAGGGGAGCCTAGCAGGTTGGGGGAGGGGGGAGGCGAATCTAGTAAGCTTCCATCTGAAGAGGGTGGGCTGAGGCAGCTGCCTTCACCTTGTATGTAGCGAACGCACTTTTTTTTTCTCCTAGAAACAGGGGAGAGAGTTATCTGTGAATAGAGGGCACAGATGCCAAGGGAGAGAGTTACCTAATGCTCACACCCAAGCTGAGGTCACCTAAGGGATGTCCCACAGAGGTGGCATGCCCAATGGTCTGAGGACAATTACGGTGGCGCCCCCCCGGGGCTGGGTCGCTCACTTCACGGTGCCCAGATCTAAGCCTGTTCTGGTAAACCACATATTTAAAGAGTCTGAACTCTCTACCTGCTTCCCCCAACCCCTACTAAACACCCACGGCCCCACCCTGCCCAAATGTACGAGAGCAGCATGGAGGTGGCCACCTGCAGACAGTGGCATCTATTTGCCAGCAAGTGGCTTTGTCCAAATTGACATGAACTGAAAAGCTCTTTTGGCTTAGACAGTCCCTCACTTTCCCATCAAGTTTCCTCGGCCCTTCACCCCCATTCCCACCACTACCACCCCCATCCCCCAGTGATGTCTGTGTGTGAGTGTGTGTGTGTTTAAAAGAGAAAGACAGAGCTCCTTCCCCAGCCGCCTCGTATCAATATGAAACTCTCAAAATGCTCACTGTTGAGCCCACATAGCTGAAGGCAGCGCTAGCAAGAGGCTTAAAGGTTTTAACACACCACCACCATGAGGCTGCTGGCGCCCAGAGAGCTTTCGGGCTTGTCTGTTAAGAACCACACCAAATCAAGAGAGGTCAGAATCAGGTGAGAAGGGAGGAAGGGAAACAAAAATAAAACAAAATAAACTTTAAAAAAAAAACAAACCAAAAAAAACCAAAAAACAAACAAAAAAAAGAAATCACCAAAAACAGGTAGAAGAGGATAAACAAAGGTGGGGGAAGGGGAAGAATAAGAAAAACAGAAAATGATTCAAAGGAACAAGAATAACTGGTTGTATGGCCTGCAGGTTGTGGATTAAATTAAGATTCAAACTTGATTTTTTTTACTTTTTTTTTGTTTTTAAGATTTGGGGCTTTCCCCTCCCCCACCCCGTAGTGAGAAGGTTGGAAGGAGAGATGGTGAGGATGGGATGGATGGAGGGGCATCCTGCCCTTGTCAATATGCCGAGGCCAGTCAATGGAGGGTGCAGCACAAGCCGGTCACCAAAGTGACAACAAAGAAGAAGTGCCAGGGAATCGCAGCATGGACCTTCCTCGGTTTGGGTTATCGTGCGTGTTTAAACCAGAAAGGCTAATTTTGCCCTACACCAAAACCAGCATCTCCCCTCTTCACTACTCATTCATGTAAGAAATAGGAATGAGAATTTCAGAACCTTTCTTGCTTAGCATCAAAGGATGAGGTCGGGGAAAATCAACTCAAGAAATTGAGCATGTGACTTCAAAGCTTCTCCTCCCATTAATCCCAGTCTGATGGGATGGTATTTGGTAAGCAAAGGTGAGCCTGGGGATCAACCCCACTAATGCTATAAAAATAATGCAGATACAGGAAGTGTGCTCATCTAAGGACCCTAGAATATTGTCAGAACCATGGCTGATAACACTCCAACCAGAAACACGTGTGTAAGCGCTGGCCAGCTTTCTGCTGCTGGAAGCAACCAAGATGCTGCCTGCTTGAAGGCAACCACTGTCAGACAATGTCACTGGCCTTGGAAAGGAAGGGTGTGCTGAGTTCCTCCTCTCGGTCTGTGCCCCAGAGCTGTCTGATCCTGCCCCTGTGTGCATGGGGTTTGGACTCAGCAAGATGGCAGGAAGGCAGGGAAGGAGGGGAGGGGTTTAAGGGAGCATGCTCAGTCCTCCCTGCCTCCCAGAGGCTGAGATTCATGGGGGCTAGTGGCCTCAGGTGTCTGTCTGTTCCCTCTGGGTCAGAAGGAACTCTAGGGGAGCAAGCACCACCCCCTGTCACCCTCAATTTGGCAAGGTTCCTTTTTCTCCCTGGGAGAGAGTAAATAGACTATGGGTTCTGCTTCCATCCCAGAAACCAAGATAAATAATTAAGCCTCTCAGAGTTTTAAACCACCTTAGCCTGCAGATCAAAACATGCTCAAAAAACTAAGATGTCCATGCATTTTAAAAATGGGAGAAGGAAAGGAGGTGGGGGGGGCGCATAAGCAAAACTGAGAAAGCAACAGAGAAAAACAGAGAGAGGAAAGGAAAGGGAGAAGGAAAGAAGTGGGGAGAACAATCCAGGAAGACAAGGGAACGGCACCAAGCAGCATTCCATGCTATATTAGGGCAGAGTGAAAAGATGGGAAAAGCAACTTGGTGGGCTCAAAACAGCATCTTGTTAAAATGTCCACAAATGTCAAATAAAACTAGAAACCTTGTGTGGCAAGCTAGGAGCCCTGATTGGCTAGGAGCGTTCTGGTACTTTCCTCACCCCTCCCACCCTCATGACGTGGAAGTTTCCAGATCACAGGAATGAGAGGGGCATCTGCAACACGGGACATGAAGACTATGGCGACAGAGCGATGGGTCTTCTAAGGTGGCTGAGCACAGGGCAGCTGGCACGCACACACACTTCTGACAAGTCAGAAAATGCCTCAGTTGGCAACTTTTTTTCTTTTTTTTCCCTTTTTTTTTTTTTAAAGTACATTTTGTCCTTGGGTTTCAGCATCAAGCCAGGGGTGGCCACAGCCACGTTAAAAGGAAAAGTTGAGCAAAAGGGGGAAGGTAATCCATACTCTTAGCACCCCCAACCTAGGCTTCATCTCGATTCAGAGTGGCCTCTTAAAAACGCCTTTCTAGCTTCTTATTTCTTCTGGAAGGAAACTCAAGGTTTTTCCTGATCCTGTTTTGGAATAACGTCCCTCAAAGACAGCAGAAATGCATTTGCTCATCATTCCATGGTATGGAAAAGTCACCAACGAAGACAAACGTCTGCCGGGAAAGTCTGAACACTGCTGAGACTGGAAAGAAAACCAGGTGGAGACGGGGACCTGGGGAACTCTGGCACCTAGGACCAGGAGCTCAGCATCTGCCATACTGACAGCCCCTCCAAGATGCGTTTTAGAAAACCATGCTGCTCAAACAGGAAGCAGCTACAAACGTTTTGGGTTGGCAGATTTTTTTTTTTTTTAATATATCAATAAAATTCTGGGCTCTGAAGATACACCCAGGCTGTAAGCAAGGTGTAAGTTATGTCCAGATGGGGGACGTGCGTTTGGGTCAATGTTAGGAATAACTTCAAGAAACAAAAAGTTTGACTTGCAGCAACTGCTTCCAAAACAAAAAAAAAAGGATTCATCAACCACCACTCACCCCATTAATAAACAAACCAGGTACCTGAACTGGCCTTATTGTGAGGCACACACAATAGTGTCAGTTGTATATTTCTACACATCATGAGAAACCCTCTCTTTTAGTGACCCTTGTGGTTCACCAGTCATTTGGCCATGGCAGGGCATCTCAGAACAGGCTTCCACGGCTAGTTATCTTCCCACCTGGTACAAGTAAAATGTTGACAAATTCACTGCTCAACAGAGTCCCTGCCCTCCCTGGCTAGTCCTCATTAAATACCTAACCTCCTCCATCAACTTTGTCACAAAACTCCTTTCTGCTGTGCAGAGAAGACCCCAGGACTGTGTCAAAGGGACATTTGTCAGCTCTGTGAACACTCCCATCTCACAGAATGCCTGGGGATTCCTCTCCTATGGGCAGAGGGCTGTCTGTGTGGCTCCCTCTCAGGGAAGACGTTCAGGCCCTTTCTCCTCTAATGTGCTGGGGTCAACATGAGGCACTTCACCGATCTCTCGCATTGGCATCAGAAAAGGGGGGAAGAGACACAGGAGACTCGTGGGCATGCACGTAATGGGATGCACATCTGATCTAACGTCTAAACACGGAGCACATGGCAAAGTCATGAAGGGGAGGGACACGTGACGAGGGAGGCACTACAAACAGGGAAGCGTGTTTGGGGTGTTGAAATACCTACCATCATAATATTCCAAATTCAAAGACTGCTTGTATCAGAACAAAGAAACAACAAATTTAACCAAAGGTGGTCATTAAAGGAAAGGAAATGAGACAGGAGCTAGTCGGTATCCCTCCACCAAGAAGGAAGTACCTACACTTTCCCTGAGAATGCAGGCTGGATGGAGACCTGCAGGTGGAACATGGGTGCTTAATTTGGACACTTCTGGGCTATTCTGATTCGTTTTGGAACCAGTGCTATATATATACACGTATTCTGTTAATTCTGCAGGCCTAGGGACGCTGCAGTCTCAGACCGCATGACTCACTGCTTGCAGCCCTTTAGCTGGTGCATGCCGTTCAATGCCACGCTTCTTTTTCAGCACTGTAAAACAATGTCAGCTAACCAAGCTCCTCTGTACAGACATGTGGTTTTTTAAACATAAAACAACCAAAAAGGAAAAAGAAAAAGGGAAAGAAGAAGCCTACCCCAGAACCCTTCTCCATATGTCTCGACTCTTAAGTGCACGGGAATGCAATTGCTGCCAAGTGTTAACTCATTCAAACCTTTGGAAAGGGTGGCTCTCTGTGCTCAGTACCCGGGCCACCGAGGCATTCATAGGGCCGGGCCAGCTCCAGGATGCTGGCTTTCAAAGCAAAAAGATAAGTGCCCCTCCTTGTTTGTTAAGGCTGTGGTCTCAGTCCTGCCACCAGGGATGTTACTGACGAGAGCAGCGGGGAAAGAGAGAAAGAGAAAGTGGGGAGAGGAAACGGCATAAAATTAGCAAGGAAATTTTGAAGAATGAGGATCATTAGTCATTGATGCCAGAGGGGAGGTAGATGGGAACGAGGTCAAAATAAATTATCACGCTAAGGTACCGGAAGGACAGAATGCTTTGATTTTCCCAAAGGCCTCGCAGTGGTAATATACCTGCACGGTTTGCACCATAAAGTCTGTCGGTCAAGCCCGAACAGTGCCCGACACTTCTTTGGAGTATTTGCATCTGTTAGCATAAGGTAAACACAAAAAATACAACACAATGGTGGGTCGTGCTCAGTTGGATGTGAAATCTCAGCTACCGCTTCCTTTTCTTCTCTATCACCTTGGTTCTACTTGATAATCTTCCCTCACCAAGGACATGAAAGGAAAGGACTTCTATGAGTCAAAAGAAAAAAAATAAAATAAAACAATAAAACACACACACACAAAACAACAACCAGAAACCAAAAAACAACAATGAAAAAAATAAATAAATAAATAAAAAGAGAGAGAGAAGAGGAGGGGAGAAGGTGACGTCATTTGCTTCTACCTAGGCCAGGATTCCGATCCTGGGCTGTCACAAGGAAGGGACAGGGGTTGGCAGGTAACATTGCCTGGGAGGGGGCGCACTAAGGTTTGTTGTCGCTGACCCGAGGAGGCATGAGTGATGCTGTTTTACAGTGGCATTTTGGCTGGCAGCAGCAGGAGAACAAGCACATCCCTCATAGAGCCCATACACTTGGCAGTGTCCCACTCCCCTGTGTCTCCTGAGATCCACACACAGAGCTACAAAGCAACAGGCCAGAGAAGGGGGAGAGGATCGAATAGACCAGCTGCAAACCAGCACAGCGAATCTGGAAAACTATACACACCTGCAAGGGCCGCACCAGTTATTCTGTTGATCAAGGCCAAAGCGCGCTCGGCATTTCTTAGGAGCGCTCAGGTCTGAATGAGTTCAAGAGAGAAGCGAGCAGAGGAGGAGAACGTGGGAGAAAGGGAGAGAGAGAGAGAAAGAGAGAGAGAGAGAGAGAGGGAGGGAGGGGGGGAAGAGAAAGATACAAATAAGAAAAAAATAAAAATAAAAAAGGGAATAAATCAATGACCTGGTTACTAATTGCAAAATATTGACTTTAGTTTTTTAACTTTCTTTAATTAAAAAAAAAAAAGGTAAAAATCACATTCTTATTCAACTTTTGAAATTAGCTGTTGCAAATAAAGCTGCAGTATCCCTTCTTTAAGGACTGTCTCTCAGATTTGGTTCGAGCTGACAAAGGGAAGTTAGACACGGAAGAACTCTTTTAAATATTTTTCCTCTTTTAGTTCTGCTTTCCCTTTTTTTCTCTCAATTTTTTTTCTTAAAGAAGAAAATAAAGCGAAGGAGGGAATTAAGTTTGTAACATGCTTTTTTCTTCTCAGAATACAATAGTTTAAAAAAAGAAAAAAATTACAAATAAAAACAGAACAAAATGAAACAAAATAGAAAGAAATAAAGAAAGAAAAGGGTTGTGGTACTGGGATATTGCAGCTTTTGGAATGTTCGTCTTTTCTTTTAAAATCTATTTTCATTAATTATTAAGAGAGGAACAGATAAAGGTAAACAGGCTGTGTGAATGAGCTGTTAGGAGTTAGTTAGAAGCTCATAGCGGCATTTAAGCAGGCACAGTCAGTAAAACGCTAGTGGATTTGCAAATTATGAGCAGAAAAGCAAAAGGAAGAAAAAAACTAAAATAAAAAAAAGCAAAGGAAAAAATAATCATACTGCGGATGCATGCTTGCGTGAGAAAACTTAGTGGGAGCAATGAAAAAAATGCCATTAGATTAAGGAGGTTTATTACTGAATTCCTTCCATTTTTTTTTAACCAGTCTCTTTTAAAGAAATACTGCATATTCAATTTGCACAGTTAGTTCAACTCTAAATCACTGTCATCACTGCTTAAACAACTGTTATGGGAAAAAATAAATAAAGAAACAAAACAAAGGTTAAATTAAATTAAATTAAAAAAAAAAAAAAAAAAACAGAAGCAACTGAAAAAAAAAATCTACCGAAACATACGAAACCGTGTTGATGGTCACTTTATAGAATGTTCAAATGTCATACGTGTTTAAATGTTAATAAAACTATAATGGCAAGAAAAATTAAAAAACAGTTTATCAACTATTTTAATGACTCAAAATGACATTAGCACCTGTAATCGGAGGAAGTGAAAGGCAAGGATTTAGGAAACATTCGCTGTGTTCTGAAAAAAAAGAACAAATTATACAAAGCCTTCAAAATTTTTGTTTTGTTTGTTTGTAAAAGCCTGGCCTTCTCCAAGGGACCTCTGAGATTGCCTATGCAGTATTTCTAATTTCTTCTAGAGAATGACAAACCTCCTTAATTTAAAATGGGTGTAATTTACCACTGTAAAGGCATGCATCAGAACATTCAGGAACAGCCCAGTTAATATCAAACACTCACACACACCCCCTCCTACTCCCCTAAGCCCCGCCCCCTCCTCATTCCTTCTCAGGCACATACAAAATAAGCAGACTGTATAAATCCCGGCATAGGCATGCCTACCGCTTGCTCTCCAGTTATAGGCTTTGCAGTTATTTTAAAACACATTCCACTAGAATTACAATGTGCTTTTCATGCAACAATGGATGTTACTAGCTTTAAAAGGGCAGTCATGAAGCAATTAATTAAAATGCATAAACAAAAAGGCTGGCTAAGAAGGGTTCCCCCACAATGTCCTGGCCTTGAATTTCTCCTGCCTCCCCCAGATGGAAACCTAACATAAAAGGGTGGTCCTCAGGCTACAGCTTCTTCCTCTAACCTGATGATTGTCACTTACCATTGGTCTCTCCCGGCTGCTTGTCCCTTTTCCTCTTCTTCTTCTTTCCCTAGATGAACAGACAAAACACAGGGAATTATTGCAAGAAACAGACGTGAGAAGAGTGTCTGGCGCACCTGGAAGGAGAAGGCAGGAGGAAGTGACCATACTGCCATCTCCATCCACATCAACTCCCGGTATTTGTCCAACCTCCAACCCCGCTTCAAGCCAAATGCCCTTGCATTGTACCCCAGCTGGAGGGACACGCCCTTCTTGGGAGAAGAGAAGGGATTGGCGGGTGGTGAAGGGAAGCTCTCATTTCTCATATACCTATGTCCATTGTCAAACCTGACCCACAGCATTGGATCCATAAAAGGGAAGAGGGGACTGCACGAGGAAGATTCGGAGAGGAGTGGGATGACGACATTGCAAGCAGTCTGAGAGTCCATCTTTGAGGAGCACATGAAGGTGGTCATGGCTGCACCAGCTTCAAGGGCTGCCCTGCCTGACCTGCTCACAGCTCTTACTTATGAATGCCAAAGGGTCCCATTCTCAATGAAGAGAATGAAAGCTTCAGCAGGGGCTTCTGTTAGAGCTGGTTTTTAAAGATGTGGGGAAAAAGGGTAAAATAGGACCAGGAATCGTATGGGCTCCTTTCACAACTGCTGAGTGGGCTGGGAGCAGTGGCTGATGCCTATAAGCCTGGCACTTTGAGAGGCCAAGGTGGGAGGATCACCTGAGGTCAGGAGTTCAAGACCAGTCTGGCCAACATGGTGAACCCCCCGCCTCTACTAAAAATACAAAATTAGCCGGGCATGGTGGTGCATGCCTGTAGCCCCAGCTACTCGGGAGGCTGAGGCAGGAGAATCGCCTGAACCCGGAAGGCGCAGGTTGCAGTGAGCCAAGATCATGCTACTGCACACCAGCCTGGGTGACAAGAGTGAAACTCTGTTTAAAAACAAACAAACAAGAAAACAAACCAAACAAACAAAAACCTGCTGAGTGGACATCTGTAAGAAAGACGTTCCCTCAATTCTCTTCTAGCTGACATAATGAGGATACGATTCCTCCCGAGAATGGGTACATGTATTGAGCCTATGCCAGGTGCCAGGCATGATTCTAGGTGTGCTACGCAGATGGACTCATTTTAATCCTCACAACGATCCTCTTCAACAGGTATTACCGCCATTCCAGTCTCACAGAGGAGAACACTGAGGAGTTAGGTAACTTTGCCAGGGTCACACGTCTAGCAAGTGGTGGGGCCAGGAGAGAACTCAGGTAGTCTTGGCTCCAAAGCCCTCAACCACAAAGCTCTGCTGCCTGCATGTTTAATGCCTACCCTCCAAGGAAGCTCTTTCAGTGAGGGGTTTAGGGGATGAACTGCATAGAGTCTTTCATATTCTCCAACCTGATCCTTCTTGGTATCCTGACCGTCTGCTCGAGGTTGCAAATGTGGAATGGGACTGGGGGGAATTCAGGAGAGGGTGACTGCCTCATTCCGGATTGAACTAGTTCTCCCTCCCCTCATAGTCCTGCCCAGATGAAGTAGCTGCCTGGCATACATGGAAATGAAATGGTCTTACATTTCTATATGTTTCAGAACAGCTAAAAGTTGCCTTCGCCTAAAGCTTCTCACAATATGTTGATGTCAGCTCAGAAGAGAAAAAGACAATGACAGGTAGAAAGAAACTTGAGGTCTGGACGCAGTGGCTCACACCTGTAATCCCAGCACTTTGGGAGGCCAAGGCGGGCGGATCACAAGGTAAAGAGATCGAGACCATCCTGGCCAACATGGTGAAACCCCGTCTCTACTAAAAATACAAAAAATTTGCTGGGCATGGTGGCACGTGCCTGTAGTCCCAGCTACTCGGGAGGCTAAGGCAGGAGAATGGCGTGAACCTGGGAGGCGGAGCTTGCAGTGAGCTGAGATTGTGCTATTGCACTCCAGCCTGGCGACAGAACAAGACTCCATCTCAGAAAAAAGGGAAGGAAGGGAGGGAGGGAGGGAGGGAGGAAGGGAGGAAGGGAGGAAGGAAGGAACTCGAGAACACATTAGGCTCTGTCAGGAGAACCTCAAGCTCGGTGATGCCACCAAGCTTAGGCTCCACCCTAGGGCTGAGGGCCATCTGTTGTAGAAATGGCCTGTCTCTTCTATGAGGTCAAGGGGCCTGTGCCACTTGGGAGCTTTGTTTTGGCCTTCTGTTCAGGGCTCTTATTGAAACGTGCTATGTCCCTTCACGTACAATTTCTTTTAAAAGGACTTCACGTGCTTTATCATGAAGCTGGCATCTCACGGGCCTGCAACAGACCATCTCCATGCCCGCGCCTCTCCCACGTGAGGGGCAAAGTGCCACCTGGCTGTCCTGGAACAGGCAGATGGGCCTAGTTTCGGTTCATGTAGGAGCCTGAAGTATTCATAAAAACCGGGCACAGAAATGTGTTAACTTCATGGAGTATCAGCATCCCCATAGACAAGGGCTTCTCAGCCACGTGTGAAAAAGCATCTCCATTTCCAGTTCCTTGCAATATACTGTGGAGGCATCTGGAAATTCCTCTACCCACAAGGAAGCTGTCCCTTTAGGATATAGCATAGAGATGGTGACTACTGAAGAAGTTCTCATTTAGACCAGAGACTTCCGGAGGACAGGGACTGTGTTTTAATAAAAAGAAGACATGAGAAAGTGGATAAACCCTAAGCTTAGTGAAGAGGAAGATGCGTCTCCAGGGAGGTGGCCACCCTACTACCCCCTTAAATGTAACAGAAGAAAGAAAGGGCCTAATATAGGGGTGGAAGAAAAGAAACTCAGGTGAGCAAATGGCATGGGACCTCTATCCTTTACCTAGTGTAGAGGGTTAGAAAGGAAACAATGTCAAATATAACCCCAGGGGTTAGATACTACTGTGGGACTCAAGATTTTTTTTTCTCTTGGTCTCTAGAGAATGTGCCAAGTCTGACAACCCAAATGTGGCTGTTTTCACTCAATTCTGTTTTCCTAAGGTAGAGACATAAAGTCTTCCGTTAGCAGTTGGCTGGAAAAGCAGGAATGTGAAAGAGGCACGAGGCGAGCTCAGGAAATATTTTCCAGAAGAACCTTTTGGAGTTTACAATGACCAAAGTAATTTATGGAAACTCCCATGTCAAGTTAGTTTAAAAAAAAAAAAATACTAGTAAGTTGCTACCGCATTCAAACCCATAAAAGCTTCAATGCTGCGGTTCTTAGTCCCAGTGCTCCCTAGTGCATAAAAGGAAGGAGTGAGTGTGAGTGTGTGTGTTCACACCCATGTGTAATGAGTCATTGTAATAGGAATCTAAGTACCTCTTACAAGAGATAAAGTTCCTAGAGCCCTAAATCCAGATCTCTAAACCTCAAATCGTCTCAGGAGTTCCCTTATTATACCAAACCCTCTTCCAAATTTAAAACTGAGCTAAAGCCATTTTGAGTGCCTCACAGCCCTTCTGAAACCCAGAAAGTATGTCACAAAAAGCCTCGAGCAATACTTTCTCTAAACGACTCTGAGGCAAGTCAAACACGGTATTCTTTTGAAGTTATCACAGTCTGCCTTGTACCTTTGTAGAGATTTCACCCTGCACAACTCCAGGGGGCACCATTCACATAGACCCCAGTGTAAATGACATACTCTAGAGTTGTGCAGTGCACGCCCTGCACAGCTGTACATGAAGGCCCTACTATGACCCAAAATGTCTATCGGGGATATGATCTCTACAGAGAAGCTGAATTCCGCTCTGTGGTATCATTCTAGATTACTCAAAGAATTGGGTCTGTAGCAGGTAGAAGCTCAAGATGAACTCTAAGAACTTCTGACCTGAAAACAGGAGAGCAGCTTTCCTGAAATGATATGGTTGTGTACGTGGAGGCTATGGAGCCTGCCTGCTGCTGGAAATCTCCACCTCAGGGTCAGGTGGGGGTGAACAGCAAGCCTGTGGGAGAGCATTCACTTTCTCATCCTCTTCCTTTCAGCTCCAGAAGAAAGGCTTCCCCACTGCACACATGCTGGGGACAAACAGAAAGGTCCCAAGCAGTGGAGACCCCGTGCAAGCCCATCTGTCAGCGACAAGGGCTCTCTCAGTAGAACACACGCGCCATCCAAGAGGTGCCAGCACTCCTTCCTGATTCAATTCCCAGGAGGAGCACAGTCTAGCGCTGCCAGTTAGGGGGGCAGGGCCTCGAGAAAGATGGCCAGGGGCACCTCCCTTCTCCCTCGTCTGCACTGCAAGCACGGGTTTAAAAGTATGAGAAGAAAGAGGAAGGAGGCCTGAAATCACTCATCAGAGCAGGCAGAAGCAGCTCCTCCTCAGGATCACATAGGCCCGCAGATGTTTGCGATCTCCTGGCGGATGCTAAGTTCTGAGGGAGTAAAGATGTCCGACTTAACTCTGAATCCCTGTAATAACTTGTGCACAGTAAGTGCACACTCAGTTCAGTAATAATTTAATGACCTCAACCCCCAAACGTAGAGCTGCTTCACCGCGGATGATGCCAGTGGGAGAGTCAAAAGTAACTGGAAAAGTAACCATCCACGATTCTAAGACATTGACAGGAAGGGGATGAGAAGCCTGTGCCGGCCTTAAGACAAGTTTTGGTTTTCCCCCCAAGAGTGGACAGAAGTCTCTGGAAGACAGTGTGCTCATGGGAGGAGAGGAATCGTGGGGTCACAACCACTGCAATTAGTAAAAACAATCATACCATGGTGTTTCCTACAACCCAAGAGAGGACTAGGCAGATCCTGTAGCCAACACAGAGCCCAGGATCACACACACCACATAGTACACTTTTCCCTGCCCCTGCTGGGCCCAGAGTCAGTCCATGCAGCCTGCCAAAGGCTGACTTCCTCTGGCTGCTTTCAGGGATATTCCCATCATGCTGTTCTCAGGATGAAATAGGCTTCTAACTTCTACTGCACCATGGCACAAAGCAATAGTTTTGTTTTTCCTTCTTAAGGGTAAAGGGCCTGCTGAAAGACCTGGGAGGAATTAAATTCTGTTCCTCCACACCTACCCACGGGTCTTCCCTAGGCCATACCACTGATCACTGCTGAGGAGCCTGAGGAACCTAATTCAGAACATAAGGTCCTCTGGGTGTATCCTAGAACCTTGCCTCCTCTAGGAAGCAGACAAGCACCAAATCAACCTCATTGGTCCTGAGCTGGAACAATGGGACTGCAGCCTCCTCTCTCCACCCCGAAGAATGACTGCAAGCTGATCGAACCATCCATACTGGAAGCCCCTCCCTGCAGTGTAGTGATCCAGGAAGATGCTACTGGTCCTCAAAGTGGGCAGACTGGACGCTCCTGAGGCCCACCCCAGTCAAGTGGCAGGTCCTGTTTTCTTTGTCCATACAGATGCACAACACAGCTCTACAGACTCTTATCCTAAGGAAAACGATCCACCTACATAGTTATCCCGCGCGGACCAGCCAGGGTACAGCTGCATATGAAGCTGTCGCTCCTTCCGGGCCAGCTCATAGTATTTCGCTTGCTCTTCTCTGGACAGTGCGTGCCACTGGAGGGGATGTGGGGTGCAGACGAGAAAGACATGAACAAACAGAAAAGCATGAAAGAACATCACACACTAAGCCAAGGTCAGGGAATAAATGCTGCTGTTTTTTTGGTTGAGTCTATCCATAAATGGTATAATCTGTACATACTGACTGTTTGCTGGGTCCTGGCACTAACAGGAATATGTAGACAAAACTTGATTTGTTATCTATGTCATTCTGTCATTTACTCACTCTCTCGGGTGGGGGAAGAGTATGGCTGTGGCTGTTCTGAATGCTATCTGAGTGCAGAATAACTAGTCCTGACTCCATGAAGGTCATTCGAGGACTCAGAATGTGGCTGAAGGGCAAGAATTCTCCACAGAAATGGGGACAGAGACATTCTGCCACCTGACCTGCTGCACTCTGGTCCCTCACCACCTGCCCCCCACTTCTCCCTGAGAAGGGCATCACCTACCCTCCGCCCAAGGATCTGGTTGATGGCCGCGCTTTCTTTCAACGTGCACTCAGCTACGACCTTTGCTCTCATTTCCTTCATATACAACATGAATGCATTAAGAGGTTTCTTTATGTGGGGCTTCTTCTTTTCTTCTTCCTTTTTGGAGTCCTGATGCTTTCTGGAGACAGACAAAACAGACACAACCCAATAAACAAGGTAGTGGTCCAACTTCCTCCATGGCAGAGCGCGTATCTCCTTGCCTCCTAACCCCCAAGTCTTGCAGTTTTGGATGAAAACCCATGTTTTTAGTCTTCTCTACCCCGGAAAATGGAATGAAAATAGCTTGGGGAGGGGTTGGGGGAAGGGAGGGATTTTGCAATCACTTCCTCAAGTTTCACAAATACACAATTTTCCCAAGCCAGAAAGGAAAGCACATGGTTGCTGTCTTCACCTCGGCAGGGTTTTCTCCTGCTTGCAGAACAAAGCTCCAAATGTTCAAGTACAGGGTTAGGGGGCAGGGAAGTGGTTGCAAATCCCAGTGTATCCAAGTACACACACAGAAAACAGTTCTGTTCTAACCCGCGGTGGTGCAGTGAGATTCTGCCACTGTGCACTCTCTCTATCTTTGTAAGGGAGGCAGAGCCCACACAGCCTGGGTATTGGCTGAAGTCAAACCAAACGAGGCCAACTTTAGGGAGAAGGCCACCACCCAGTAGCTGCAACAGGCTTGCAGAACACTGCGGCAACGAAGAAGTGAGAAAAACAGCAACACTTACGAGCTATGGAGTGAGCCGACGTCACTCTGGGACGATTCCTGTTTGACTGTTGGTGTGACTATGGCCGGATGCGGAATGCCCGTCGTGTGTAGCGTATGATGTGGTGGGACCATATGGGGAGGGAACCTAGAAGACAGAAAGCTGTGTAAATCGTCAGAATCAAAATGAATGAATGAGGAGGGATGTGTACACACAATTAAAAAGAAAAAAAAAACACAGCACATAACACTCACATGAAAGCAACGCAAGGCATATGAAACCTGTCAGCATTAATTAGCGATAAATTAAACATAATGATTCTCATAATGTCATTAAAGCCAATCTCCCCCTTCATTATTGCTACTGACATAAGACATTATGATTTTTAACATATTTAGCAAAAAACAAATTTAACTGACGTACTTGGGCGGAAAAGTGGGCTTGGACTACCTGCCAGAAATCGCACGTCCACTTATTTTTTGAGGCATTATTAGTGGCATCTAAGACGACAATTTCCTAAGTCCTAATCAGCTCTAAAATGAAAGGTGAAATCTTTTGTTGTATATTGACAGCTAAATAAAATATTAACGTGGTTGAAATATACATACATTTTTGACAATGCTGTGCAAGCCTCATTAGGCCTCATCCTGTTGATGAAGTGCAATACAATTTTTATTTTTCTTTTGCGTTGTGTCCCATCATTTGACAGGAATGGGAGAGAGTGAGGCAGGAAGACAGGGAAAATTCAAATAGTTCCTATTTGGTTCGTATCATAAGTCATGGACATTTTAAATAAGTTTGTATCCCTTTATGGAAAGATGCAAAAAATAAAAGGAAAGGAAAGAACAGGTGCACACACACACACACACAATAAAGCTTTGATTCTGATTTGTATGCCCTTTCTCCTCTAAAATTTAGGATTCCTATATCACTTTTACTTCATATGTTGTCTATGCATCATTAAGAAGTCTCCTAAATGATTATCAAAATTATAAATGAAAGATACAGTTTATTTTCTCTCCTCTCATGCTGCTCATTTTTTGGACAGTTCTCTAAGACACATTTTAGGGCCTTAATTGGCATTTCCCAACCAAGTACATTAGCCAGGACAGAGAGAGCTAATTTCGACCTATTCTTGGCCCATCTGCAAACTGACAACTGGATCAAACACCTTTCTCATTTTCTCTTTTGCATTGTGTCACCATGATTTGTACTGGGTTGGAAGACTCGCCCCTCTTCAAGCAACATATCCTACTATAGAAAAAAGTAGTGAGGGAGAGGGCAGAATCCCGAAAGAAAACAAAATGGCAGCCTCCTGCTCCAACCTGGCAAGGTGATTCAAGGGAGCAGATGGGAAGCTGTTCAGATGAAGATCATGGCAACTGTTGCTTTCTTAATAAGTCCAAACCAAAACAGTCCAACGTACCACCCAAGGAATAATAACCTGCTCTTCACAAAGCCAATTCTGGTGGGAACTAGAGGGCCTGTCTAATGAGGATCTATCACGACAATTCTCTCAAAAGGATTCCGTATTTATTTACAAAGTTTCTTCCAGAAGCAGGCTAGAGATAGTTTCCATTCAGCCAAAATGAGGTAACAAACGTTAATGTGAAAAATAATAAAATGATTAAAGTACTAACTGAATCTACACAGATCAACAGACGAGGGAAAGTTAATGAACAATGCTGATTCTTGAAGAAGGCCTAAGCCACGGTAGACATTTCACTCAAAAATCCCACCCCGATCTGATGTGGCCTCTCCTGCCACTGCCTTTACACATTTAAGCCAGTGGTGCAGACTGTATGACATGACTTTAAAAATGACAACCATAGAGTCCTTTGAATGTATCAAAAAAGTAAGAGAGGGAAGGAAAATGTAAGGAAACAAACAAGCTAACAACCTTCATCCCCTTCCCCTCAAAATAATGTGCAAAACAAAAAAAAAGCAGAGCCCTTGGGAGACATTTGGGCTCCAAGTGACACCCTGTTCCTTCCCACTGCTCGAAGGCCTCAGAGGAAACAGAAGCTAAGAACATGTGTTCTTGGAAACCCTTGGGTGAAGTGGTGGGTGGCAGCTTTTACTGTGAATTTTAAAGGCCTGACATTCCTCAAATACATATGTTCCCTTCGTGCAGACTGAGAATATGTGTACAGACGTGCGAGGGAGAGGGAGGGGGAGACAGAACAAGGCTGTGTGTGTGAGTGTGTATGTGTACGTGTGTGTACATACACCAAATACCACGGGAAGACGCCACAATCTGAGCACATTTTGGGGTGCAAACTTCCAATGCTGCCACGAAGAAGACACATTTCTAAGTTCCCATACCTACACGTATATTCCCGTATCTGAAAAATGTTCAGCACAGAAAGAGACCGGGTATGAACGTGGATGTGGGCTGTATACACATACCTTCGCTTAAGAAATTCCTTTCTGCAGACAACTATTTCATGAAATGCAATAAACACCCTAAAAATTCTAAGCAGCTCATTATATACCCCCGTCTGCTTTCATGGCTCCAAGCCAGAATATAATGATGAACCTTAACTTGTTAAGAACAACTAATTTTTGTTTCTGGCTGTCTCAGGGGCTTCTCTCTTACTCACTCTCACTTTACTTCACTGTTGACACGTTTCTGTTAACCGGATGTCATCTGCCGGCCTTGATTTTATGCACAAGCAGTAGGATGCATTTTCCTGTGCAACAATCCTGCTTTGAGTTGCATTAGGTTTGTCATTATTCTCTCATTTTCCCCCTTGCACTTGTAACATTTCATCTCTTCCTGCCTTATTTTTTGTGAGCCACGGTGCACCCACATTATGGTTTATACATGATCTCGCTCCCTTTGAAGCCGGCAGATTTCAGAGCCGGCTCTCGTCAGGAGAAGAGCCTTGCACCAATTTAGCGGGCTGAGGGCCCGGAGCTCCAACATCTCAATCTAAAGGGGGTCACAGGGTGGCACAAGTGAGTGTCAGCAAGAGCTGTTTAATTGCCAATCTAGGCTTCTCCATGGTGTTTAAAGTATAATGACCCATCACTTAATTCTGAGAAGTCCTGGCCCCACTGCCGAATAGAATGAATATCAAAGGATGTTCTGGAACAGGGCAAGCTGCCTACATTTGCTATAACTGCCATAAGTATAATAGACCTATACTTCTGTCGCCCCATTACCACAATAATGTATTTAATTTGCTGTATACGCTTTTTAACTAGCTAACTTTCATTTGGCCTACCTGGGGAATCGGCCGCCTCTCCCCGCACCTTGAGGCCCTAACCTTTCTTCCTGACGTTCCCTTCCTTTCCTCCACCCCCTGCCCACCTATAAATCATCGACTAACCTCCTAATGATAATTCAATCGATCAGCTTAACCCCAATCCCTATCCTACAATTACTTTACCACTTTTAACCTCCGGAATGCACCAAATAAACAAACATGAAAAAGAACCAGGTGCAATATACAAATGCTGGCAAGGTGGGAAGAGGAGCTGTGGACTATAAGCTGCTACACTAATAGAACTACGTGTAGCCATGGTCCCTGGGTGCTCTCCACCTGGGAGACCCCCTATTCATTCCCATGCTTTGTGAAGCTGTGATGACACTATTTACTAAGTGTATGCTTCCTCTTCTCTCCAGGCCAGAGAACACACGAGCGTTTTCCTGCCTAACTAATACTGGCATGGATTTTGAAATTTTGATGATCTATCGTAGGTAGAAAATGGGTCTTTTCAACTGCAAATATCCATGGCATAGTTACCGATGCTAGATATGCCACAGTTTGTTTTTCTTAATGAATGTAACTCTCTGTCACTGCCAAAATTACTGTTTTGTAAGTAGGAAAAGCAGCATCTTGACCTGTCTTTCCAGGCCCTTCTCTGGTCTTGGCTTGACATGTTGGCCGCAGGGACTGGGGAGAGAAGCTGGGGACAGCATCCCTGCCATGTAATGCATGCTAATTTCATTATGTGCCATCATTAGAATGGGTTGGTGATTTCAGACCATCAGCAAAGTCTAAACCTCCACCGATTTAATTAACTTGACTGAAAATCAGATGAACAGAAAATAAAACTATCATTAGAAACAATTAGCGACTACTTAAACATACTGCTGCCAACCAGTTTGTAAATAAACTAGCAGTCACTGAAAAATTAGCCAGAATTAATCAGAGGGAGGAAAAGAAGAACATGGGGATAGGAGTGTATCTTGTAAATATATTTCTATGCTGAAATATAAATACATATGAACGTACAGCACACACACACATGATTTTTTTTTTAACTTTCAAAGACTTAGAGCTGCACAGACCACTATGATACGCACCAACCACGAGTGGCTATTGAATATTTGAAATGTGGCCAGTCTAAACTGAGAAGTGCTGTGTGTATAAGATACACATCAGATTTTGTACCACAGCTCAGTACAAAAAAGAACATAACATCTTATTAATAGTTGTTGCCCAGGGATAGCATGTTAAAATGATAATATTTTGGCTATATTGCATTGAATAAAAACATGTCATTAAAAATAATTTTATCTTTTTTTAAAAAAAAACCTTTTTTAAAAACGCAGCTACTACGAAATTTAAAATTCCCTCTGTGGCTCACACTATACTTCTAATGGACAGTGCTACCTTTGAGGGGAGGAGGCGGATGCTTGCTTGTTGACTTGGAATCAGAGTCTGAGCTTTGAAAACACCAATAATCTTTATTCGAACTCTTCTTGGTATAATAATAAAACTACCTTCACCGCTACCTTCCTGCCGAGGACAGGACAACAGAGAAATGGCATTTCAAAAAGCTTCGGTCCTGTTTCTCCCTTGCCTTCTTAATTCTTTAAAATACATTGTTCAACTGAGCAACTCAAAAATTTTACCCAGAAACACATCACTTACCTTGGAATTTCAGGGCAATTTTTCAGGATTTTCTGGGAGTACAATCTAATGTCACATTGGCTTTACACTAATAGAACTACATGTAGCCGTGGTCCCTGGGTGGCCTGGTGGCCATCTAGAGAACTTCCTGAGAAGTCACCCGTGGCCTTGGAGGAAGGCCCTGGTTCTTGGAACTCACCTGGACATGGAAGCATTGACAGTCAGAGCTGTGGGGTAGGGGTGTCTGAATCCTCCTGTCGTGATTGGGTACACTGGTTGACCTTGCCTACAAAGAAGGGGTACAAAGTAAGAGACTTGAAACAAGGGTGGGGGTGGGGACAAGAAAAAGAAGAAAAGGGAAAAGTTCTCTCTGCACAGTAAGCTTTATTCTCATTTGATCAGAACAAAAATCTTGGGGATTGTACAGGAAGGATCAAAGGGAAGAAACACAGAACAATTTGAATGCCATAAATCTGATAGGAATGGCTAATTAAATTTTATAACCTCTGCTTATGTCAATAGAGACCCTCTCCCCAAGCTGAAACTAGGTGTTTTGTTGTAATAATTAAAGGCGAAGTCTCGCTTGCTTTAATGGAGCCATCACACTAATTGAGGGCTACACATCCAAAGGAAAACAATAATGAATGTAAATTTATACCAAAATAAAGTACAGTGAATCAAAGGACTTCAGTTGCGCTTTGGGCCTCTTTCGGTATTTAGATCTCGGTGAGAAAACATTAAATTAACAGAGCTTAATTTGTAGCCTTTTGTCAAATTAACAAGTGTTGACAAGAGTTACCGGGGGGAGAGTCCCCAAGAAGAATTGTGGGTAACCAATAGACAATCACACCTCATTACAATAATTAAAAAATACAGCAACATGCAAAATAGCATCCTCATGAAAGACACACAACTTTTTCTGACAGAGGGTTGTCTGAGTTGGCTATTCCTTTTTATCTAGCCTTCAAATATCTCCCCATCAGCTGAATGGGGCAAATGATTACTGAGAACTATTTGAGGGTTGGCCCCATCTATTTAGAAGAAATGGGTCACAAGCTCATGTTCCTGTCTACCCTCCCAATAAAAATAAGGTGAGACAAAGAAACAGAAACTACACCCGGGGTTGGTATTTGGTATAGCTACTACATAATGCAATCTGTTTTTTTTTTTTTAAAAAACAAACAAACCAAAAAAAAAAAAAAAAAATACAGGTAGAATTGTGGGGTAAGCCACTCCAAAATGTTATCTTCCTTAAGGCTTTGTAAGGCCGTCTTCCCTAAGACTCAAACCTGAGTTTTACCAGGATTTATTCCTTTTAGCATTCAATGTATTGTCCTGTGTTGTTCAGATCACTGACAAACAAGGAGAAATATATCCAAAGAAACAATCACGAAACACATATTACACACGTGCTCATGCAAAAACACACATACACACAACCCGCCACAGTATGCTAATGCATCAAAGGCCTTTCTACTCTGAATTTAAAACACAGTTTTTTTAAGTTGCAAAAGACAGTCAAATAATCTGGCACTGCCAGGAACTAGGACTGATGCTTACGAAGGCCCCACATGCTACAGTGACAGTTCCAACTGCCCCATTCCCACTGTTCACAGTCATTCACGTGCAAAGACTCTCAGAGAGACGCTGATTCAGTCCCAAGGAGCTTCTCAACAGACAAAACTTTCCACTGCTGTTGTCAACTTGGGAGTAATGCTCAGCATGAGGTGGGGTGTCCTGGAATCATACGAGAACATGCCCTAATCCCAACCCTGGATTTCAAAACAAGGCAGTTCTTGTTCCCGCTTCTGTGCCCTCAAATATGTAACACCTAAAAGGGAGGACTCGGCAGCCTCAACCCAATGACGTGATTGCAGTTTGGGCAGCCAACAGCAGAACGGCCATGATCAGCTTCATTGGGTGGAAGTCCCAGGAGTCTTCCGGGCACCTCTGTCCACAGAGACTTTGGGGACCATGGTCTCGAAATGCTAAGTGCCAATAACTCTTTTCCTACAGAATCCATCTGAATGGCTATGGATTTGCCTGTATTCCCACAGGACACCCCAGCAACACCTTTCCTGTGCCCTCCCACAGCCCCCTCCCCAACCCTGGCTTCTAACACACACACACACACACACACACACACACGCACAGAATAAATAATAAGCATGCCCGTGTAAGAAACAAAAAGGAAATTAAAAAATGGAACTCCTTACTGTGGTACTAACCATCCTAGCGGATGGGGGATTTGTCCTACGGTGCCAGGCGATAGCGGGTAATACGGGGATATATCTGGAGGGTGCGGAGGCCGTGGGATTCCTGAGGGAAGAAGCAGCATTTTAGGTACAAAGGAGGGAGAGAAGGAAAGAGCAACTCGTTAGGGGATGGGAACAGGGAAAGAGGAGGAAGAGAGGCATCTCTTCTGGAATCCTAACACGAGGTTCATTTGTGATTATAAATCCTAAGAGTTGTTGGTAGGTTTCATCTCATTTTCCCTTAGCCTCAGTTTGAAAAATTAGTTTATCTCCTTCTAAATGGACTGGGATAGTGGGTAGACTCAGATATACGCCATCTTGGGTCTTTCTGCCTCACGTGACTGGTGTGATTGTCTCAAGTTTAAAAGAAACAACCTCAAAAAGGCTCGGCAGCTGGTGGGGAATGAAGCAATGGTAATCCCTGTTGCTCTTACAACACGGGCCCTTCGCCCTGCGGACTCTCATGCCTTACCTGCACGAAAGTTACTCCTCTGATTTCTAACAGACTTTTTGAGCTGTGGCATTCAAAAGGTTACTACCCTTGCTTTTTTTCAAAAATGGTGACTCCTCTAAAATGTCTCCGCCTCTATTTGGATGAGCTGGAGAAACTGATCAAATGCCATGTGGCATCCTATCCAAGGTAGAACCAGAGCTGAACAGACAAGGAGGTGTTGGAGGCTTGTGTACTCCATTCTGGAACTTCATCCGCTAGGGGACAGAGTCACCTGTGGGGATTAAGCCCATCTGCTGAATGGGCACCTTGTGCGTTGCAGGGGCTAAGAGCTTCACAAGGCACACATGAGGGGATTCTGCAAGTACGTGCCACCGCATGCCTGCCAGTTCCACAGGAGCACATTCTGCAGTCGACTCTGACAGAGAAGAACTGATCTGTGCCGCTGAAGTGGGAGGCAAAAGGCACAATACCACAGAATTAAAACAGAGTAAAGGAGGGAACGGACTGCATGTTCGTGGATGAAAACGACTTCATTTTTTAAAAAATTCATTCAGGAAGCTTTTAATCTGTAAATTAAGTCTCCCTGGGTGACATTTTCATGCAGACATTGCTTTCTCTCTATTACAAAAACCAAACAGATTAGCTGGACTTGGACCCTACACCGAGCCATTTGCACACTTGAAAGAATGTTCGCAGAGGAAAAGTAAACAGTCCACAGACGTTAATCATATGTTTTACGATAACCATTTAAAAGCTATTCCCTGTACTACCATTATTTAAATGAGACGTTGACGCTGCCATTCACTGGTGGAGCCTGGGGCCGGCTGGAGGAGGCCGCCAGGCATCCAAGCACCAGGCTCAGTCCTGCACCAGCACAAAGGGGCTCAGAGACCAGTAAAACCCAGCTCATGTGTGGCTTCTTTCAGGGGCAGTGAAGGCCGCCTAACCAGGCAGCCTACCTACCCCAGCACTACCAATCCCCTCTACCTACCCCAGCACTACCAATCCCCTCTAACGAAGTGATGCGTGATCACCGACTTAAACCCATCCTTCCAATTACTGAGCTGGGAAGGGAAACTCCTACCAACATACCGGGTAGCCTGAAAGACACACACTAAGCTTACCTGTTCTCCCAAGACCACCCCACCAGGAGCTGGGGCTGCCTGCCTGATTTAGATCTTGTTGAAGGAGAACTAAAAGTAACCCCACCTTCTCTCCTTCTCCCCTTTGGGAAAAAAGCAGTCAGTGAACGACTGGAATAAAAAGGGGATGCTGGGTTGGGTGTGGTGGCTCATGCCTGTAATCCCAGCACTTTGGGAGGCCGAGGCGGTCAAAAATTCGAGACCAGCCTGGCCAACATGGTGAAACTCTGTCTCTACTAAAAATACAAAAATTAGCTGGGTATGGTGGCACATGCCTGTAGTCCCAGCTACTTGGGAGGCTCAGGCAGGAGAATTGTTTAAAACTGGGAGGCAGAGGTCACAGGGAGCCAAAATCGCTCCACGGCACTCCAGCCTGAATGTCAGAGCAAGACTCTGTTTCAAAACAACAACAACAACAGGGACACTGAAAAGCATGGCAACTTCTCCCAGACACCCACTGGTTGTTCTAAGAAGAAATGAAGCAACCTGCCTGGGCTTTAGTATTCACATCTGTAAAATGGGCTCAGCAATACCTAGAATATTGTAGGGGACAAAGAAGTTAAATAAATTAGCGAAGAAAACGCAGAATCCAGTGATGTGGCTTTTTGAGGCTATACCAACAAGCCATTGTCAAGTAGTGACTGAGGCCTCTTAGCCAGCGAGGGAGCTGAGGTTTGGAAAGTCATGCTGTCACATCTTCCCAGGAAGCTGAGGAGGGACCCAAGAAATGCCTTCAGTATGATTCCTGCATCCAGGTCTGTCTGAGGCTCTTAGAGTTAAAAGCCACTCCTGAAACATACTGAGGACTCAGAGCTGGGTTCCCAAGACAGCCCCTTCAGGGGCACTGGAAGCCATGAAGAGATATTGAACACTGCAAATGAACTTCTCCAAAGGGAGTGGAAAGCCACTCCCACACCAGGCCTCAATCACCCCAAAGAGCTTCCTTTTCAACACCCAGAAAAGCAACAGGGGCCCCCCACCACCGTTCCCACCCAGTCCCCTCCTGCTCCGCCCCTGGGGTTCCTGTGGAGGCCTCAACAGATTCCCCAGAACCCCAGGACCAGCGCTCTCCCTTGGCTCCCAAGCCCATGGCCTACCTGTTTTGGGGTCTACGTCGGCTGGTAAGTGTGGAGGTGGGTTTCCCGGCGTGAAGTGTTCATTGCTGTACGTGATAAGAGGCGTGAGGGGGTGGACATGGTGAGGGTGCTGCACCACTGGCACTTTGTTCGACTGTGGGGAGGAGAACAGAGAAAGACACCATCAAGCCGGTTCCGGCAGCCCAGGTCTTCAGAGCACCGGGCCCGTGGGTTCCCCTGACTGCAGCCTCCCACCTGGATTTTCTAAGATGCACTCAACACTGCCCCTCCCATACTCCCCCGAGTCCGAATAAATAGATAGTTGTAAGACAGCTCTCTGGGTGGGTCTGCTGTAGTTTTTATTTCCCCACTAAGCCTGGCTTTTAAAATACCTTCTCCATCCCTACCCCATTATGGAGCCCAAGAGTCTGCACTTTTCCCGTCCGCAGGTAAGTTGGAAGCGGGGACTTTAATCTCCCATGCCTACTGCGTTTCCGCATGTGGTGGGGACCTCCTACCCCAAGGCCCCACCTCCAGGAGGCAGGCAGGCTGCACAGGGGACCATCTAGGAAAACCACCACTTAAAAGAAACCGACCGGGCCCAAATCCCACCCAGCCAGCCTCCTTAGCCACCGCCCCCCACCCGCCCCCGACAGCTCCTATCCCCTCCCTGCCCTTAGAAACAGCCGGCATGCTACAGTCCTTCTCAGACAGTATGGACGCAAAGCCCCACTCGTGGTTTGGGTGGGAGTGTGAACTTTACCAGAAAGCTCTAAACTGCCTGGCAATCACCTGCATATTCTATGCAGATTACAGCAGCCCTGATTCATTAGGAATTTCATTAGAAAGTCATCCGGGAATGCTAACACATTAACTGGATGATGACGAATTGGGCTAATAAAAGGTACGCATTTTAGAAATGGGCAGTTCTAGAAAACAAAGTACAGGCATTTTTATGTTTGGGAAGGGTGGGTCAGTGGAGAGAAGCAGAGGGCGGGGTGGGGGGAAGAAAAGCATTTAAAAAATGTTTCTAGTTGCCAGACCCAGGCTTTCCCAAATTATTCTCCTCCTCTTTCCCCCACCTCCTGCTCAGTCCACCCCTCCCCACTCCACTACACTGTGCTATAACTTAGCCCAGCAAGATCACAAAGAAAAAATTAAGCTGAAACAAGCGAACTACTGGGCCATTTACGGAGAGTAATCCAATTGCAAAAAACCCTATTCCCCATAGAGGATTTTCACTAAAATCCTACAACAGGGACATTTAACCAGATTAGGTACCAGCGAAGATAAAGAGGCAAGTATTAGATGATGAATGGATTAGAGTCAAGTTTCATTTCAGAACGTGTCTTCATTTCCTTTTATTACTTTTAGGAAGGCACAACTTGCATTAACATCAAGGAAAAGGAATTGCATTAAAAGAAAAGAAGGAAGGTTCTAGTGCTGCCCACTAGCGCCTGTTGAGTTCAGGGATCACTAAGCAGTTAGTTCTCTTTGCTGGTTCTCTTCCTGTCCATTTTTTTTTTTTTTTTTTTTTTTTAATGGGTGAGGAAGGAATGTAATATAGGAACAGCATTTCTTACCACAGGTAATTGAGGGGGAAAGCGTCTTTTAAAAAGTGCTTTTAACTTTTTTGTGGTTATGTGTGGAAAGAAAAATAAGGCCTTCTCTCTAGATGCCCCAGAAAAAAACTGCAGAAAAAGAAGTCAACGCTTCCAACAGCCTGGTTTACCAATTCCTATGTATAACTGGCCTCTTGGAGAAAGGGGAGATCATGTCCAGATGACATGATCTGTTTACAGTAAAGAAGCACAAATCCCACAGCCATCTTCTAAGCAGGACTAAGGGGAGATGTGGGGAAAACCCTCTTTCTCTACTTTACAACAAAAGAGGAAGACAGCATTTGGGCAATAATGGAGTTCACTGAGCATAAGATTTAAAAATTAAGCCTCCACCTTCTTAGATATACATATGAAGGCGATTCCAACAAAAGGTGGGGCCCTGTGTTCTGGCTACCAACACCTCTCCCAGTATTATTTTGCACGCCTGAGCCTAGCCAACTAGTGTTTTTGCTTATAGGAGCTTTGTGTTATATGCTACCATTTTGCAATCAAAGCAAGTAAGTTAAAAGCCACCAAAGCAGAGGGAGCTTTGGAAACCAGAAGCACTTCCACAGAAGGGGCAGCCATGAAGGGCTGGGCAGGCCAGGGCCAGGGTGAAGGGCTGCTACCTCATGGCCAGTGCTGGCACCTCATGGACAGGCACTAAGGATTCCTTAAGAAGAACATTTGCTCAGGACAACTTGAGAAATAAGGAACAAGGAAGCTCCCACACTGTGTGCTGAGGTGGGGAGGGAAAAGAGAAAAGGAGAGGAAAGGAGGGAAAGAGACAGACACGGACAAAGTGGAGACCTTTGGAGGCAAGGCTGTTGCTGCCTTCCAGAAGTTTTCTCTTTGGTTGGAAAGATACATACCCGCTGACATGAAAGAAAGCAGACCAGCTCCAGACAGTTGAAAGTGAGTGTGAAAAAACACCAGGGCCAGTGGGGAGAACCACCCACAGCCCAGAGAAGGGAAGATGATCACTCAGGGGTGGAAGGACTGATCAAGTACCACGGGAGGAGGACCACCATCAGCCATGAGAAGCAGCATATGGGAGAAGAAAGGGCTAGTGGTGGGCATCAGAACCAGCAGCAGTTAGCCCCGAGTCAAGCATCTCCCAGGATGCTTCCCACTCACTCAGATTCCCCAATCCTAGGAAATCTCTCAGTAGGCCCTGATTCATTCACAGTGGGTCTGGACTCAGGACCCAAGCATCTTGGGCCTGCTTCCTGGGTGTTGTGGGTGGTTCCTGTGTTCAGCCATGAGGACCACATGCACACAGGCAAGCACAGAGGTAAAGAGCCATGAGTTCTGATGAGGAATCAAGTCCTAGTTCTTAAGGAACCCAGGAAAAGCCTTAGCACATAACCTAGCACGTAAGTTTGTTATTTATTATCTATTACAGTGGTTTATTAGTAATGTTATTTTTACTGTTAAGAAGACGCTGTCCAGATGACATGATCTGTTTACAGTAAAGAAGCACAAATCCCACAGCCATCTTCTAAGCAGGACTAAGGGGAGATGTGGGGAAAACCTTCTTTCTCTACTTTGCAACAAAAGAGGAAGACAGCATTTGGGCAATAATGGAGTTCACTGAGCATAAGATTTAAAAATTAAGTCTCCATCTTCTTAGATATACATATGAAGGCGATTCCAACAAAAGGTTCTATCCCCCTGTGTTCTGGCTACCAACACCTCTCCCAGTATTATGTTGCACACCTGAGCCTAGCCAACTAGTTTTTTCCTGTTCAGTCAAAACTATATCATGGGGGTGGGGGGGG
>NW_012108697.1:2572934-2584151 GCF_000951045.1 Mandrillus leucophaeus
GGGGAGGGGGTGGTAGGGAATTGGAAGCTTTAAGTGCTGCCAGGCTTTAGGGCAAACAAATGGGACCTGTACTAGGACTAGCCCTACTCCTTTCTGACCTCAACTGCATGCCAGGCAGGTCCCTGTGAAAGAACAGAACTTCCTCTCTGTCCAAGCTCATGGGTTCCCTTGCAAGAGAGGAGAACTCTGTGGTCATACCTGCCAAAGCCAGGGACTACCTGCCACTCCATCCAACCTCCCTCTACCTGGAAACCTCTATGATGGAAGGATTTTCTTCTTGCAAATGCCTATGTCTCTCCGGCCTCAGACCCCAGAACCCTTTCTTCCTACATCACATGATGCCCATTGCTGGGGGTGTGTGTGCACCCAACCTAAGTTCCTTAGGGACAAGGACTATGTCTTCTAGAACTTTGTGTCCTCCCAAATGACCAGCCTGTGGAATGGAGAGCACATTCTCCTAAACTGCAATAAGAACCACCAGATTGCAACTGCAAGCATTTGAAGGGAAAGACAAAGCCAATCACAGATTCACTTCAAGTAAACAGTGGCGCTCTTTAAATGTAGTGTCCTTAGAATCACAGAACAGAACGTAGTGGTCCTTCCGGACCATCCAGTTCAATACCCTTGCAGACACTATCTCAATTACAGCTGTGCCTTTAAAAGGGTTTTAGGGGCAACTGGCAATGCACACAGTGATTCAAGAACTGAATTCAAGGAATACCCGGGTTTTAATTCTTCCTCACCAGGTTGGCTGCGTGACCTCTCTCAAGACTTCCTTTCTGTCTCTGTCAACTCCGGATGAGAATCATGTCTACCTCGCAGGGTTGTGAAAACTGAACGAGAACTTGCATGTAAAGTATTTGGCACAGTGACAGGCACAAGCTAAATGTGCAATACAAAGATGCTTTGAAAATGCAATCCGATGAATACTAATGATGACGCAGTTCACTATCCCTCTAGCCTCTTCTGATTTAATTCATGGAGCGTGGGGGACACAGGCACGACTCCACTCCTGATTTCAAAGGTAAGGATGTTTGTTTATGGGGCAAGATCGTTCTAGATGATTAGTGGCACTTTCCTCAGGCACATACCCTTCTTCAAAATGAGGTGTTTAATTAATCCATATATTTTAATATCTCTTGTGAGAAGAGTCATCACTTCACTATGCCAATAAATGAGATTGCCACAGAGGAGCTGAAAGTTAAACAAACAAACAAAAAAAGGCAGCTGGAGATGATCATGGTCCCTTCCAGATCAGGGCAAGGGCCTTTAAGTAAGAGCTGTCACAAATGAAACACAAAAGAATCCAAATAGAAAGATGCCCCTTGGACATTCTCCTTCTCTTTGAACACCTCCCACTTCTCTAACGAGGTCTTTAAGAATTGTGTTCAAAACCCCACCACCCTAAGAAAATTCAGATGTGAAAAGTAACTTGGTTGCAACATAGACAACCTTCCAGAAAAGTACTCATGGCAACTAAATTAGCAGCAACTATCCATGCTGGGGGTGCTGGTGGGCTCATTAGCCTGCAGTACTTATTCCCTCCCCTTTTTCTCTCTTTATAAACAGAGCCCAATGTGCAAGGGAAACAGCTCAACATAAGGCCAGGTGCCTTTTTGGGAACTATTTTACCTAAATACATCTTCAAAACTACATGGGGATACAAAGTCATCACGACCAGTGACAGCGAACCAACGTTCAAGGTCATGGTAGTGATGGTCAAGCAGAGCTGTGTGAAGAGCCTGCGTTGCTGTACTGAACTCTGAAAACATGATGAAAACGGACTCTCTGAGCCACAAAAACGGCAAACACTCATATACGAATAACTCACATAATTTCAAAACTGTTATACCATAGCTGCCGAAGTCACACCACCACCATCAGCTCAGAACACCTTTTCTAGATGAAATGAGGGTAGGATGGGGATTGACCGGTTGCTACCCCTGAAGCACTACCATCCACACCAGCACAGCTCAGGGTGGCCACTGTTCAGTGGTGCCTTGGGCTCTGTGTCTGTGTGCCTCTGTGCTGAGTTCACGGCGTGCTTTATTCTAGGAAATCCTTACAACGAGCCTATGAAGTAGTCGGCATTTGTTATCAGTTCCACGCAGTAGGTAAAGATATTTTTTTTCCAGGTCACATGCCTTGAGAGAGTGGTGTTTCTAAGCTCTGCAGCCTCACCTGCCTGCCTCTACCACCCCACCTCTGCACTGTCCCAGTCTGCAGAAACTGGCATTACTGGGATGGGGTTAATTGCTGTGTTCATCTAGTGAGATGCACCCAATGAGATCAGCCTGGGCCAGCCTTCCCATTGGACACAGCTGCTTCAGGACTCTCGGTGGGATCTGTCCTCAAACTCCCACCTACCAATCGCTGCATCCTAGACCATTTTCGGCAGATATTACCCCCAAAACCCAAATTAGGAGGAGCTCAGGGTTCCCTGCCTTAGCCAGGCATACCCTTGCCACAGGGCATTGAGTATTTTTAGCAGGGATTTTTACACATGTGGCTGATTATGGGAAGAGGACCGGGGATGCAGGGGATAAAGACATTTAATAGGATGTTTCTGCTTCTCAAATACAAACACGCAATATATCGGCCCAGCAGGATTCAGATGATAAAAAACACTTTACGTGGTCAGTCCTGGGCTGACAAGAATCTAAAGAAAAAGGCCACCAAAAAACCGAGCCATTAAATGAAGTAAACAGTATCTATGTGAAAGGAACCAAAATCCTCATCTGACTTTAAATCATTCAGGGCTTTATGCTTTCTACCTGGAGAAATCGCTATTTCGCAAAGCCAAGCTTTCCTCTGTCTGGTTCCTTAGGTTCCATGGGTTTTCAGCATTGAATAGTTAAATTATAAAGAAAAGGTCCTTTAACAGCCCTCAAGGCACACAAAGCCCTTCCACCCAAAGTATTCATCGTATTCATCGACTGCAGTGGGGGGGAATGGGGAGGGGGAGGAGCCCCTGTGGCTGACCTTTGACCTTTCAAGAACCGTTACGCATAGCCCTCTGCAACTTGGCCATGCCACCCTCATCGCCAAGCGCCCACACACCCATCCAGACGCTGTTCTTCATTTGGAACCTGGCAAGTGAAAGATTGATTAAGGCACTTCTAAGATCCCTCTGCTTAGTCCCCCTCTCACCCCGACCCCACAAGCCTCTATAACTGTGGGCAACCTAGAGGGAATGAAAGCCCGCCATTCACCTCCGCAACCTATTAATCAACAGACGCTGAAAACAAATAGAGCCATTGCTGGCCCTGGTGTCTCCCTTGGCCCTCCTCTTCAATACGCCCCTACTGCTGCCCTCTTTCTGCAGGGGGAAAATGGGGCCAGAAAGTGCCTTTAGGAGCTCCGCACAATAAAACTAAAGCAACAGAGGAGCATTTGTCAGCCCTTTCCCCTCCTCACGGTGGGCATGGAAGGTCTTTGGGGGTCTTCACTTACCAGCCCTCCCAGGGGCTGAAATCAGCATGAGGAAGGGACACTATTCACTCCAGGTTTACATTTAAAAATGGGTTTACAGTCCACCTCTATGTATTTTTCCAGATGCCGTTTGCTATGGCTGCAGCAAGACCAATGGCAACAGCTAAAACGTTAAGAAAAATTTCACGTCACTGAAGCTGTGGCAAGTTGGGGAAGAGGACAGGTTGGGGACACAACGAAGGAAGGACTGTTTCTTATCTATCAACCACCCTTTGGCAACTCAGCCAAGGTAACCCTCCTGTCCCCAACAACCTATGACCCCAGCAGTTAGGAACTATTTCTGCTGATGGGATGGTCACAGGAGACAGACACAGCCAGTGCAATCTGGGCCCAGCCCTGCATGGACAGTCCCATCCCAACCCAGCAGGCCAACACTTGCTTTTGCATCCTGCAAACCTCTTATATATACACAGAAAAAAAAAACAGCAGTCATGACTTCCTCCCGTGTCCCCAAATGGGTGGGCTTCCTCAGAGCATTTTACCCTGGCCCTTGCCCCTCTCCCCTTGCGGCTAGACAGGACCCATCCAGCGCCGTGGCCGGGGTCCTTTCTTAGTTGAATGTTGCTCCTTTCTGTCTAAGGCCTTGCTCCCAGCTAATGGTGGATTGTTTCCCTGGACAAGACTTCTATTGATAGCTACAGCACTGCCTGTTGGAAATAATAAATAAAAGACAGAAGGTTTCACAGGGTTCGAGTTTTACTTGAAGAAACAAGGTGGTAAGAGAAAAGAGATCTGCCTGTGAGATGCAGAAAAGCGAAGCCCACCCTGCCAGCCACAGCACACAGCCTGCATCCTCCGGCTGGGCTGCTGCAAGAACCCACCCCCCGCAGGCTGCAGAGTTAGAGCAGAGTCAGAGCGTCAGAGCATCTCCAACCCCCAGAGCCTCCCAGGAAGGGTGCTGCTTATTTGTTTTGTAAATTATCAATGGCTGGCTTTTATTTCTCTTTCTCTCTCTCTCTCTCTCTCTCTCTCTCTGGAATCAAATCCATTTAGACAGCAAGAGGAGGAAGAGAGACGATTCTCCCTGCCGTCTGTGAAATTTTGCCGACTCATAGTTTCTCATGGATTCACACAGGCATTAAAATTCTCCTTGCTGGGAAATGACTGAACAGAGCAAGCAGGGAGAGGAGAAACGTGCACTCAGTTTTCATCCAAATTCTCACACACACACAGGCAAATACCTAGAACAAACTCGATCACTTCAAGTCCTTGACCTTTTTTGGGGGTAGCCCTTTCTATATTATAAGCACCCAGCTGGTAACACACCAAACAGACTGCCAAACGTGAAGGGTCGAGAGGACCAAGTTCAACTCTTAAAGACCTTTTCTCAATCCTCGAAAGGAGGATGGAAGGGCTGGGGGGTGAGAGGTGGTGGGTGGGCTGGAGGAATAGAGGAACATTCGAATCTGGAAAATAAAGAAGGTGTTGAGATGGAGGAATAGAGGAATATTCGAACCTGGAAAATAAAGAAGGTGTTGAGATGGAGGAATAGAGGAACATTCGAACCTGGAAAGTAAAGATGTGCACCAGCTGCTTGGCTTTGTGAAGACCGCAGCCAAGGCCTGACCCAGCAAAGCTGTGCATTCACAGGCTCTTGAACAATTACTTCCAGTTAAGTTCATTAAACATAATTTATTTCCACTCATTCTCATTTATTTTCCAATTAAAAAGAAAACATCCCATTGTGCCTCCCCTAGCCAACCTTTAAAACACTTGCAAGCTTACTTCTTAGCCCACCCGGTCCAGGCTCGCCCCTGATCAGCGAGTTTCCAGGGTTTTCTTCCTGCCTGCCTCTGCCTCCCTCCGGCAGCGTCACAAAATTCTCAACCTGGAGGTCAGTGAGGGGGCGCGACAGGCACAACGGGGCCCTCTGTCCTAATCCTCTACCAGGTCTCAGGGATGAAGAACCAGTCATTTCACCCCTAAGTAATTTCCCAGGAATCTGCAACCTCCACCCTCCCGCCAAATATTTCTCTACTACTTGGGTATTAAATGATTAGCGTTAACATAATCAATCTTGTTAAGTGTCCGAATTTGCAGAGAATGTTTGGGAATTGGGTAAGAGAGTACAGCTGTTTCTAGGAGAGCGGATCTTCCAAACCGAGCCAGAAATAAATCGAACCTATCCCAAATGAAGAAATCCAAAAGCTCAAATTCAAAACAACTTTTAACAAATAATAATGATTTCCAGGACACCCCCTCGCCACCAAACACAACAACCCCAAATCTAGAGATTCCTAAATATAATGGAAAGGAAATCACCAATTTTGATTTAGAGCAAATTTTAAGAGCATAATGGTTATTACATCCGGAGGAATTGAAGAAAGAAATAGTGAACAAAATCTGACACCGACTTTCTAATTTATTTACAAGGAACAGCTGCATAAAAAGCTCTTTTGTTTTTCTTGTATACCCTGTGCCTAACTTTCGAATCTCAGTCTTATTTGAAAATCATGCCTACTCCATGGAGTCTGAGAAAAGCTCAAGAAACAGCTTTTTTCCTTCGCTGATCAGGTAAATTTTCCCCATAGAAAAGAGGAGGTAAGCCAAGAGGAAGAATGAACGTTTCCACTCATGTGGCTCAACAAATACAAATGCCCAAACCCTGGGATTCAGCAAAGACCGACGGAAAGGAAGACGAACACAAAGGCAGAACTGCATTGTTCTGTTCTATCCTGCCTTGTTAGTATCCCAAACGTGGGCATCCTTTAACGGGCATCTGCAGTCAGAATAAATAACACGCATGAAAATGACGCCGAGTCACCATGGGACGAAGAGGGTAAACACAATTGCCGTCCCTCCGATCTCCAGTTGATGTGTTGCAAGTTTAGGGAACGAGGGAGTGACCCAGGCAAAGTTGAATTTTTTCAAAAATCCTCAAATGTGTGCAGAAGTATGTAATCTGGAGGGCATGTTAGGATTTCATCACATTCCAAAATATTGCAGAAGGAAAGAATTCTATTACACAGCTCAGCCAGGTCCCCAACAACCCCAAACCACAAAGGGGAGGTTTCCCTAAGAATACAACGTTTCAGGCTCTGCTGCTTCCAGAAAATGCCGATGCAGCAGCCTGTTGTGACTATACAGAGATCATAATATCTGTATCACTGGAGTCGGGAATTTACATTTTCAAAGAACTCCCTTCTCATAAGACATCAAGAATAGTGGTTTACTCCCACCAAGCCAACAGGACCACTATTAACACAGGTAATTTGAGAAAACTAGGGTCTAGAACCTCAAGATGGGAGACTGTACCAGGTGTGATATTTGCAGTAACACAACGTACACATTTGCAACACAGCCTCCACTCTCTTCCCCACCATTCCTGACAGTTTACACAATCCTAGATTGAACCAAAAAGTTGCACACAGCTAGAAAGGAAAACCAAGACTTACACCCATCGTTATTTTAGGCTCAACTAGAGAACTATCTATGATCTTGTGTTTTAATATGACACACAGAATTTAATTCATGATGTTGAAAATATAAACATAAGATTATGGTATATTTCATTCCTTCTCACCCCAAAATTGGATGGAAGAGCTTATCGACCACTGCAGATTATTTCTGTTTGGTCATACAATAACACCACAAATAATAAAAGTAATAATAAAAGTAATTAAGGCATTGCCTCCAAATTCAAGAGAATCCCCTTACAGCTTGTGGCAAAAGATAATCACTGAAGCTGGGCGCGGTGGCTCACGCCTGTAATCCTAACACTTTGGGAGACTGAGACGGGCAGATCACCTGAGGTCAGAAGTTCAAGACCAGCTTGGCCAACGTGGTGAAACTCCCTTCTCTACTAAAAATACAAAAATTAGCTGGGCGTGTTGGTGCATGCTTGTGATACCAGCTACTCAGGAGGCTGAGGCAGGGGAATTGTTTGAACCCGGGAGGCAAAGGTTGCGAAGGAGCCGAGATCTCGCCATTGCACTCCAGCCTGGGTGACGAGTGAAACTCCGTCTCAAAATAATAATAATAATAATAATAAGAAGAAGAAGAATAATAATAACTAAAAGAAAAGATATCAAGACACAGTTGAAGAGAGTATAATGGATCCTAAACCCTAAATTCATATTGCAAAAGGGCCTTCTCCCTAATCATTAACAGCACAATGAGCTGTCATCAGGCTCTTTTCCAAAACACATTTTATATTAAGTTTACAAAACATACCACAAGCAAGACCATAGCCCTAAAAAGTCGGCATCTAAATCTGGAGATTGACAACTAAAGATGGAGCAACAGAAAGTTAGCATTAAATATGAAACCAAAATACACAGTTTACACAGCCCTGCTACTGTTAAAGCCTTATCGCTCAAAACTTTCAAGCTTTTAAAGTATGCTCCTCTATGAGGCAAAGTCGTTTTCCTTCTCTCTCTTCCGATGGAGCCCACCCTGGTGGGTGAAGAAAAAAATTATTTGTTAGAAGAAATTCCAAACCGTACCACCCCTTCCCAGATTCCAGCTCACCCGTACTTGGGGAACAGGGTCTGCCTTACCATAGAAGTGTAAGGACTGTGATGAAAGTCAGACTTCTCTCCTCCCCATCTTTTTTTAACCCTTTCTCCCCCTCCCCAAAAAACTGCTGTGAAAATGACTCAGAGAAAGGGTATAGCTTGAGTTGACCATTTATTGTTTTGTTTTTTCCTTCCCAAGATCTAAATTGGGGGGGGGAGGCATAGGTTTAATGGTCAATACCATAAGCATGGACATGAACACACACACATCCCCCCATACGCACACCCCATACACATACCACACACCCCACTACTCACCCAGCAATTCAAATTGAGGTGCCAACCGCCCAACTGCTGGAACAGAGAGACCCCGGAGGCTACTGCGCCTCCCTTACCACTCAAATCTTCCATTCCCACTAAAATTGTATCCCTAGGGTACATAACAGCCTTGGTTTTCCCTCTCTCCACCTCTAAAAAAACTTTCTCTGTACCTTCGAGATGGGACTGGGCCAGTTTTTTTTCTCCTCCCTTTCTGCTTTTCTCACTTTTCTTTTTCCTCCCAGCTTCCCCTCCCTTTAAAGCTTTCCCTTAAAGAACTGAAAAAAAGCATCTAAAAAGATCGAAATGGCCCCAGATTCCTGGCCAAATAGGCTCAAAATGCTCAAAGTTGTCACTCATATTGCCTAGAATTATTTTGTTAATCCTTCCCCCTGCACACACATCCCTTAAAAAATCTTAAAAATAAAAAACAAAAAATCCACTAATCATCTAGAGTTCAGCTGGTTGCAGATTTAATTTAAAAAAAGAAAAAATTAAAAACTCCTTCTACTTTCTAATCTTTGCCACTACAGAATCTGTGAAGGAAGGGGGAAGGTCCATGTTCCCCAGCCAGCTCAGGGCACCTCAGCAAAGTCCCCTCCCTCACCCGTTACCTTGGGCAGCAGGGAGAGAGCTGCCGCTAAGAGTAGCAAAGAAATTACGATCAGCCATGAGGGAAAATGATCAACCGAGAGTGCAGGAGGCAGGCACTTTATCTGCAAGATTGTCAAATCCCTCCAAACAAATTTCTTAGGGAGAGGGCTGCGATGGGAGAGGGGAGGGAGGAGGAATGGATATTTTCTTGTCACAGTGACACGGAAGTGACACTTTGCAGGGCCTTGCCTGCCCTGTATACACCCTCTCTTCCTTCCAGAGTAACAGAATGTGCCTGAAAGATTTTCAACTGGCCTCCCTGGAAGCAGAAGAAAGGAAGCTTCCTGGTCTCACTAGTATTCCAATAGTCAGAATGCTAACTCGCTTTTTCGACTGTTGAGTTTTGTGAGCTTTCCCCAGGAATAGAGAGAGAAAGAGAAAGAGAGAGAAGGAGGGGAAACGGCAGAGGGATGCAAAGGCTAGAGCTGAATCCCACAAACCCGACTTACTTTTCCTGGGGCTCTTATGGGATCCAGGGCCGGGTACATTTGTGTGGGTTTAACTTAACTTGAGTTGAGACACTCAGACATCACAGGCCAGAAATCGTCCTCTTTTACATGAAGGAGGGGAGTGTGGGAGGGTGGCCGCTCAAGGAGGGATTACAGACAGAAAAAGTTGCAGGGGACAAAACTCATCCAGACCGCTTTTCTGGTCTTTTCCCACCCCAAGTGTTAAACCATTTCACCCTCTTCAAAAGCAAATACACAACTCCGATTTGCATACAGGTAAGAAAACACCCCTGCTGCCACATAGAATCCTGGACTTGTGTGGCTTGAGGCAAGACCAGTGGCAAAGATTTGGTTTCATGTTTTCATGATGTAGGTCTTTAAACAATCTGCTAATACACGGGACAAGTTAATCACCCTCGCCACTCCCCCACCAAAAAAATCAACAAAAACAAGGGCTGGGAGGGCTTAAAGATAACAAAAAAGTGGGAATTCTTCATTTTCTTCTTTTCTTCTTTTTTAAAATACTGCTCCGTGGCCCCTCTTTCTGGACTTATCTGGCCTTCCTGTGTAAGTGTCAGGCAGCAATCTTTAAGGCCCTTAATACCAAAACAAAACCCTGCCATTCCCTTTACATGGTGGTAACAAAAGCAATGAGCCTCCACTTTGACAAGTAAAAAGCCCCAACCACACAGCCCCCTAATTGCCTTCCCTCCCTCTATTCACGCGGACCACCACACTCCTGGCAGCTGCTTTTGTCACACACGCAATTTCTTAAGTAAACTGCAAGTTCTCTGCCGCTGATGGACAGCTCCCAATCATTCAGCAACAATAACTTATAAAGTGCGGCAAACAGGATGGGCAACTTTGACCAGGAATTTATTTTCTAGCTTTCTCAAAAGACTGAAAAAATAGGGGGGGAAAAAAAGGAAGCAGCAACATAAGCTAACTCATTGTAGACAGACCCCCTCTTCCTTAAAAAGTAAAGGGAAATTTCTTGAATGTCTTCAAACTAAAAATTGCTCCTAAGAAACTCTTTCCGGATATTTGCCATCCCATCGCACTATTCTGAATTCATCCCCAGGGGACCCCCAGTTTGTCAGAAGTACACCACGCTTAGAACATTCCCATAAAAAAATCAAAAGATGATCAAGTGCTGCAAAGTTCTGTAGGGTTTAAAAAAAAAAAAAAAAAGAGCAACAATCAAAAAACACTACCCCAAAACAAAACAACAAAACAAAAACAAAAGCTTCCTTTCCTTTTAGCATGAAATTACAATCATGTGCAGGAGGAATGAAGTAAGGAGGCGGGAGGAACTGCTCATTTACATCCCACGGTCCGCATCTGCAGCATCAGCAAAGTTTTGTTTTGTTTTCAATAAAGAGGTTCAAGAAGGGAGGAAGGGAAAATGGGTCTTGGACAAGGAATGGATGGCCGAAAAGTAGCATAATGCTGACTCTTTACGAAAATATTTGGGAATGGGGAGAGGGGATCGAGGAGGGTGGAGCATTGGTGTCTTTAACTTGGTGGGCAGAAAAAAAAAAAAAAAAAAAAACCCGAAACCCCTCCGTATTCACTTCCAAGTTAATAATAATAAAGCATGTTTTTATAGTCACAAGCTGAAATTCAGGGCGGGGGGAGGTATTGTCAATTTCTCTTTTTCTTTTCTTTTTTTTTTTTAAGGGAGGCTAAAAAAAATAAACCTACTGCATCCACCCGGCAGCTTACCAGTCAAGGTACATCAACCTGAAAGTTACTGCAAAGTGACAGCGAACATGGCAAAGGCTGAGAGCATGCATGCGGAATGGACAGCCGTGGACGCAGCAGGGCAGGCGCGCGGGATGCAGCGG
>NW_012108697.1:2584776-2585322 GCF_000951045.1 Mandrillus leucophaeus
AAAAAAAAAAAAAAAGGCAGGGCTTTCTTACTCTTCTTTTTTTCCCCCAAAACCCGGTATTCAATCAAAAGAACAAAGCCTGATATTTTGTTTGCCGACTTAGCAAACATAAAGGCAATTTCAATAGTCCAAAGAAGTTCACCTAAGTTGGTGAAAGTAATGCTTTGCAGTTCTCCAGTGAAATTACGCTTTAATAGCTATCTGATGCCATTCAGAGAAGGCAGGGGAGGAAACTCGCTGAATTTAGATAAACTTGGAGGGACCACTTCACTCCAAAGTTTTCTGCCAACTGAAAGTACTCTCAAAATTCTTGGCAACATCCAGAGCTTAATTATCTTGCTGAATTCTTTTTTTTGGAGGTGGGGGATACGAAAACCATATAGATCATTAAAAACACCCATATGTAAAAAGAATTCAGAACAATTTACTGTATAACATTTTTCATAACTTTAAAAAAAAAAAAAAAAAAACCCGAAACCCCTCCGTATTCACTTCCAAGTTAATAATAATAAAGCATGTTTTTATAGTCACAAGCTGAAATTCAGG